>NC_137772.1:106289956-106704138 GCF_963455305.1 Plecotus auritus
CTTTAAAATGAGTTGTCCCAATTCTGAATCTGGGGTAATGTTGGTATGCTTAGCCAACACCTCTCTGAGCCTTTCTAAAAAAGCTGAGGGGTTTTCGTCAGCCCTTGATTAATGGTGGTTAATTTAAAGTAGTTGACAGGCTTTGTTTTACTATGAGTGAGTCCTTCTATAATATGAAACTGGCAGAGTTTTATTTTCCACCTCTCAGTTTCAGGATTCCATTGAGAGGCCACAGTGGGAACTGCCTCTTGTCCTGCTTAAGAAACCCATGTTTCTTTCCTCAGAGTCCTCTATTCCCCCAGCATAAGTAAGAAAATTGTCATTCCCAAATTCGATTGCTTTTCCTGGTATATTTTGCTTTTCAGTGGCTGAGAGGGTCAGGTTTAATATGAGCATGATGTCTCTATATGAGAGGTCAAACATTTGAATGAGGTTTTGGAAGATTTCAATATATTTGTCAGGGTCTTCTGAGAATTTTCCTAAATTATTTTTAATTTCTCCTATGTCCCAGGGTGAGAAGGGGATCTGGGCTAAAGTATGACCAGACCCTTCATTTATCTTGAGGCAAATTAAGGTTGGCTTAGTCCTGGGCGGGGGCATGGACTCCGCCTTCTCCCTTGGTGGACCTTGGGTTGTTATTCAAGAGCAAGGGACTAAGTTTCCAGTTTCCAGCCTGCCTTTGGCTTGTCCCCTAGAGTAAAGAAAGCCTAGACATATGGAACTTTTAACTACTTTCAATTTTTCTATTGAAAAGATTAAAACTTCCCTCTGTGGGCTGGCTTTTACTATTTTCTAGTTGGCATTTGAGGCCAAACCTGAGGGCAGAGAGAAATCAGGCGCTTTTTCTTTAAGGTTTGTGGGTCAATGTTATCCCAATTCTTGAGGATGTATTCTAGGGGCTATCTTTTATGTAATATGGACGATATGCTTCCCATCAAAGAAAAAGAAAAGAAGAAAGACCAGCATCCTTGTACCCTCAAAAGGATGTCTTGCATCCATTGTGATGATTTAGGTGACCCACCTTGCCCACGTGTGGTTGCAGACAAAATGGCTGGGTGGACTAACCACACTTACCACTGCAGCTGAGGACCCACGCTCACGCAGAGGCCACCCTTCCATGATGCTCCTGGTGACCTTTCAATGGGGGTGGCCTGTGTAACCAGTGTTTTCAGGGCCCTTGTCTGTGATTAAAGGTGCCTGAGATGGCTGTAATGTTTTGAAGTACCTACTGAGCTGTATTCCCAAGAGGTTTACTCTAGGATGAGAACTTAAGAGAGTCTACACAGTACCAGGAACCCTGGTTTGACCAATATCCAGGGATCCGTGTAAAGTATAAACAGCTCTGGTCCTCACTCCTTGTATGCCCCTCATCCTTAACGAATTTATCCTCTACCTAATTTGGGGGAAAAGGATGGAATCTATTTCTGGCCTGATTTACTACTTTAAACTCCCAGCTTATTGGCTTAACTTTTCATTTCTATTGAATCTTAATTTCTGATGTTTTATTTTTAAACCTTAAAAATTCCATCTTAAAGATTTTACCTCCTTTTAAACGGCAACCAACTTGGTTGCTTCCCCACTAGGAGAGGGACATGCTAGTTGACTTTGTAGGGAACAGTTTAGGTAAAAGGCACACCTTCTTAGTTTTTATTAATGGTGAATATTGGTGGAAGAGATTTTTATTTCCCCTTTTTAAGCTTAAATTTACCCCTGAATATCTAGTGCTCATCTATATATTTCACTCAGGTATGCTGGAAGGGGATACTACCTACTATATATACTTTAATAATTCCCTGGAGTTCTGTAAACCCCCTTTAGTTCAAAGATATGACATGCTTAGAAGCCTTCAATTTAGAGTAAGTCAGAGTCTTTCCATGGGTTTTTCTAAAGACTTGAATGCACCAAAGTAAAGCAATGACTTTCCAATAGGACAAAATTCAAAAGTGGCATGGTTATAGATTTTTTTTAAAATGCATTGATCGAACCTTTACTTTTTTAACATTCTGAGACAATAACCTTCTAGTACAACAAACAATCCTATCTAATGAAAGAGTAATATGCAAATTGACCATCACTCCAACACACAAGATGGCTGCCCCCATGTAGTCAAAGATCCTGCCCCGATGTGGACACAAGATGGCCATCACAAGATGGCCAGCAGGGGAGGGCAGTTGGGAGGGACCAGGCCTGCAAGGGAGTGCAGTTGTGGGTGATCAGGCCAGCAGGGGAGGGCAGTTGGGAAGGACCAGGCCCACAAGGGAGGGCAGTTGGGGGCGATCAAGCCTGCAGGGGAGGGCAGTTAGGGGTGACCAGGCCGGCAGAGGAGGGAAGTTGGGCGCAACCGGGCCTGCAGGGAAGGGCAGTTTGGGGGGACCCAGACCTGCAGGGGAGAGCAATTGGGGGGGACCAGGCCTGCAGGGGAGGGCAGTTGGGGCAACCAGGCCTGCAGGGGAGGGCAATTAGGGGTGACCAGGCCTGCAGGGGAGGACAGTTAGGGGTGACCAGGACTGCAGGGGAGGGCAGTTAGGGGAAAACAAGCTGGCAGGGAGCAGTTAGGCATTAATCAGGCTGACAGGGGAGTGGTTAAGGGGTGATCAGGCTGGCAGGCAGAAGCGGTTAGGGGCAATCAGGAAGGCAGGCAGGTGAGCAGTTGGGAGTCAGCAGTTCTGGGTTGTGAGAGGGATCCCAGATTGGAGAGGGTGCAGGCTAGGCTGAGGGACACACATCCATGTGCATGAATTTCGTGCACCGGGCCTCTAGGTTGTATATAAAGGGTGACATGTGGCACATGGCTTATTGCAGACAGTGTAGTGAACATTGAAAACAGTTTATAAATTCCAATAAATGAAATGTAAAACACCCAGAGTGTCACTGGCAGACACAGAGAATTGTCGCACTTGCCTTATGTCCCTGACTGGATATGTGCTATTTCTAAAAGTTTCCTATTTAAACTTGGCTCTGAATTTATGTAAGTCCTTTTTCAAGCAGACTGAAATTTCTATAACCTTCAAAGTATATGTATTTTAAATAGAATACTGCTATTAATTTTTTTATTTGGCAGAGTTTCCTTATTAAATTTCAAATATATTGAATTAATCTAATTTAGTTCAATAATAATGCTTTTTAGGGAGAGAGAGTAAATCTTTGTATCACCTTGGGGCCGCTCTGTTGACTAATGAGTTTGCCGACCACTGCCCTAGTGGCCTTTACTTGACTGATCCATGCCCGCTTTGGTTTTGGCCCTGGAGAATACATCCAGAAAGGAGCAGTGAGAGAGAGGGAGTGAGAGATGCCTGCTTTTTAGATGGCAGCCAAGTTTAAGTGGCTGGTGGGCATCTGTCAGCCTCCAAAATCATACAAGAGACAGAAAAGGGACAGAGGAACAGAGTCCATGGTGGAATTTTTAGACTGGAACACACGGTATTCCCCTGGGCAGACTGGTTCTTTGGCTCTTTGTCACCTAGAGTCAAAGAATGAATCCACGGATGTAAGGTGATATAGCAAAGGTGGAGATTTATTGAAGAACAAGTACAGACTCCCACGTGGAGAAGGGGAAAGAGTCCCACAGAATGGACTCCCATGTGGGGAGGGGGAAAGAGGCCTACCGACTTCCTGTGTCCATGGTTAAAGGCTGCAGTTCCTGTGCCCTGATATCTCCTCTGATTGGTCAATATTCCCTTCTGAATTGGTTACTACAGTAACTCCTGAGCTCAAATGTTAAATATAACATGGGAAATGTGATGCCCTCTTCCCTCATTGTTCTATTCCTTCTGGGCTTTCTTCCTCCTTTATTTTGTAAATATAGACCTCTTGGCTACTCCCAGTTCCCTGATCTTATATAAATGTAATTGTTGCCTCTCCCTTGTGTTATGGAAATGTACCTTCTCCCAATTTCCCTTGTCTTATCCTATATAATAAAGAGGTAATATGCAAATTGACCCTCATGCCCTCACAAGATGGCTGCCTATGACGAGGCCAGCAGGGGGGTTAGTGAGGGACAACCAAACGACTGAACAGCAGGCTGTGTGGAGCAACCAAGCTGGCTGGGGGGGGCAGTTGGGGGCAACCAGGCCAGCAGGGGGCAGTGCAGTTGGGGGCGACCAGGCCAGCAGGGGGCAGTGCAGTTGGGGGTGACCAGGCCTTCGGGGGGGGGGGCAGTTGGGGGCAATTAGGCTGGCAAGGGGGGCAGAGAGGGGCGACTAGGCCAGTGGGGGGGGCAGTTGGGGGTGATCAGGCCGACGGGGGGGCAGTTAGGGACGACCAGGCCAGCAGGGGGCAGTGCAGTTGGGGGTGACCAGGCCTTCAGGGGGGGCAGTTGAGGGCAATTAGGCTGGCAAGGGGGGCAGAGAGGGGCGACTAGGCCAGTGGGGGAGGGCAGTTGGGGGTGACCAGGCCGATGGGGGGGCAGTTAGGGACGACCAGGTCAGCAGGGGTCGGGGGCAGTTGGGGCAACCAAGCTGGCAGGGGGGCAGTAGGGAGTGACCAGACCAGCAGCGGGGGGCAGTTAGGGGCAACCAGGCCAGCAGGGGGTGGGCAGTTAGGGGTGATCAGGCAGGCACACAGAGGCAGTGAGGGGCGATCAGGCTGGCAGGGGGGGCAGTAAGGGGTGAGCAGGCAAGCAGGCAAGTGAGCAATTAGGAGCCAGCGGTCCAGGATTGTGAGAGGGATGTCTGATTGCCGAGAGGTCCCAGATTGGAGAGGGTGCAGGCTGGACTGAGGGGATTCCCCTCCCCATGCACGAATTTCATGCACCGGGCCTCTAGTGGAAATATAACTGTGCCTGGCTTCCTTGTGTTATGGAAATGTACCTTCTCCAAGCCTGTAGCCCTGTGTTTTTTCCATGGACCCCAATTCTAAAAATTTCCTAAGCCTGCCTATATTCCTCTAAAATTCCTGTTTTAAGACTAATGAGCAGAGGTGGTAAAACAATAGGGAGAAAAAGAAGCTAATTTAAAAACTGGCCAATGATTTTGCAGAGAGATATGTGGCAGGACCCAACCCCCTACTAATAAAGGGCAAAAAACATCCATTTAGGGTGAATTGTTGAGGCTGGAAGAGAGAAGAAGCTGTGCTTTATGGATTAGAGTTTAACAGTATATCCCTCTCTTGTAGAGCAATAATCTCCATTCTCTATGGTTTTTATGGTTAGTTTCCCAATACAAGTGCTTCCAAACTTTTACTTCTGAAACCTACAATTGTCATGAAGCAACAGGGTGCTGTCATTATATATCCTGGTTGAAATTTACTTTTTCCAATGAATAAACCTCTAGCTCAGATCCTGTTGTAGGTGGTGGGAAAGGCAGGGGTTGTTAGATCAGTGGGGTCAGACCTGACCTGGGTTCAGCAATCTGGTTCAGCAATTTGAGTTCTGGCTAGGAAAAAAAATCAGGGCCAACACTCAAACTGTAAGAGAATATTTATTTATAAAATCACAGAGGAGGAAGAAGTAATTCACAGAAGGAATGGGCTGAGGAAATAAGTTATAGAAGGAAACAAGTTAAAGGAAGGGCACTAGGAGCTTGGGAGTGAGGAAGGTAATGGTAATGTGCCTGGGGGGAGTGGGAGGAGAGGAGGGGAAAGGCACCAGCAAGTTCCCGAAAGAGAGCTTGCTGGGTCCTCCATCCTAAGGGTTTCAAGGGTGATTTTAGGGGAGGTCCCAGGGGAAGATCTCAGTAGAGTAGTACACTATCCAGCAGCTTTCCAGGTGTGTCCTTTCAGGGTGTGGTCTCCACGGATTGATTGGTGGGCTCCCACTGGGCAGGGGGTCATTATTCAGTGCAGCTGGTCCTCAGATCAGCTGTGGCTGGTTTTGTTGCTTATCTGGGCCTGGAGCTGAAATACAACTGAGGCATAGATGTTATCCCTAGGGAGGAAAGGTCAGGGGGTCCAAACAGCATGGCTAGCGATATGCTAGGGCCGTTGTGGCAAACTGCGGCTCGTGAGCCACATGCGGCTCTTTGGCCCCTTGAGTGTGGCTCTTCCACAAAATACCACGGCCTGTGCGAGTCTATTTTGAAGAAGTGGTGTTAGAAGAAGTTTAAGTTTAAAAAATTTGGCTCTCAAAAGAAATTTCAATCGTTGTACTGTTGATATTTGGCTCTGTTGACTAATGAGTTTGCTGACCACTGTGCTAGGGGAGGAAAGTCATCCTGGGGACGAGGTCCCACTCTACAATTGCCCATTGCTAGGCACCTGGGGCTTTCCTCCCTGGTGCCCTTCTGTACCTGACCCATATCTGTACCTTTCCCTGCTCCTGTCTGTCTAACTCCTTACCACACTACCAGTGATCTTCAGCTATCTTTCCCAGATATTTAGCCTTCCAGTTGTTTCTGGTTTTAAATTGTTTTTTGGTGTGTTTTTTTGTGTTGGTTTTTTTTTTTTTTTTTTTTTTTTTTTTTTTTTTTGCTCAGTGCTTTACCATGAATATCATTTTGGAAGCCATATGACTCCTGCCTTCACAATAACTTCACCATACATTCTGATACTTTCTACCAGTACATTATATACCTGTCTTCCATTTATCCAATCAAACCAAATAATTCAATCAAAAAAATGCACACATGCGTCGACCTGCACAGCCGGGTTCAAGATCTGAAGGAGGGGCCGAAACACAAATAGACACAAATATGAATTATTAAGGGGTGGGGGCCAGGTGGAGCCTCTTTCTTGAAGGGACACACTGATACCTGGCCTTATCTGCTTTTTATTCAGTTTTAGATACACATCTTGCCCTCAGTAAAGCACGGCAAACAGGTAGCAGATAGACCGTCTCTAAGGTCAATAAGGATCAGTAAAGATCAGTAAGGTCCAGTAAACATTTACTTGGAGGCTATCAGGTAAGGAAATTGCTTTGATCCACCACTATCTCAACATGAACAATCAGTGCTTAGCATCAGCCCTGCTAATGCTCAAGGTCCATTGGCCTTCCGTGTTCCTTGGTGCACTCTCATGATAGTATTGGCAAGCGGTGGCTTCCTGCACACACAAGTACGAAACTCACTCCCTGCCCAAAACAAAAGCACTGCTATTGTTATTTTCATTGAAATTTCTTATTCTTATTCTGGTCTTACAAGCTCTTCACTAATCACTTTAAACTATCAGCTCAGAGGAGTCTGATCATAGTATCTTTCAAAGAACCTTCATAGTTATTCTGATTACAGTGTACCTTTAGGATTAGACAATAAAATAAAATATAGAATGGTTTCTAGTGTAACGGAGCGTGTCCCCCGGAGATAGACCACCGAGACCAATTGGATCAAACAGGGAAAAGTTTATTGCAGATTCGAATCTGGGCCCCGCCGTAGCTGACGCAGCAGCAGGCAAGTGCCGTGGCGAGAGCGCCGTTGAAAGGGGCAGTCCCTTCCTTTATACCCCTTCCTTTATACCTCTATAACCATTGGCCTGGCATTCCCTGATTGGCCCCTTTGAATGACCCGCGAATGTGGGACCCCTTTGTCCTGGACTTTTCCTAATATGGTTCGCTCGCGCAGTGAGGAAGTTCTACACCGGACCTTTCCCTATATGGGTTGTTCGTTACAGAGACAGCTCTGTAATGCCTCTGGCAGGTAGGGGAGTGGTGGTCAGGCAGAAACTATTTCTTTTATTTATGGAATGGGGAGTTCTATAGTGCCTGCGGGGTGTGACCTTTCCAAGTGGTTGTTTTAAATTTTTCTACTCTGACTCTAGACCCCGAGGTCTAGTCCCTTCCTGCCCTCCACATCTAGCTCTTATGAATGAATGTCTGTGATCAAATTCCAGAAACTACATTGATCATTTTAAACATATTTTGAAGATATCCTGGTATATGTAAACTGTATCATGACATTGGCTGGCCATTTAACTTTTGTTTATAAAGTTAACTTCCTGTGGTGGTAAAGAATGCAAATAAAGTCAGGTTCTTGAGTCTTGGGTAGATTTTATTTGGTGAGTAAATCAAAGTACTAGATTTTAATTTTAAATAAGCAGTAAAATGGCTCATAGACTACCACAATGAAAGGAGGTAAACAAAGAGGCATGATGGTATCCAGAAAATTTCATATATCCTAATAAGACATCTCAGTGATTTTCAAAAACTGGAAATAACTAAGCAGTTATTACCCTAGATCACAGGTGGGGAACCTTTTTTTTCTGCCAAGGGCCATTTGGATATTTTTAACATCATTCAATTAATACAATTCACTTAATATCAATTTATGTTGCTATGAAAAAAGCTGAGTCCTGCCTGCAGTATTTTGAGGGCACTATGTGGCCCTCAGGCCAGATGTTCCCCACCCCTGTCCTAAACAAAGAAACAGACATTACCAGTTCCTTACAAGCCCCCGCTTGCATACTCCACCTACCCCCACAAGGTAACCACTATTCTAAATTCGAAGAGCTTTTTATTGTTGTTGTTAATCCTCACCCAAGGATATTTTTCCATTGATTTTTAGAAAGAGTGGGAGGGAGGGAGAGAGACAGAGAAAGAGAAACATCTATGTGAGAGAGAAACATAGATTAGTTGTATTCTGCACATATCCCAACCCAGGCCGGGATGGAACCTGCAACTCAGGTATCTGCCCTTGACTGGGAATCTAACACTGAACCCTTTGGTGAGCAGACCAACGCTCTAACCATTGATCAACACTGGGCAGAGAAAAGAGCTTATTTTTTTAACCTACTTTTGTATTTATGTAATTGGAATCATATAGTATGAACTCTTTTGTCTGGTTAATTTTACTCAATTTAAAATTTGTGAGTTTATTCATATTGTTGCACATAGTTTTAGATTATTCTCATTGCTATGTAGTAGTCCATTTTGTGAATATACCCGTTTATTTTTTATTATACTGATTTTGACTATTATGAATAGTGTGGCTATGAACATTTGAGTACATGTTTGATCTTGTTTTTGTTTTGTTTTTTCATTGAACAAATAAATATATTTTTGTTAGGCATATATCTGGATTGGAATTGCTAAATCATAGTGTAGGCTTATGTTTAGCTCTAATGCTTAACAGTGTTCTAATGTGTTCAGTTGTTTTGCATCCTCTGGAACAGTTGGATTTTTTTTCTATTCCATTATAGTTTTAATCTTCACTTTCCTGATCACTAATGAAGTTGAGTACATTTTTTGGGGTAAATCATATTAACTTTATTATTTTTAAAATTTATTTTTCAGTTACAGCTGGCATACAATATTATATAAGTGTCATAGAGTGATTAGATATTTAATAACCAATAAAGATTTAACTATTCTCTTTTGTCAAATGTCTATAAGTCTTTTGCCCATTTGATCTAGTGCAGTGGTCGGCAAACTCATTAGTCAACAGAGCTGCAAACCGCGGCTCACGAGCCGCATGTGGCTCGTGAGCCGCAGTTTGCCGACCACTGATCTAGTGCCTTGCCTTTTATTCTCACTGATTTGTAAGACTTCATCAAATATTCTGGACCTCTTTTCTGTTTTCCTATTTCTAGTCCAAATTACCAATTTTATTCTTTGATGGTTAGTGATTTTTGTTTCTTATGTAAGATATCTTTGTCTACTCAAACATCACTAGGATACAAAGATGTTCTCCTAGGTTTTTTGTTTGTTCATTTTCTGAAATTCTGAAAGCTTTATTGATTTGCCTTGTACAGTCAGATTTGAAATCCATCTGGAATTGTGTATGGCAAGTGATAGAAGTTAAGATTAAGTTTTATCATCTGGATATTCATTTGACTCAGCACTATTTATTGAAAAAAATCATTTCTTTTCCCACTGTACTAGGATGCCTGTTCTGGGTCTGTCTCTGGCATTTCTGGACTTTCTCTTAAGTTCTTTTCATCAGCTTGTCTGTTCTTGCACCAAGGCCACACTGTCTTACTTGCTATTGCTGGATAAATTGGTCTTGATACCTGTAAGGTAAACTCTTCAGCTTTGTGGCTCTCACAGATTGACTTGGCTACTATTGGCCTTTGCATTTCCATGTTAATTTATTGAATCAGCTTACGCATTTCTGCAAAAATAAATAAATGTTGGAAATTTGATTAGGATTGCATTGATTCTATAGAAAAAGTTGGAGAATTAACATCTTTAAAATACAGTAATTTCAATGAAATATGACTTTACTTATGTAGATCTTTAATTTCTCAGTAGTAATTTGTAGTTTACAGTGTGGAAGTGTTGTACATCTTTCATAGAAGTTATTTGTAGGTATTTGATGTTGTTGTGAAACTGTTGTAAGTAGTATCATTTTCAAAATTTATGAGATTGAGACAAATATATAGAAAATGGTTGTTTCTTTGCGTAGATTTTTATCCAATAACCTTGCCAAATTCACTTATTAATTATTATAGTTTGCATATGTATTAATTTCCTGTGAGTACAATCATGCCATCCCAAATACTGACAGTTTTGCTTCTTTTTCAATTTGCATACCTCTTTTTGTTCATTTTATTTTTCCTTTACTATAATTAATAGGAGCTCCCAATACAGTGTTAAATTGAAGTGTAATAGCAATAATGGCAAGGGGGAAGTTTTAAATATTTTGCCATAATTGTAATATTTGCCATAGACTTGTTTGTCTTTTTTATTTTTTGTAGATATTCTTTATCAAATAAAAGGAAGTCCCTTTTCCTTCCCATCCTAATTTATTAAAAGGTTTTATTCTGAATAGGTATATACTTTTATCATTTGCTTTATCTTTATTTATCATATGGTCATAAGAATTTTTTTCTTTTTTTTTTTACTAATTTAGCAATTCAGTTGATTTGTTTTATAATATTAAACTATCAAAGAGTGATAATTAAACTAGATAATGACTTCTCAGACTGAAAACTTATTAAGAGATTAAGTGCCTAACCTCTAGCAATGCATTTAATACAAAGATTGTTATGCTTGTTAGCTAGCTGGTAATTCAATGAATATGTCATTTAGGGAATATACCTTCTTCCATCCACATTAATACATCTGTAACAAATATTCTGTGATATGACACACTGTAGACCACTTGCTACACTCTGTGTAGAATGCAAAGATACTAGTATGTAAGGATCAGTCTCAGCCCTGAGGAATTGTAATCTAGTTTGTGAGCTCAGCAATTTTTAGTAATTATAATATTAATATAAAGCAATATTTAATAATACTTTGAGTGAAGCATTAACTAGTGTGTATGCTTTATAAAGAAATAGATGAATATTCAGACTTTTCAGTCACAATGTATTACACAGGGTTGAAACAGCCAGGCATGTTTCATTACATTAAATTATACAGAATAAAGTATGAAAATGATAGTAATTAAAGATAAGACTCCAAAATAGGAGTTCAAATTTAATCAAGTAAGATCTTAACTGCCTTGGTAAAGATTAAACCTGGTTTTGTAGCAACTCAATTTTACAGATAAGAAAATAAGTCTTGAGAGGTCATGACCTACTTATGGTGATACTAAATCAAAATTGGGACTTCATAAGAAAAAGAATATAATCTTCTTGATCCTTAATGAAATTTTCCACCTCTTCCAAACTAGTTTATCTAGCTATTTATTATAATTGTGTTACTTCATAAAAATAGTTTGTTCCTTGTCTTTTTAAAATTATATTCTATGTCTAATTATATTTAATACTCAGGGGTAAAACTAAATTGATGAGGAGTGGGGAAAAACAACAATGATTCTTAGCCATGACAGATATAATGGGCATTTATGTCATATGATACTGAATGTTAAAACGAGGTCACAGGGCATTAGGAAAAGTAAACAAGCAGTATAGTACCTCTGAGTGATGAATGTGAGGGGAAACATCTCATATAGGGTACTGGCCATGATATTTATCATTTAGTGCTGAAACTCTGAAGACATGATAATAAGGTTTTTCTACAATAGTCATGACATTAGAATCCCATGGAATCTCTTTATGATAACTTCTTTATCCTGTTAGCTCAGTACTTAAACAATTATAATAGAATTCAATGGAAGAAAGAAGTAACTTGTCTTAGCACTGGAATTCTCCTAGCCTAGAGATGACAGGTAGTAAACAGGATACATTTTATTTATTTATTTATTTATTTATTTATTTATTTATTTATTTATTTATTTATTTATTTTATTGTTTAAAGTATTACATATGTCTCCTTTTTCCCCTGATTGACCACCTACCCCCAACAGGATACATTTTACATAGATCTGTTGCTGGGAAAAACATGGAAAAATATAGTAAATATGGAAAATTTGGGGAAATGGAAAGTGGCTAAATTATTTATAAAATATGATCTTAATTATAAGCATAATGTGAATATAATTTTTATCAGTATTTTAAAAGATGAAGAGGCAAACAATTTCAGGAAAAATTATAGATTTTTGTTTGTATATGTTTAAACATATTCTTATATATTGGAGATAAATGAACATTTTCTTCTATGTTGGGGATAGTGGTGAAGCAGCCAGAAAGACAGGTATTGGCATGATGGGCTAGCCACATGACGAGTCCCATGTGGAGAGGTAAATCTAGCATAGAGACCCAGATGGTTTTAGACCTATGATAAAGACTGAAAAGAAAGGAGATTCTAATACCCAGGCCTGTCACAATATGCAGTGGCTTACTGACTGAGACAACAAAGAAAAGGCCAGCATATAGGAAGACAAACCATGAACATTATGAGTATCAATTTTAAATGTTAGAGTTACACTAGTAATTTTTCTTTAGAATCATCATGTTCTAAAGAGTATTTACTTATCCTACAGTTTTATACCTAAATAGATTCTCTCTACCTTTAGTAAAACTTACTAAGTGGTGAATTATGTCTGAGGCATTAAGTAATACCCTTGAGGTATGTAAAATACATCTCCTGATATGTTAGTGCCTGATATATATCAGAAGAGCAGTAATTTAAAAACTCAGCAGGTTATAATCTGTTTTTATGCTTTTCTACCAATCAGGGTATTTTTATATGTCCTATAGCACCTATAATATTTTGCAATTGGACTACATTTTTTTCTAAGGAAATCCTATTTAATAAAAGCCTAATATGCAAATTGTTCAACCGGGAGTTCGACCGCCTGCTATGATGTGTGCTGACCACCAGGGGGCGGTGCGGAACATTACAGGCATCAGCAATGTGGCACTGGCAGCAGGCGGTAGGGGAGGCGCTGCCAGCCCCGATGGGCCCTGGCGAGTGTAGGACCATGGAGCAGTTGAGCGGGTGGCACCAGGCCAAGGTGGGTGCGAGCAGGGGCCTGATCACCCCACAGACAGTTACCAGTGGTGGCAGTAGGGGGGCGGGGACAGCCCTTACTGATCACCCCACAGATGGCAACCAGCGGCCAGCAGGCCCAGATCACCTGATAAGGGCCAGGCCCCGGGCTGGGACAGGGTTCGGGGGGTGGGTGGCGGTGACCAACCTCCCGTGGTGCCCGGGCGGGGGCCTGCAACTTCTCGCCGGCTACCTGGGGGCAGGGGTGACAGGGACGGAGGTGTGAGAATGCGGGATGTCTGCTGAGCTTGCTCTCAGCCCCCCTGCTACCCTCTCCCGGGATGACAGGGCTCGCATGCCGGAGAAGCCCCCACACTCAGGTGCTGGGTGCCTGCAAGCAACCCACCCCACACCTGCACAGCCTCTTCCAGGTGAGCCGGGCCTCAGCCGCTGGGACCACAGGGGCTGGTCGGGCTCCCAATGGGTTTGTGCAGGAGCCCGTCTGAGAGGCTGGCTGGGAGAGAGTGTGCGGCCCAGAGGCCCATGCTGCACCCTGGCCCATGGTGTCCAGCTGTGCTCACTGCATCTCCACATGGCGACTTGAGCTCCGTGACTCAGGTGGATGGGGGCATGTGGGGGGCTGGGTGCCCAGGTGCTGCCCAGGACCCAGAGGTCAGCTGGGACCTGCCCTTCCATGCCAGACACTCTCACTTCAATTGCAGGCCAGGTCTAGGGACCATGCTGTGCATGAATTTCATGCACTGCGCCTCTAGTAAGAATATAGTATTCATCATTCCCAAAGTTAATTATGAGCTCACTTGAGGATCACCAAACAGAATTCAGTTTTAAGTTTTTAACTTTTTCATGTTACCTTTCTTTTTCAAAAGTATAATATGCTTGCCACTGTTGGATCAGATATCCTCTATTTCAACCCCTACATTGACTATTATATTTTCTTTTTCTTTGGCATTATTTTTCTTTTTCAGGTAAATCCTTTTGAGTCTTTGCTGTGTTAAAAATTTTACTAACTTCTACAGTAGCTCAGCTTTATTAATTTAGACTTTGGCAAATTAAGGTTGGCATAAGTGTATCTATCTATCACCTACGGAGTACTTCCTTTTGATTATCCATAATGTAAATTTAAAGGTATTTTTGTTGTAACTTTATAATTTTTATAGAAGCTGATTTTTTTTAATCTTAATTAAACTTTTGTTTAACCATTTTACTTCTGCCTGGTTAAGGAATACAAATCATGTTTCTGTATTTACAACTTTAAGAAATTAATATTTTCTCTTAATTAACATGTTAGTTGAAAATGTTTTATCTGTGGAATGCTATGTGCCTAATTCAATAAAATCTCTTTATGTTATCTGTTTCATACTAATGGACAGGACTGAATCTATTTGTCTGGCTTTGTATAAGGCTCACCACCATGTCACCCATGTGTGGAAAGGGAATAAATAGTAGTGAACATGTATGATTTACATTTCCCCATCCTTTCCACTTTCTTGTTTTATATAACTTTCTATAGAGATCCACAGTAAATATGATATTTGAATATTTATGTTTGCATAAGTAATTATATTAATATGACAAGTTTTACTAGAAATATGTATTTTCTAAATATAGTATAAATTACATAATATTTCAAAATATAAAACAAATATATTTGTAAAATATATGATATAACTTAGACTTAAATTATGTCATTTTGGAAAATTTTTTAAAGGCAGGGTTGTTCTAGAATAGCATTTCCTTCTGCTCATTTCCTCTAGATTCTTAATAGTACTCATAATAAAATACCAATAATGTAAAAACAAATACAAAGCATATTGATTTTTACTTTTTTTACTTTGAGTTTCCCAGAATACAATGGATGACTTTTGGCAGAATTCCTATTTTGTTAGCAGAATTTTTATCCATATAGTTGTAAATTAAGAAATTTTTAAGTCTCTTCTGCCCCAAAATATCTTAACTACACAATTTGTAATTCTTTCAAAATGTTTTTGGTCATTCTCTGCTATCACTTTCAGATAATAATTAAAAATTAAAAGTATTTTATATATTAAATCAAAATTTTCTCTATAGTTTTTCTAATTATAAATATTTTGAATAACAGAGTAAAATAACTCTAGGATACTCTGATTCAAGAGCTATGTAACTGAGAAGCCTAGGAGATGTTGCTGGACTAGTTAAATTGATAACAAAGTGAAAAGTAATAGTTCCTAAAATATAAAAAATTTAACTCAATTTTGTCATTAATTGGATTCAGCAATTTCTGGTAATAATGATTAAGCAACAAATCAAGAAAACCTGAATTTTACTTCATCATTTTATTTTCTGGACCTTTGTTTAAAAATATATTAAGGTGTGTGTTTCTTTTATGACTGTGGATAAATGTGGCTGCATTGAGCTTATAGCAGAAGATCAATGTTTTAAAATTTGAAACAGTATAGGTTTATATTGATTAATGTAGCTAAGTCAAAATGAGAGATTTTTGTAACAGCTTTCTTAGAAAGGCTACTCTCCACTAATGGCAACCTATCAATGTTAGCTTTCCACTGATAAATCAGCTTGAAAATTGGATGTCAATTTTTTTTTTCATTGAGGGAGTGATTTTTTCCATGCCCTTTAACCTTTTCTGATATATTAGATTGGTTTATAAGACTAAGCTCTGTCTTACTGAAAGCAGTTGTCAAATTGACATTTGGATAGATTTTCAAATGATTGTAACACCTAATTTTATTTAAGTATATATAATAAACATATGTGCAATCATCTATGATCTATCTCCCTAACTACAAGGATTATTTTTTTTGAGAAAATTTCAGTTGTACATTCTAAAATTTTAAATTGTTCTGTTTGTGGATCAGAAGTTTAAAGGTCAGAACCTCAACTAGAAGATTAGGAGATGTGCTTCCAGAAGTACTTTAGTTTTCACTGAGTGGGGACAGTGATTGTTTTTTCCTCGTGAATCTTCTCCCCCTCCATATTTTTTCCTTTTTTTTTCCTTGAAAAATACTAATGGCCTAATTAATGAATTAATGGCAACTCTCCTATGTTATTATGTGGTAACTGGGTATGTATTAGTAAGAAAAAAACAAACAAAACTTGACAGTACTTTATTTCTAAGGAACCAGTATTGATGACTGGAAATAACACTAGGAAAGGTTTTATTAACAGCACAGAAAAGCAGGCTTAATTTGGATTTAATGGGGTATACTTCAGTGACAGCTGACAGTGTCATACTTCCACACCTTTATAGCTGACTTTAAGTTAGCCTGAGACAGTATTGATTGTGAAGTTTCTGTTGTATAATTACTTTTTGCTAAGGAAAAAAAACATGGTTTATTGATCTAGAAAGAAGCATTTGAGTAGCAGTTTCCCTTGGCTAACAGTGAGTGTCATCTTTCAGCAATGATAAATGGTAACTTTCTGGCTCAGCATAATTGCTTTGTGGTGAAATGAACCTCCTATACCCTTCTCCTTTTCCCATCAAGGAGATACAGTAATCACCTTTATCTGAAAGCCATGATTTACTGAACTAATCATGCTTTTAATACAGGAAAATCTTTCCCTCCCCCCCCCCCCAGAGTATGTCCAGTTTTTACTAACTGAAACAGAAATGCATTATGAAACTATGGAATTTGTAAAATTTTTATCATCTACAAGTATACATTTTTAAATAACCTATTGATTATTTGTGACATATGCTTTTCCCTCAATTTCTGGTCTATTAGGTAGCCTTTGATCTTATGTTGAAGGTAAATTAAAAAAATAAATAGAGATGACAAATTTTATATACTTATTTTGACAATTGGAAGAACCATTAAATAAGAAAAAAATTTTTTTCCGAAATTTAGTTAAAATATGTTTAGGAAACACTTCTCTGTACAGTATATAACATTTTTAAAGAGTATTAAACAACATTTTTATTGTTTAGATTTTCTTCTATGGTTCTTACCTCCATTAAGAGCAAATAAGATATCTTGAATGTGAAAACCATACGTTCCCTACCAATTCTGAAAAACTGAGATAATTCATATTATTTGTTAGCTTTCTGACAAAAATGTTTAATGTGTTATCAGTTTTTCTTTTAAGCCTATGTTATATTTTGCTGAAAATAGATCTGTATTTACTTGCCAGTACTTTAATATTGCCCCTGGGTAATGACTTTTAGTTAAGTAATGTTATTTAAAGAATATCTGGCAGTCATTTTAGATCATTTTAATAGTGCTGTGAAGGGTTTGGATAAAGGTCATTTTCAATGATTGTGCTCAGTTAAATAAATTTGAAAGGTTTCACGAAGGGAATCTTGCTTTTCAGTGTGCTGTCAAAAATTTCCTCTTAGCACTTCTGGGAATACAAAGTAAAAATGTAGTTTTTTCTGCCTGAAAGGCAATATATTTTATATTTTCCTTTTCTTTGTTTATTTTCCCCTCATAATTCTGTTTATTCCCACAACTGAGCACAAAGATTTCATTTTGTCCGAAATTAGATCCATCACTTTTGACAGCTTGTGAAAACCCCTACATACTAGTATTTCTCCAAACATTTAGAAAGCATAGGTTTTTTGCTATAACTTATTAAAAAGCATTGCTTTTTTTCCCAAGCAATTCCCCCTCTAGTGTAACCCTGGTTCACAGTTTGCTCCCACTCTGACCACAGCTGGCCTTTGCTGTTCACAGTTGAAAAGTGAAATCAATGCTTGGCCTAACAAAATGCAGATGAAAGCCATTCTGATCATATATAGTCATTTCCTGTAACTTTATCAGCCTTAGGTTACTTATGTGATCTCTGAAAATCATGATTTACTCAAGTAAATATAGTCCTAACTTAAGTGTTGAGATGTGTTGTCTTCTAGGAAAATAATACGTTTTTAAAGCCATAGGCATTGTGAATAGCTAGCTCACCATTATAGTTTTCTAAAACAATTATTGCTTTTGTTCCCTGAAGGAAATATTACATCTCTAACCAAATAATTTATCATTTGATTCTAGAAACTTATACTCTAAGCAAAAATGTATACTCTAAATAAAGATGCTCCTTTATTCTTATTGTGAACACAATTGAAGATTCTGAAACTAAGAATGCTAAAATGCCTCACTCTAAATTATCATTGATCTGATATTTTCTTAAATATTTATTTGAACAAGATTGGAAGGAAAGCCGTAATGTTGTAGCTGAATACTTCAAAGGTCACAGAACTACAATGACTTTGATGAAAAACAGCCTTTTCTCCTTTCTATTTTAAATTGTCCCTACTTTGATTATAAGCATTTATTATAATTATCAAGAGATTAGGCTGCTGTTACAGAATCCTTGTAATGGAACCATTTACAAGGAATATAATGCAGTTTATTGGATTCTGAAAAAGAAAACAGCACAGATAAAGTGGTTCTTTCTGCTAAATGGCTAGACTGCTAGCTAAATATACCACTAATATTATTATTCTGTCTTATTTCATTTGCTTTAGTAGTTTTTGTGACTAAGGGTACAATTTTTCCTAGGAAATAACCTGTCTTCTTATTTTATCTATGGCTTATGTCTTTTGTGAAGTTCCTGCATATGTATATGTGTGTTTGTTTTCTGAAAGAAAGACCAATAAGTAGCCCTGAATACTCTTTGATATATACTCGTTGTTTTAGGATTTACATTTGTACAATACTTTTCCTAATATGGCTTTTTAATATTAACTAATATTTTGATTTTTTAAACTTATTGATGTATAAGATAAATCCATTTATTTATGACTTCTGAGTCACATGTTCTTATTTTTCTAGTTGCAGTAAAATAGTCCTAGTGAAATAAATACCCAGGAAGTTAGCCGCCTTCGGACCTATTCAGTGCTAATATATTTTCTTCAGAATCAATACAGTTGGCACTCAGGGTAAATGTATTTTGGCTCTTTCCTGATACCTCAAAGGTAAAATATGGTCCTTAACAGTGCTCTTGTGTATTTTTGTGTGTGTGTTTTGTTTTGTTTTTTGTTTTGTTTTGTTTTTGAGACTTTTATCCATTTTCAGACACAAAAAAAATGAAACGCAGTATTTTGAAAGGTACTAAATTCTATAAAGTAGATTTTTTGGTCCTTTCCCAGACTAGCAACTAATGGAATTTCAATGTTTGCTAAACTACTAGCATAAACAAACAACTGGGGAATCCATGCCTGCAGAGTTAAGGAACTAAGGCACTAACTGCTAACCTATCAGAAGTCCCAGGATGAGTAGAATACTGAAGTTCAGAAAAATTGGTTCTTGTGAAGTGGGGGACTGCTGTGGGAAGGCAGTGCTATTTTAGAACTTATAAACGTGCTGCTAGGTATCCTAAGCATATCTTTAAAAAAATTACTTCGCTTTTTATCAAACTAGCAAAGAAGTAACCACTTTTAAATCTTAGATTTTATATCTTTAAAGAATTTCAAATCATATTATCTCTACATTTTTATATCCCATGTTATCAATGTTCATATTGCTATTTTGTTAATATTGTTGCTATATACTATAGCATAGAGTAGGAGCAATGGTTTCATTCCTAAAACTTACCTGAAAAGCCTTAAATTATTTGTCATCTACCATAAGAAAGCTTTATGTGTAGCTTGAAGGTTTCTAGAAATAATAACTTAGTGTAACAGTGTGTCTAACTTTTTCTTCATTACTGAGTTTTGTGTATGTTGTACATATTGGAGAATTTGAAATTGCAATTGTATGCCAGTTAACATAGGTGTAAAAATAGTGTTAAAAAAAGGAGAGGCATAATTTAGAAAGACTTTTTGAATAATGAGGATAATTTAAAATGCAGAAATTCATTATAAATTCTACAAATTTACCCTGTTTTATTATTTAGCTCCATATCAATTTAATACTAATCTTTGCTTATAAGAATACTAGTGGCCTAATGCACGAAATTTGTGCATGGGTAGGGTCCCTAGGCCTGGCCAGCGATCAGGACCGATCTGTGGAGTGACCAGCGGGGTGATCAGGGAGCCCCAGCTGGCACCCATCTTGGCCAGCCTGATGCCGCCCACTCAACGGCCCTGCCCCCCACCACCTTGGCTGGCCTGGGGCCTGTGGACTGGGGGCAGCTCCTGCATTGAGCATCTGCCCCCTGGTGGTCAGTGTGCATCATAGTGGCTGGTCATTCCACCGGTTGTTCCTCCGTTCTGTCGATTTGCATATTAGGTTTTGATTATATGCTTTTATTATATAGGATGATATATGTATATGTATGTATGCTAAAAGTTTTATACAGGTGTATGTTGATAAATAAGAATTGTAGGTGCATAGTGTATATATACAGAATTGTGGAAATGTGGAAAATGAAGGGATTTCAAGAGGGATATTTTCTTCTCCCCATAATTCTTGTAACTACACTTAAAATATTCAGAAGAGTGAAATCAAGAAATGTAATCCCTAGCCCCCCAGTAGCTCATTTGGTTAGAGCTTTGTTCTGATATGCCAAGGTTGCAGGTTCAATCCCCAATCAACCAATAAATGCATAAATAAATGGAACAACAACTCTCTCTCTCTCCTTCTCTCTCTCTCTTCCTTCCTCTCTCTACAATCAATAAATTAAATTAAAGACAAAATAAATTTGCACATATTAGTTTAAGACTTTATTGTCAGTGCTTGTTAAACTTATCCATCAGGAAGTAGGTTCTTATTAAATCTTCATCAGGTAAAATCACATATGTTAATTTTGTAAATTAATTTTCTCTGCAACTGAATTTAGTTTTTCCTCAGATCTCAAATGTACACATATAACATATAATGTCACTTTTGTTAATATGACTCTAGTCAGTGTTGATGCTAGAATCTGTACAGTGGCAGTCATTTTGGTAAAGAGGCAACACAAACACTGTTTCGCCTGGATTTTACATAAAAAAATCAATAAAAGTAAACTTTTCTATAAAACCATTATTTATATTTGATATGCAATATTTTTTGTTAATCTTATTTAGAGGAACTTTAGGAGTCTATATGATTATGATGTCATCACCATTGAAAATGAGAGCACACGAAAAGTTTTGTATTTATTTGCTAGGACCAGAATATGACAACTGACTAATATTATTGGAAAATAAAATAAATTAATGAAACTTTGAATTCACTTAAGCATTTTTGTAAATTGGGAATAAGCATTTCACTACTAGAATTTGTTACAGGTCTCTAATCCTTTTAAAAAGTTCTGAAAAATAGCCCTGGCTGGTATGGCTCAGTTGGTTGAGCATCTTCTACTGCACTGAGGGATTGTAGGTTACATTATTGATGCCCTGGGTTGCAGGCTTGATCTCCAGTAGGGGGCATGTGGGAGGTGGCTGATAGATGTTTCTCTCATCTTTGTTTCTCTCTCTCTCTCTCTTTCTCTCTCTCTCTTCCTCTCTGGGAGGGTGGGTGGGTGGGAGGTAATCAACCAAAGACTTTGTATGTATGAATGCATAACCCATGGACATAGACAATAGGGTGCTGAAGGCCTAAGGTTGGGGAGGGGAAGGTGGGGCAGGCTGGAGGGGCTTAATAGGAAGAAAAGGAAGACATATGTAATACTTTTAACAATAAAGAATCCTGTATAATAAAGAGCTAATATGCTAATTAGACTGGAAGGTGGAATGACCTTCTGGAATGACCAGTGGGTGGGGAGTGGAGCCATAGGGCCACGAGGCAGCTGGAACTACAAAGGCTGGGTAGCTGGGGCTGAGAGGGCCGAGCCCCTTGCATGAATTTCGTGCATTGGGCCTCTAGTCCTAGAAAATAAAAGCCTAATGTGCTAAGTGTCTGACCATTTGTTCAACCGTTTGACCAGTTGCTATGAATCTCACTGACCACCAGGGGGCAGACTCTCCAACCGGTAGGTTAGTTTGCTGCTGGGGTCCGGCTGATCGGGACTGGGCAAGATGGGCCAGATTTACCCTGGGGTCTCCCTCAGTCCCTCCCCACCCAACCAACCTCTCGCAGTCCCTCCCAGCTGGTCGGCCCCAATCAGTCCCAATTGGGACTGGGTGAGAAGGGCCGGACACATCCTGGAGCCCTCCCGCGGTCCCTCCCTGGCCCCAGTCATGCACTGGTGGGGTCTCTCGGCCTGGCCTGCACTCTCTTGCAATCTGGGACCCCTCGGGGGATGTCAGAGAGCCGGTTTGGGCCCAATCCCCGCAGGCCAGGCCGAGGGACCCCACCAGTGCACGAATCCATGCACCAGGCCTCTAGTTATTAAATAAATAAATAACATATTTAAATAAATAAATAAATGTTCTGAAAAACAAATTCTTTTCATGTGCTTGTGGAAAACATAGCTAATGACAAAACTTAAACCAATATGTGGCTATTTGTTGTCTTTACTTATCCCACTTGGTATGAATATTTATAAACTAGAGGTCCAAAGCCTGGCCTGCACCCTCTCCAATATGGGACCCTCAGACATCCCTCTCACAATCGGGGACTGCTGGCTCCCAACTGCTCGCCTGCCTGGCTGCCTGATTGCCCCTAACCATTCTGCATGCCAGCTTGATCACCCCCTAACTACTCCCCTGCCAGCTTGATTGATGCCTACCTGCTCCCCTGCCAGCCCAATTGCCCCCAACTGCCCTCCCTTGCTGGCCCGATGGCCCCCAACTGCCCTCCCCTACTGGCCCGATGGCCCGCAACTGCCCTCCCCTGCAGGCCTGGTTGCCCCCAATTGCCCTCCCCTGCTGGGCTGGTTGCCCCCAACTGCCCTCCTCTGCCAGCCTGATTGCTTCCAACTACCTTCCCCCTGCTGGCCTGATTGCCCATGACTGCCCTCCCCTGCCAGCCATCTAGTGGTGGCCATCTTCTGATGACATGAGGGCATCGTTGTGAGAACACAAGGGCCACCTAGGCTTTTATTAGTATAGATAGCCTTTCACAGTCTGTGGGTGGTGTCATTTACTAGTCCAAGTGAAGTATAAAAAATGTACCTTTCTTTACATGCCTTTAGCCTCTTTCATTTATATTTGTCTTAAGTATTACCTCTGTATACATTTAGAACATCAGTGTTATACCTTTTGCTTCTACAGTAAAACATAGGAAAACTCAAGAGGAAAATGAAAGTTTATTATGTTTATTCATATTTTGCTTTCTTCCACCTGATGTTCCAATGTTCCTTCTTTTATTGCTCCCCTTATGTTTATAGGTCTGCCTTTAGCCATTCTTTTAATCTAGCCCTAATGGTACCAAATATTTTCTTTTTCTTTATCTGAAAGTATCTTCATTTCTACTTTATTTCTGAAGGATATTTTCACTGGTTGTATTATTCTGGGTTGACAGTTCTTTTCTTGCAGCACATAATGAATATGTTGCCACTTCCATTGGCCACCATAGCTTTTAGTGTGATATGTGCTGTCATTCTAATTGTTTTATCTCTATAAGTGAAATGTCATTTTTCTTTGGCTGTTTTTTTTTGTTGTTGTTGTTTTTTAGATTTTTCTTTTTTCTTAGTTTTCAGAAGTTTAATTATGATGTGCATTGTCATGAATTTCTTTGAGTCTGTTATGTTTGGAGTTGTCAAATTCTTAAATCTGTATCTGTATGGTTTGGGGGGTGGAATTTTTTCAAAAAATTTGGGAAGTATTCATTCAAGCCATTATGTCTTCAGGTACTATTTTAGCCCTGTTCTCTTTCTTATCACCTTCCAGGACTCCAATGACCCAAATGTTAGATGTTATAATTCATTTATATCACGATGCTCTCTTGAATTTTTTTTTTTTTAGTCTATTTTCTCTGTTATTCAAACTGGGTAATTTCTATTATTCTGTCTTTCAGTTAACTAATTCTTTTTTGGTCCATTTCCATTTAGTAGTGCTTTTACGTCTTTTTTTTTTTTTTGCAGAGACTTTTGGGGTTTTCTATTTTTCTGTTCTTTTCATTGTTTCAAGTAAGTTCATAATTGTTCATGAAGCATTTTTATCATGGCTAGTTTAAAATTCTTGATAGAAAATTCTAACATTCCTGTCATCTCACCATTGGCATCTATTGATGAACCTTTTATATTCTATTTGAGATCATCCACATTCTTTGTATAAGTAATTTGAGATTGAAACCTGGACATTTTCTGAGATATCTTATCTTATTTAAGCTTTCTGTTTTAGTTGGCTTACTCTGACGTTGTCCATGAGGAGAAGTAGGAGTCACTCCCTCTTCACTGCCAAGTGAAAATAGAAATTTATGTTTCCCACTTCCCCTCCATTGACATCCAAGGAGTGGGTGGCTCCCCATTACTGCCTGGCAGGGTAGGAGTTCCAGTGCCTCACCTGCTGTCCACTAGTGGGGGTGGCCCTATTGTTGTTGGTCAGTGGAGAGAGGGAAAGATGCCTCATTACTGTTCAGTGGGGGTGGAATTCCAGGCTTTCTACATGGCCTCTACTGGTTGCTTCAGGGTGGGGCATCTTGTTACCAGCCAGCAGAAATGAAAGTCCTGGATCCCTATTTGGTCTTCTATGATACCATCCCAGTAAGGATGCTAGGGCATCGTATTACACCTTTGTGAGCTTCACATCTAGACTTCCCATTCATCTTTTGTTAGTGTGAGTAGATGGGGGTCACAGTTTCTCTGTGGTGTTTGGCAAGAATACAGAAGTTGTCTAAACATTTTCTGTCTTCCTAGGTTGTCCCTTTCCGGGTCCTTTGGCTAGAAAAAGAGGCTTTTGTTGGGGCCTTCTTTTTTGGGGGGGAGGGGAGGCGGTCTGAACTAATTGGCTAATTGGTTGCTAACCTTTTTGCCTCAAGGTCTAGGATATATGAGATGAAAAGATTGCCCAGAAAACTTTTCATTGTGTTGTTTCTTAAAGCTCCAAGGTCCTTAGCCAGTCTGCTTCTGTTGTCCAGTCATGTTATGTGTTTTTTTTTATATATAATGTCCAATGTTTTATATCTAAAGTCCAAATTTTTTTCAGTTGCACTTAATGAGAGAAATAGAAAAAAGTATATGGCTAGAATTTGAGAAAAATAGTAGATTTCTGGTCTCTTCCAGTGCATTCATTTGCTTAATTTTAATATACACTTAAGGAAAATCTTTATAATAAGATTTATTATGATTTTCCTTAAACCACTAGGATAAGTCTGTATTTGTAAGGATAGAAATTATCCTATCTTAAATTAATAACAGAGTTACACTGTTTGTAACAATTATTCATCAGGTAATCATTATTTTGACAAAAATTGAGTAATATGATGATGATGATGTTTAGAAAAATAAGTATATTAAAATACACTGCAAATGCTTATAATTTTAATGTTATTCATATACTAGAGGCCTGATGCACAAAATTCATGCAAGAGTAGGCCTTCCCTCACCCGGCTGGCAGCACCAGCTTTCCTCTGGCACCCAGGACCAGGGCTTTCCTCACAGCCCCAGCTTCGTCTGAAAGGACGTCCGGTCTAATTAACATATTACACTTTTATTATTATAGATTCCATACATTATGGCTTTATAATTAAGTTATAGAAAACAAAATTATATAGCTATAAAATCTGAAATGTTTTTCAAAAGTTAATTATTCCAGATACTATATAGAGGAAAACAGGCTTCTCAAGCAGTGCATTTATTATCAATTTGTATTGAAATTAAATTGGGGGGGAAAGATATGAAATGTTCCATTGATATGCAATGAACACACTTCAGTAGTTTCTGGCATATCAAATGGATTTTTAATATTGGTTTAGAGTCTAACACAGTTTAGACAATGTTACCCAATGATGGCCATGATTGTTAATGTTTTATATTAGCTGAAAGCTGTAAAATCGTCCAATGACTCTGTTAGCATTAGAATAATAATTTACCATGACAATTACCACATACTGGAACTTTTGCAGCCCTAATTCAGTATTATTAATAATGGATAAAATTACACTTTTCTCAGGTTGCTGTGGGCAGCAGGGAATTATTTCAATGAATATTTCACCACATTATTTTAATCTTTGTTCCACCAAATCCAAGTGAGCAGTATGTTATAGTTTTTAATCCAGTCTACTGTGAAACCAGGGTCATTAAATTGCACACTCTTTGTAGTGAGGTCTATCCTGTGATTTACAAGCCTTGTTAAAAATATTGTAAAATAATGCAAACTGACATTAATACTTGTAATTTAATGCTACCTTTATTACTAAACTCCCCATGATTAATGTGTTCTTTTTAGGAGAAGGAAGAACATTAAAAAGAAAGCAGAGCTGAGTATTATAATGCTTAAATCAGAGAATGTTACTATTTTAAGTTTTGTTCATTTATAAACATATGTATACAAACACAATTATAAATATCTCAAAATTATCTTAATTTTCTAGTGAGATCAAAGAAATATTTAACTTTATAGAAAAATGTTCATCAGTTATACATTATTAGTAATAGTATATTATTCTTTCTTTGTTTTCCCATTCATAGCCAATTACATGATTTCTGGCGTTTGGATTACTGGGAAGATGATCTTCGTCGAAGGAGACGATTTGTTCGTAATGCATTTGGCTCCACTCATGCTGAAGCATTACTCAAGGCTGCAATAGAGTATGGTTAGTACCACTGTAACAACATTACATTTCTTGTTTGATAAGTCATTTTTTTCACTAGCATTAAAAATTCTCATGTCAAAAAAATTCTCATGTCATAAGTCAAAATTATGCTCTGCTTTATCCTTCAGCGTCATGTAGGCTACACTGAATAAACCAAATATTTCCCCCTCTGGATGTATTTTAGTTCCTTCAAGTTCTAAGAGATTAAACGGCTCTACATAGTTATTACTCAAAATTCTTCTCATACAGCCTAAAACAAGAATATACCCAGCTTCTTTTTCAGTGTCTTTCAAACTTTGGTGACGAGGACCCAAGGTGAAAACTTTTATACTGTTGGTAATCATGTACTCAGACTTATATATATTTTACCTATATTTGTGTGTATGTTTATTGTGTGAATACACATAAGTACATGAAATATGTATACACACATATACTTTATATATATATATGTACATATACACACTCGTAAAAAGTTGTATTTAAATGAAACAAATGTCTTATTAATAATCTCATTACTAATCCTATTCTATTCTATTCTTTTTAGTAAAAATAAAATAAATCCTGCTACAAATATGCTCATTTAAGCCCCAATCTTCCAGTGGGTTGCAAATAAAGTTTGAGAAAAATTATCCCACATTAAAAATATTATCAATTAACACATTACAGTAGAACTGTACCCTAAAGTATCCTTTATAGTATAATAAATAGTAAATACCAAAAATATTTTGTAATGTAATTAAAATGTTGTTACTTTTGCCCTGGTGTGGTTCAGTTGGTTGGAGCCTTGTCCCATGCACCTAAAGGTGACAGGGTTGATTCCTGGTCAGGGCACATACCTGGGTTGTGGATTCTATGGGCAACTGATCAATGTTTCTCTCTCTCTCCCTCTGTTTCTCTCTCTAAAATTAAAAAAAAAAATGCTGTTACTTTTCATTGCTATCTACTAAGAAGTATTCATAGGAGCATTTTGTCTGTTTACACATTTTTAAATGCTCTTAGCAAGTTAAGTTTGATTGATCAGAATTTTTTAAACCATATACACTTGGGAAAAAAACATAATGAATACTGTCTATATATTTTTATTATTAACTACTTTTGTTCTTAAAATTACTCGTGTTTTTATGTTAATTTTCATTCATTTGAGAGTAATAAATTAGCCATTTGTTTTAAAATTTACCTTACTTTATAAACTTTAATAACAACACTCATGTTCTTGATGGACTGAGTGGAGAAAATATTTAATTCTGGTAAAAAGAAAATGTGCAAAGCTTTTAAAATTTGTTGCTCAAATTGTATGTGAATTGCTATAACTTAGTAAAGCTCAAAATATAAATAAATAAATATGTGAGGATTTCATGTGAAACGATTATACCTAAGACAGTAACTTTATACAGTAAAAGGAACTACAAGAAGCAATATAGTAGGAAAAATTATAATTGACTTGTTCTATAGGAGATTTCTTTAATGAACTCAGAAGATCACCTAAGGATTTTAGCACCTAAGGACTTAGTACCAACTTAAAAATGAGGTATTATTTTTGTGCTCTATAGAAGAGATTCTTAGAATTAGCTACTTAAAGTGCTTTATATTAGGAACTTAAAATCATTAAAACTTCATATACACAAAAATTTAGAATTTTTGACCAATCCACCTTGAATTCATGTCCTTTGAAATGAGAAATATCTGCAGACGAATTATGGTAAAGCTTACACTAGAAGTAATATTATTAGTGATGCTGATTTACCAAAGCTTTAATTATATAGGATTCACAAAGTATTCTACTACATTCAGTATTCTATGCTTCAAAAAAGGGTCTGTTAGAGAAAAAAAGCTCGGCTGGAGTGGCTCAGTTGTTTCAGCATCCTCCTGTGTACCAAAAGGTTCCCAGTCAAGGCATGTACCTGGGTTGTGGGTTTGATCCCCAGTTGGGAAGCATAGGGAAGGCAACTGATCAATGCTTCTCTCTCTCTCTCTCTCTCTCTCTCTCTCTCTCCCTCTCTCTCTCTCTCCTCCCTCCCTCCTGGCTTCCCTTCCTCTCTCTCTAAGCATGTCCTTGGTGACGATTTTTTTAAAAAAGGGGTCTGTTAGGGACTTTTATAATAAATATTCTGTTAGGGAAATATTTATTATAAAAGTGGATATTTTGTGTGTTTAATTTGTAAAAATCTCTAGTATTAAACCAATGTAAAAGCCTGTCAGAAACACATTTTAAAATATTTTACCTTAAAATCCTTTTTAAGACTTATAGGCATATTTTAGTATCATAGTAACTATTGTTAATATACCTAAATTTTAAAATAATAGTCTTACTTTGAAATAGATAAAAAATGTAGGTGATAATAAACATACTCTGTAGGTAGTATAATTATATTTTAAAATGCATATTGGTTTATGAATTTTATTTTCTTTTTTAATATTTTATTGATTTTTTACAGAGAGGAAGGGAGAGGGATAGAGAGCTAGAAACATCAATGAGAGAGAAACATCGATCAGCTGCTTCCTGCACACCTCCTACTGGGGATGTGCCCGCAACCAAGGTACATGCCCTTGACCGGAATCGAACCTGGGACCCTTCAGTCTGCAGTCCAATGCTCTATTCACTGAGCCAAACCGGTTAGGGCTCGTTTATGAATTTTAAATACTGCATCATCAGCATTATCAGAACCTATTATCTCTTGAGTGTTGGGTTTTTTGATAAATGTAAAGAGGAGTAAATTCTTATTTTATTCATATTTAAAACAAAGACCACATGCATGCTATGAAATATCCAAGAAATCTACATTGTACTTAGGCCAGAATTATTCTGTGGTCATCCTCAGGTTTAAGGTTGTCTAGTGGAAGACTAAAAAGAACTAATACAATTATACTCTCAAAACCAATTCTAGATCATGACTCTTCAACCTTCATCATGGTTCACATCTAAAGACTTTTAAAAATGAATAGAAAGTAGGGAGCCAAATATGGAGGAAGTGACTGGAAAATATTCCCTGAAGCGATCTATACATATAAATAGAAGGAAGAATTACAAACCACCAAGAGGAAAATGTACATTTTTTTCAAACTCTGCCTTCTAACCTATGTACAAAATATTTCTGCAAAAGAAATAGGAAAAGTCAGTAATTATTACAAAGTACTTCATCTAATAAAGATAGATGTTGAACCCTGGCAGGTGTGGCTCAGAAATTGAGCATCTTCCATGCACCCAGAAAAAGGTCACAGTTCCATTCCCGGTCAGGTAACATGCCCAGTAGGGAGTATGTAGGAGGCAGCCTATTGGTGTTTCTCTCTGTCTCCCTCTTCCTTCTTCTCTCTCTCTAAAATTAACAAAAACACATTTTTAAAAACATAGATGTTGAAAAACTTATTTGAAGACTTTTTCTATATTTTAAAGAAAGCTTTTATATTCACATATTTTAAGAACATTTATATAAAAGTAAAGAAACTCAGCCCTTCATCTGGCCCCTCTGCCTGCCTTTAAACATGTAAATGTGTTTAAGTATCTTAAAGTCTGGCGGTGTGTTAGACTAACATCCAAATGAATGAATATTTTAGTTTGTGTAGACATAGGTAAAGGGTATGATTATAGCACAAACCTACAAATTTTGGAAGAGCTTCAAGAACAAATTGAAATACAATTTATTTCTTCCTCTGTATTAAATAATTACAGTATTGTAGTTTTCCTATAAATCCTATCTTGAAAATAGAAACTGCTGTAATCTTTGGTCAAATATTTTTATATTAATCTATATTGTGGCAAAAATGTTTTAGAAACGAACAAATATTTTATGAATGGACTTTCAGTAGGCTAGAAGTATTTGAAATAGTGTTAAAAGTTTTCAGAATTTTAAAATTGTACAAGCTGAGGGAATGACCTTAAATTACTTAAGTGGGGATTATTTACATGGGTATCAAAGCAATCCCCGGTGTTTGAACACTGGTCAGGTCTATGTGTTCCTGTAGTACACTATGTTTTAAGAATGTGAGCCTGAACAACCAAGGTGGTGGCTTAGGTAAACACCTGTACTTGCTGCCTCTCACAACCACATCAAAACTACAACAAAGAGACAAAACAAATATCATCCAGAACCACGGGAAAGCTGGCTGAGTGGAAGTTCTACAACTAGAAGGAAAGAAAAGAAGCACATTGAGACTGGTAGGAGGTGCGAAGGTGGGAGGCACATGCGAAATGGCCTGGCAACTGGGTGCGCTACTGTTTTTTTCTATCAGGAGGGAGATACAAACTCCTGATTGCTCTGAACTCCAGTTCCAGGTGAGACTCTGGAGACCCAGACTCATACGGAGAGAAACTGGATTGTCTGGCATCAGGCCAGATGGCTTTTTCTCAGAGGTGCTCTCAGTGATCATTGTTCCTGCACTGGGCCCTGGGACACAGAGACTCGGAGTCTCAGGGGCAGGGCTGACTGGCAGCCATTGCTGTTTGCTCTGCCCTGGTGATTCCCTGAGACCCCGCCCCACCCAATTTACAACTCCACCCAAGCTGTGTGTGCAGCGGCTTTTGCATATGAATGGCCTGTCCTTTTGCAATCTAAAACCTAACAAACTACAGCTGGGTCAGAGAGCTCCAAAGCTTCCAAAAGAGGGCCTAAGGCCCGGCAGCAGGAGCCTGCATTGCTTCACAGCTGGGCCTCATCTGGCCACTTCCCAACCCCAAACAAAGAGGAGGAATCAGCAGATCTCTCTGTAGCTCCTGCTGGGTGGCCTCAGGCAGTGGCTGACTTTGCACCTCCTTGGAGATCCAAGAGCCAGTATACCCAGTGGTCAGTGTCAGATTACAACTCTTCACATCCATAAGTGACACACTCAAGAGGCAGACTCAGTGAGCACCAAAGCCCCACTGAAGCAAGTCCTGCCCCATAAGGGTGTCTCCCGCACAGCAGTTCTCCCACTGTAGACACAGCTGGTCCTCACAGCCAATTGGCCTGGAGGTCAATTCCTCCCAATGATACCAACAGCAATCAAGGCTTAACTACAACAAGACTGTGCACACAGCCCACAAAGGGGTGCACCAAGAGTGTCCACCTCAGGTAATTGGGGAGGCTGAGCCATTGGGCCCTATAGGACACCTAGCACACAAGGTCACTCTATCAACACAGGGAAGCAGCCAAAATGCGGAGACAGAGAAACATATCACAAATGAACTAAATGGAGGAAAGCAAACTACTGGATATAGAGTTCAAAACCACGGTTATAAGGTTACTCAAGAATCTTCTAGAAACCTCTTAGACATTTAGTGAGACCCTCAGAATATGAAAAAGGACCAATCAGAAATTAAGCATACACTGACTGAAATAAAGAATAATATACAGAGATCCAACAGCAGACTAGAGGATCCCAAGAATCAAGTCAAAGATTTGAAATACGAAGAAGCAAAAAACATCCAACTGGAAAAGCAAAAAGAAAAAAGAATCCAAAAATATGAAGACAGTGAAAGGAGCCTCTGGGACAACTTCAGGTGTACCAACATCCAAATTATGGGGGTGCCAGAAGACGAGAAAGAGCAAGATATTGAAAACTGATTTGAAGACATAATGACAGAAAACTTTCTCTACCTGGTGAAAGAAATAGACTTACAAGTCCAGGAAGTGCAGAGAACCCCAAACAAGAGGAATCCAAACAGGACCACACCAAGACAAATCATAATTAAAATGCCAAGGGCAAAAGACAAAGAGAGAATCTTAAAAGCAGCAAGAGGAAAACAGTTAGTTACCTACAAGGGAGTACCCATATGACTGTCAGCTGATTTCTCAACAGAAACTATGCAGGCCAGAAGGGAGTGGCAAGAAATGTTCAAAGTGATGAATAGGAAGAACCTATAACCAAGATTACTCTACCCAGCAAAGCTATCATTTAGAATTGAAGGTCAGATATAGAGCTTCACAAATAAGAAAAAAGCTAAAGGAGTTCATCACCACCAAACCAGTATTATATGAAATGCTGAAGGGTATTCTCTAAGAGGAGGAAGAAGAAAAAGGTAAAGATAAAAATTATGAACAATAAAGTAACAACAAATACATATCTATCAACAAGTGAATCTAAAAATCAAGTGAATAAAAAATCTGATGAACAGAATAAACTGGTGAATATAATAGAATCAGAGGCATAGAAAGGGAGTGGACTGACAATTCTCAGGGGGAATGGGGTGTGGGATTGTGGGATGAGATTGGACAAAAATCTTACACCTATGGACGAGGACAGTGGGGAGGGGTTAAGGGCATGGGGTGGGGTGGGAACCGGGTGGAGGGGAACTATGGGGGAAAAAAGAGGAACAACTGTAATAATCTGAGCAATAAAGATTTATTTTTTAAAAAAAGAATGTGAGCCTATCCTATATAAGAAAAGCCTAATATCCTAAGTGTCCAGTCATCCATTCAACCAATCAAAGCATAACATGCTAATGATAAGCTGAGGCCACTCAACTGCTTGCTATGATTTGCACTGACCACCAGGAGGCAGACAGTCGACTGGTCAACCAGTTGCTATGACGTGCACTGGCCACCAGGGGGCAGATGCTCTGATCAGTAGGTTAACTTGCTTCTGGGGTCTGGCCTTTCGGGACTGAGCAAAATGGGCCGGACACATCCTGTTGCCCTCCTGCGGTCCCTCCCTGGCTGGCCAACCTCCCACATCCCTCCCCTGCCCTGATCGTGCACTGGTGGGGTTCTTTGGGCTGGCCTGCGCCCTCTCGCAATCAAGGACCCCTCAGAGGATGTCAGAGAGCCGGTTTGGGCCCAATCCCGCAGGCCAGGCCAAGGGACCCCACTGGTGCACGAATTCATGCACTGGGCCTCTAGTAGTAATATAAAGTAAATGAAACTGAATTAGCAGACTTAATGTTTTAGTAAAAATATTTTAATTATTTGATTTTTTTCCATAAAATAAATATTTTGGATTAAATTATAGTTGGACTCTCATGTGATAGATGATGTAATTAGCCATAATTTGGATTTCTTAACTTTCTCTTCAGGCTATTTATTTTGAGCCACAAAACAAATAGTTAAATTTCTTTTAAATGATCAAATAATCACAAATGGATATATTTTCAAGGAAACATAAGGACAGTACTTTTATTTCATATTTACTTTGTAAAGCTTTTCTTTTGATTTCATTATTAAAACTTTTGGTTGACCTTTTTCAGTTGGAAAACATCTGTAACACTGATGGAGTTTTTCATGCCTCTTAGTAATACTAATGAGTTGAATAATTTATGAGGTTGTCATGTGCAAGAGATTTGGAGTGATTTTATATACTTTCAGCCTCTGGTGTTGAAATGAGATTAATAAAAACCTAGAGGCGTGTAATTTTTTTCCTGGTGTTTAATGTTTTAGTGATATATGTATTGACTGTGCTTTGTAGGTGTTTTCTAATAGTAAAATCTCATACAAGTGCAAATTTAATTGATTACCAAGAATTTATCAGACCACAACAATGGATGAATATAAGGAAAATATTTCAAAACTCAAATTCATCTTCTGACCTACAAAGTTTTTTCTTCAGGGAAAATTAGCTAGCACTGATTGAAAAAGGAGGGTTTTGTATAATACATATTTGTATATTTAAACCAAACCTATACTAGTTAACTTTTGGTGCATTACTGACGCTTACTGATTATGCTATCAAAGAAAAGTACAAAATCTTAGTAAGTTTGCTCATCTTTGTTGACTGTCAATGATCATTTCAGACTCTTTCCCTTCCATAAAATTATAGTGGAACAATGTTTCATCAAAGCCTAAGATGACAAGCTCCCCATGGCTGTGATCAAAGACAACATCTTAAATAGGTCTGATCAATGATCACAAAAGAGGACAGATTGCTTCAGCTGGAGGAAAAAATAACATGGAGCAAAGATGACAAAGTTAATCAGTTATTTCTTTGGCAATAAATAATAAGATATGCTGAGAATTGCAAATGAGAACATCCTTAGGATCCTCAGAGATGCGCCTGCTTAACACCTAATTTATTTAAGTTTGTGAAGCCACCAAGATTTGACCTTGTTGAATAAAAAGCAGCTCTAGCCAAAACCGGTTTGGCTCAGTGGATAGAGCATCAGCCTGCGGACTGAAAGGTCCCAGGTTCGATTCCGGTCAAGGGCACATAACTTGGTTGCGGGCACATCCCCAGTGGGAGGTGTGCAAGAGGCAGCTGATCGATGTTTCTAACTCTCTATCCCTCTTCCTTCCTCTCTGTAAAAAATCAATAAAATATATTTAAAAAAAAAAAAAGCAGCTCTGTAATGAATCTGGAATTAAATTAGTTTTGATGGTATATGTATGCCTACTGTAATTTGTTACTTGCATTCATCAAAAAATAAGAAAAGCACTCAGAATAAAAATATATTAATGCAATAATCCAGTTGTTGAAAAGAAGCATTAAATTATCTGACTTCATATTTTTTCTGATTTAGTTTTTAAAGAGTTTACAGTTCTATTTGAGAAAGGTGATTTTATTTTTTAACCCAATAACCTATTGTTTGTATTATGTAGAGACCCTAGCAAATGTCTTATTATTTGTCATTGATAAGTCCATTTTAGTTGGTGTATTATTAATTGACTCTTCATATCTTTAATGAATAGATAATCAAATTATGGCTTAAATGATTTTTTGAAATGTTAATGGTGTAAATTTTTTAAAAGACAGGGAGAGAAAGACAAGCAGGGAATAATCTTTCAGCTTGTTTTGGTGTCAGTGTCACATATTTCATTTCATTACAGATGTCCCTCATTTTTTCCCCCATTGTGCCCCTTCACCTGGTCCCCACCTCGTCCCTTCACCACCCTATTGTCTGTGTCTTTAGGTAAGATCTTTGGTTAATCTCTTGCCTCCCTCCACCCTTCCCTCTGAGATTTCAGTCTATTCCATGCTTCCATGCCTCTGATTCTATTTTATTCACCAGTTTATTTGTTCATTATATTTCTTGTTCATTTATTTTTATTTTAGACTTGATTGTTGATAGGCATGTATTTGTTGCCATTTTATTATTCATACTTTTTATCTGTTCTTCTTTTCCTTCCCCTCCTCCTCTTCTTCCTCCTCTTCCTTCTTCTTCCTTCTTTTTCTTTCTTCTTCCACTTTTTAAAGAATACTCTTCAACATTTTGTGTAATGCTGGTTTATGGGGATGAACTCCTTTAACTTTTTCTTGTCTGTGAAGCTCTGACCATCAATTCTAAATGATAGCTTTGCTGGGTAGAGTAATTTTGGTTGTTGGTCCTTACTTTTTATCACTTTGAATATTTCTTGCCATTCATTCCCTTCTAGCCTAAAAAGTCTCTGTTGAGAAATCAGCTGACAATCAAATGGGCGCTCCCTTGTAGGTAACTAGCTACTTTTCTCTTGCTGCTTTTAAGATTCTCTCTTTGTCTTTTGCCCTTGGCATTTTAATTATGATGTGCTTGGTATGGACCTCTTTGGGTTCCCCTTTGTTTGGGACTCTCTGCGCTTCCTGTACTTGTGTGTCTATTTCTTTCACCAGGTAGGGGAAGTTTTCTGTCATTATTTCTTCAAATAGGTTTTCAATATCTTGCTCTCTCTCTTCTTTTTCTGGCACCCCCACAATTCAAATGTTGGTACACTTGAAGTTGTCCCTGAGGCTTCTTATGCTATCTTCATATTTTTGGATTCTTTTTTCTTTTTGCTCTTCTGATTGGGTGTTTTTTGCTTCCTCATATTCCAAATCTTTGATTTGATTCTCAGAATCTTCTACTCTACTGTTGAATCCTTGTAAATTATTCTTTATTTCAGTTAGTATATGCTTAATTTCTGATTGGTCCTTTTTCATGCCTTTGACATTCTCACTAAGATCCTTTAAAGTCACATGAAAATCCTTGAGTAACCCTATAACCATGGTTTTGAACTCTGTATCCAGTAGTTTGCTTTCCTCCATTTCTTTCATTTGTGACATGTTTCTTTGTCTCTGCATTTTGGCTGCTTCCTTGTGTTTGTTTCTATGTATTACATAGAGCTGCTATGTCTTCTGGAATTGGTAGAGTGGCCTTGTGTAGTAGTTATCCTGTAGAGCTCAGTGGCTTAGCCTCCCTAGTCACCTGAGCTGGGCACTCTAGATGTGCCCCTGTGTGGACTGTGTGCACAGTCTTGTTGTAGTTGAGCCTTGATTGCTGTTGGTGTCACTGGGAGGAATTGACCTCCAGGCCAATTGCCTGTGAGGACCAGCTGGTACTACAGTGGGAGAGCTGCTGTGCAGGAAACACCCCTATGGAGAACCACTTGCTTCAGTAGGGCTTTGGTGTCTTTTGTGGATGTGTAGAGTTGTAGTCTACTATGTTTTGTAGCTGTCCACCAGTGTACTGGCTCTAGGGTTTCCAGGGAAGTGCAAAGTCAGACCCACCTGGGGCTCCCCAGCAGGAGTTACAGAGGTATCTGCATACTGCTATTTGCTATTTGTATTGGTATTGGAGGTGCCTAGGCTAGGCCCAGTTGTGAAGCAAGGCAGGCTGGTGCTAGTGCCAGGTCTTGGGCTTTTTTTGTTTTGTTTTAATCCTCACCTGAGGATATTTTTTTCCATTGAAAGAGAGTGTAAAAGACAGAGAGAAATATTGATATTAGAGAAGCACATCAGTTGGTTGCCTCCTGCATGAGCCCCGACCAGGGCCCAGGCAGGAAAAGAGCCTGCAACCAAGATATGTGTCCTTGACCAGAATCTAACCTGGGACCCTTTGGTCCACAGGCCGACACTCTATCCCTATGCTCTGTCCACTGAGCCAAACTGGCTAAAGTCAGGTCTTGGGCCTTTTATTGATAGGTTTGGGGCATGCTGTCAACAGCTGCAGCTTGTTTGAGAGATTTTAGCAAAGTCTGAAGCCTGAGCCAGGACAGTCCATTCATATGGAAAAGCTGCTGCAAACAGCTTGGTTGGGGCTGCAAAGTGGATGGACCAGGGACTCAGGAAATCCCCAGGGTGGAGCAAGCATATCTGATGGAGACTCAGACATGGCTATCAGTCAGCCCTGCAAAAGGGGAGTTTTCAGCAGGGGACTAATTATCCCTGCGAGCATCTCTGTCTAGAAGAAAGGAGCACCTCTGTCTGGAAGAAAGCCGCCCCCAAGTTCCTGCCCCAATGCCAGACAACCCAGCTCCTCCTTCTATATGTCTGGGTCCCCCAAAGCCGCCCATTGCTGGTAGTCTAGGTAAGTTCATGTGTGGGCCCTTTAAATGATACACCTGGGTCTACAGCAGCCTCCATGTCATGCAACCACAATCCATGCTGGTTTTACAGCCTGTAGTTGAGGGGTCTTCTCTTCCCAGCTATGGAATCCTGAGCTGGGGGTCTGGTGTGGGACTGGGATTCCTAGCTCCTCATGGGCAGCCCCTCCAGAGATGATTTCCCTCCCAGTTAAAAAAACAGCACACATGGGTGTCGGACCAGCCCATCCTGCACCTTTGCACCTCCTACCAGTCTCAATGTGCTTTCTTCTTTACGTCTCTAGTTGTAGGACTTCCATTCAGCCAGCTTTCACGCAGTTCTGAATAATGGTGGTTCTGTATTTAAGTTGTAATTGTGATGTGATTGTGGAAGGCGCTGAATACAGGCTCACATATTTTTAATACCATGGCCTTCATCCTGTGGTTTTTATAATCTCTTAAAATAACCAAAACATATTATATAATACTGTTACAAAAATGCTTATAAAATATCTTTCACAGATTTTGTATAGCATTTTTATATCAACAAAGATTTAACAGCTCTTCTGTTTTTATGTTGAAGCTTCAGATTGCAGGGCTTTAAACAGATTCGGAGAAATTAAGTGATTTTATTCATTTAAAAGCATTTATTTCCACTAATAGTTCACAGGGTTCCTTTTTCTCTACATCCTGGCCAGTACTTGTTTGTTGATTTTTTTATAATAGCCATTCTATCACGTGTGAGGTGATACCTCATTGTGGTTTTAATTTGCATCTCTCTGATAATTAGTTACATTCAATATTTTTTCATATGTCTGTTGACCATCTGAATGTCCTCTTTGGAGAAGTGTCTGAGGGATGGGTGGTGTCTAAGAGACTGGATGAAAGAAGGTGATGAGATTAGTTGAAAAATATATACATAATGCATAGATACAGACACCATTGTGGTGATAGCTAGAGGGAAAGGGTGGTGGTTAGGTGGAGGTGGGCAAAAGGGATAAAAATGGGATGGAAAGAAACTTTGCTTGGGACAATGAGCACACAGTGTAGTGTGTAGATGATGTTTTAACGAGTTGTACACTTGAAACCTGTATGGTTTTGTGAATCAAAGTAACCCCAATAAATTCAATAAAAATAATAAAAATAGAAATGAATAAATAAAAGCATTTATTGATTATTTTTTACATGCCATGCATGTGCTAGATCCTGGACTCAGAGACTGAGAAACAGTTTCTACCTTATAATAGCACATAGTTTGGTGTAATGCTTCCCGGTGCACGTGGAAGTCAGGGTGTGGTACTGACATCTAATGGTTATAGACCATGAATGCACAGGACAGCTCCCCCAGAATAAACACGACAACAAAACTCCAACCCCAAATCCCAGTAGTAGCAAGGTTAAAAAGTCCTGGTGTAGTGGAAAGAACGAAACGGTTATCTTAGAGGAAGGTAGTAGTTCATAAAAGAGCATTGGGAAGATAGTGACTAACTCAGTCTAGTGAGTGGCTCAGAATCAACTTCAAAGAATTAATTACTTAGAGAATATTAGGAATTTACCAGGTAAGCAGGGAAGGGCAGAGGTAATAACAGTAATGACCAAGACATAGAGTTATAAAAAGGCCTAACTTACTACTTTAAGTAGCCTCAATATTTTGCAATTGGTAACAGGTTACTTTGTAAAGATTTCAGAATACGTTTTGACTTTAGATGTTTCATATTCTTGTACAAAAGAAACCCAATGAGAACAGGAATTATACAGAGTGGGGCAAAAGTAGGTTGACAGTTGTTTGTCTGGAAAATAATACAATAATTAAGAAATAAGAATACAAGAATAAACTTTGTTTCATGGACTCACAACTGTAAACTTACTTTTGCCCCACCCTGTATCTTCTATCTATTCCACTTAGAGCAGCCACATTAATATAATTTTATGCACTTTAGTTGCTATTTTTAATTGATAATTGATTGATTTAATGTTTATACACAGTATTTTACCCACAGTCATTCATCATTTTCAGTAGCAGCATTGAAAGATATGATTTCTATGGAATAGGTCTATTGAGTATGATATTTTCAAATTCTGAAGTATAATTTTGTCTGTACTTTATTCCACTCAGAGCATCAAAAGCTGTTAAAGATAAGGAACTGATAAAATTATATTAATGGATTTATTGCTGATTGGCATGGAACTGTTTATAATCATGCTTACATTTTTAGACTAATTTTTTATGTGTACACACCATTGCATTTATAAATAATTAGAGACCCGGTGCATGAAATTTGTGCACTGGGGAGGGGTTTCCCTCAGCCCAGCCTGCACCCTTTCCAATCTGGGACCCCTCGGGGGATGGCCGATGGCCGGTTTAGGCCTGAACCCAGAGGGATCCGGCCTAAACCGGCAGTCGGACATCCCTCTCACAATCCCGGACTGCTGGCTCCTAACTGCTTGCCTGCCTGCCTTCCTGATTGCCCCTAACCACTTCTGCCTGCTGGCCTGATCACCCCCTAACCACTCCCCTGCCAGTCTGATTGGCGCCTAACTGCTCCCCTGCTGGCCCGATTGCCCCCAACTGCCCTCCCCTACAGGCCTGGTCACCCCCAACTGCCCTCCCCTGCCAGCTATCTTGTGGCAGCCATCTTGTGACCACATGGGGGCGGCCATTTTGTGACCACATGGGAGTGGCCATCTGGTGTGAGGGTGTGAGGGTCAATTTGCATAATACCTATTTATTATATAGGATTATTATACAACATGATAAATATATTCATCAAGATGTATTAAAAATGCTGTGTGAGCTCAGTGAAGGGGACTGTTTAACTGAAGAAATAAATTCTAGCTAGACTTGAAAAGATGAACCGAGATCTTCTCAAGCTGATAACTGGGAGAGTGGAAATGTGGAGAAAGGGACTGCACAAGCTAACATAAAATGTAGAGGGATTGGAAAATGGTGCTGTGTGATGAAACAGAGGACAGTGTGGGGAGATTGTATGAAGATAAAACTAAGAAGGCTGTTTGGAGTCATATTGTGAAGGTATTCATAAGGAGAGCCATTAGAGGATTTTTATATGGGAGGATGATAAACCATAGAAATTAAGTAATATGCTAATTAATAAAATGGCAGATCCAGCAAAAATTCAATTTAAATATCAATCTCATACAGTGTGTTGCTATAGATAAATTGGATTTTTTTAACTGCAAGAGCATTATTGAACATTTCCTGACTACATTTACCTGTTACATTTTGACCTACTCCTATAGCCTATCATCTATAAAGGTGTATCAATACAATTATCTTTGAGTCATTTATAGGGTGTGCATTCTGTGTCATTTAGGAAAACACATTTTTATTTTTTTTTATTTTATTTTGTTGTTTAAAGTATTACAAAGAGTAGTACATATGTCTCCTTTTTTCCCCAAATGCCCTAGCCAGTTTGGCTCAGTGGATAGAGCATCAGCCTGCAGACTGAAGGGTCCCGGGTTTGATTCTGGCCGAGGACACATGCCCAGGTTGCAGGCTTGATCCCCAGTGGGGGGCATGCAGGAGGCATCCAATCAATGATTCTCATCACTGATGTTTCTATCTCTCTCCCCCTCTCCCTTCTGCTCTGAAATCAATAAAAATATATTAAAACAAAACAAAACACATTTTTAAATGGTTTTGGTGCTTTTAAAATGCTTTAAATAACCTATATCTCTGCTTTTCCATTTTTTTGTAAGTGGAGAAAATTTTTTGTTAATTACCTATTTTTTACATATCTCTGAGTAATTTACTTATCTGTCCAAAACATCTTCTACCTCCATTTCCCAGGGTTTTAAAATAAATTTTCCATAGTGAATTTTGCAACAGGTTTTACAAAGAAAATTCAAGCATCATTACCCAGGTTAATGCCACCTACTGCCAGAGGACGTCTACTCCATTTTGTCAGCCCTAATTCAAGTTGTCCAGTTCATCTTTTCTTTCATTCCAAGAGTTGCCAAAACTTTCTCCTTTCCATTCTGCTATTCATCTGTCAGCTACCCCTCTTGACTCATGTTGCAAGGTTTCTTTCCTTTGTTCTTATTTCTCTATCTTTTTCCCCTTTTCTCTCTTCCCTTCCTTCCCATCTCCCTTTCTTCTTGAAAACAAACATGCTCATTGTAGAAAATCTAAAAAAAATCCAAAAAAAATTTAAAAGTGGGAAAAGGAGATCACTGACAACCATGCAAATATAGCTGTCTGTATCATTCTTGATGTATTTATTTCATGCTAGTCTTTTTCTAAGTATATTGTAACATAAGGACCAAACACTATGCTATGTGCTCAATCACAAAGATGAATAATGCATCATCTCAGCTCTTTATGGTATGTAGAGGTTCTAAATTGAGCAAAGTTTTCTATATGTTTTAGCATTTTTCTATAAGTTGTGTGCTATGTGATTTTTAATATAATGAAATTCTACTTAAAATATTTAAAACCACATTAAGTAATATTCACTTTAAAAAATGTATAATCTATATTTACCATCATGTATATTCTTAAAATATGGCTTATCAAATTTTCTTTAAAAAGCACAGAATGCAGTTTTCTACTTTCACTCCATTAAGATTATTAAGTTAGCATTTCATACTTATATAGTACTGCACTTAAATTGAATAATAGTTTCTTGCACCTTTTTAATTGCATTTTTTCAGTTTAAAAATGCTGTTTATGAATATCTGCTTTTTGGTCTTCTCTAAGAAATATTGCTTATGTATGAATATTTTAAATTAGGAATAAATGAAATTCCGTTTTTGCTGTCAGACCCAAATTATAAAAATACATTGCATGTCTTTGAAAATCAGTATACTCTATTAGCAGGCCTGTCAATATAAAAAGTGCATTCCATTTCCACCTCTTGCTCTAATAACCTTTTCTGTGTTACTCTGAGGCAGTTCACATAATCAGAGTATATTGTCAGCTTACTGGAGTTGGGGAAGCATGAAATGAAAATCACGTTAATATTGATCCAATTCTTTTACTTGCAAGTGTCCTTAATGTCCTTTTCCACTGAGCAATAACTGTTGATGTTAGGTAGTCATTTAAAAAAAATTCTTATAGTCTTGTAAATTATTTACAAGCATAACTAATCTAAATAAGAATTTACTACTGAGAATAACTTATAAGAATATTTCACCTTAATTAGTGCCCATATTGCTAGTTCTACATATTTACTATACCACTGAAATATTTTCCTCAAGCTTTTCAGAGAAAACCCTATCTGTAGACATAATGTCTATGTCTAGTTAAAAGCACACAAAAGTCTATACAAGTTCCTCATTGGTAAAAACACAAATGATGCTGTACTCTAATTTTATGTGATATATGATGTGCTAAAATGGACTTATAAGAAGCATTAGTTACTGACTCAGGTAAGGATTACCATTTCTGAATCAAGTTTATTATAAATTTAAAGCAGTCTAGGTCCTAGGTTTTTTTTGTTTTGTTTTTTTGTTTTTTTAAATATATTTTATTGATTTTTTTACAGAGAGGAAGGGAGAGGGATAGAGAGCTAGAAACATCGATGAGAGAGAAACATCGATCAGCTGCCTCCTGCACACCTCCTACTGGGGATGTGCCCGCAACCAAGGTACATGCCCTTGACCGGAATCGAACCTGGGACCCTTGAGTCCGCAGGCCGACGCTCTATCCACTGAGCCAAACCGGTTAGGGCATAGGTTTTTATTTTTATGGTAGTTTAGATAATATCTATTTTGCATTATTCACTATATTCTCTGTTAATATAAAATGAATTGAAGTGGGAGTTATGGTTAAATTCAATGCATTCAACCTAAAATACCCACAAATAAGAAAACAGGAACTTGATGTCTAAATTGTCCAGATTTTTAATCTATATTTATTAAATTTAATCAATAACTACTTAGATTTTTACTTAAAGTGTGTTTGAAACAACAAATAGGAACTATTTGAATAGAAAGTCTACTTCATTTATCAAAATACTTGCTTTCATCAAATGATTTTGTTGATAAAGTGAGTGAGGTTCCTGGCTCAGCATCAGGTATAACAGAGGAAAAAAAAATACTTGAGACTTCTAGTCATTCTTTCTAATAGTGTTTTTACTCAGTATTACTAACAGTTTTTACTATTAGGATTTTTCTACTGCAGTATCTATTTGCTTTTTAATCCTGTTCTATATAGAAAAGGATTGTTTTAATCTTTAGTCATCACTCAATAGGTCTGTCCTTTTGTGTCTTTATTATTTATGTTTCTTAAAAAAGGAAGTATTATGCCTATGCTACAAAGTCAAACACAAAATTTAATTTTGAATTTAAATTATTTACAAATCAAAGTATTTGCTTTTTAGTAAGCAGTTGTTACAGTACAGTGTGTTCTATGTATACATCCACTGCTTTTATCTCATTTTAAGTTTGGCATAAAACATTTTTTAGTGATGGGTTTCTTAATATAATATTAACCATTCTTTTCTTTTTGAAATGTTCAAAATTATAAACTTCTCAGTAAATGGATAGATCTATACATATTAATGTGCTGGTGGCCTGGTGCATGGATTCATGCACATTGAAAAGAAATTAATTAGAAGAAATATTTTAATATTGCTATTCACCCTTTCTCTATAATAGAAGTGTCAAACAAATTCACAATCGAGTTGGCTGGGGGGAAGGGCTGTGGGCCTATCATGGTGGGGTGGGCTGATCGGGGGCGGGGCTGGCTGGTGGGGGAGGAAGGAGGCATTTGGCCAGCCGGCCCTGCTCTTGATCAGGGTGGGAGAGTCCGATCAGGGGCAGGCTGGCAGGGCGGAGGGGCCACGAGGTGGGCCAGCCAGCCGGCCCCACCCCCTGATCAGGCTGGTTCACTGGCCACAGTGGGCGTCATAGTGACTGGTCATTATGGTTGTTATGGCCATTACAATCACTGGCTTTTTATATATAGAGATAATACTAGTGTATAGTGACAGTACTAGATTTTTTTAGTTGTCTTGTTATTTCACTTTTAAAATATACTTTGTTTCACATGGGACCTTGTTTATTAAGAGAATTTTTATGAAAGAGGAACTTTATGTAGATTTATATAATATAGTATACTATATTAGATAGCATTTTCTCTTACAGAGCTTCAAGCGTAATATATTTTACCGAAAAATCTAATGTGTATCCAGTGCTTTCCTATATTTATTTGTAACATGATGTGGAAAATAAAATAAGTGCAATTTTGCATCTGGCTTAATTAATCGATAATATGGTAGCATTTTTTAAATTCTGAAACCTTGCAAATTTTATGGCATTGTAATGTTTCCTTAGAAAATAAGCATATACTAGTAAAAGCTAAAATATTGCTTTTATCTCACTTTAAAAATATAAAAGCTAAATATAAACAGTGTTATATGTATATCCTATCCAGCTTTACACATAATTCACATTTTCAAATCTAAGGCATTCTGGTGGTTTGTGGTACTCGCTTGTTAATTTCTTGATGAATGGCTAAAAAGGCCAAGAAGTGCACTCAATCCAACATGTCTTCTAAAGATAGATGATCTCAAATAAATTATCTTCCCAATCAGATTTTGATTTGTTGGGTGTTAAACCAATTCTTTCTAAGGACAGTGTTTATAAGCCTTGTAATGAGACAGCCCTCTGAGACCTTACCTCTTTTTGCCTGTAATTTTGATGAATGAAGCTCTAATTCATAAAGGATATTGTGATTGAAAAGCACTTTTGCACTTCATACACTTTAATTTAGATAAATGTTTGCTGCAGTACCATAAAAATCAGGAAGTTTACTGAGCTGAAAACTAATAACACTTCAACAGGGATGATAAGTTCAATGTGTTGATATGGATTAGTTTACTATATATTTTTAAAGACATATTTGTTTTACTGATTTAAACTAGAGGGGATCAACATAAAAGCTTAATATACATTTCAGAGCTTGCCTTCATTTTTTATTGGTTGGTTTTATTTTTAATAACATGAGTTATGTAAAGATTTTTTAATGACAAAGATTACACATGGTTGTGATACAAGGAAAAACTTACTTTATTAGGCTGACTTGTATATAAATGGCTTTTTTTACTATTTTATATAAAGAAATAAATTCCCTTTTGTGTAAATACATAGATTCTTGAATTTCCCCCCAATCTGAAGGCAAATCACCAAGAATCTCTGAGATATCCTGGGATCTTCAGATTAAGAAATAGCCAGAGGTAACTTTCATGTCTCAGTTTATTCACTTATTCAATATTTATCAGGACTTGTTGGTGCCAGGCAGTGCACTAAGGACTGAGAATCATCAAGAGCTTCCAGGCTATGTGGGCATAGCAAGCAAACAATTACAATACCGCTAACTACTACAGTAGCAGGATTTATGAGGTGTGGTGGCAGTATAAGGGAAAGAACACAAAAACCTACCTTAAAAAATTAGAGAATGGAACACAGGGTGGATAGACTGGAACTTCAATTCAGCAAATGTTTGTGACACACCTGCTTGGTGGCAGGCACTAAGACCGCAGAAATCAGTCTATAGTGGCCTCTTCCCATAAGCTGCCTGAGGTGACTTCTGAAAATGGTTCACTATTCATTTGACCCCCCAAAATCCACAAAATTATGCAAATCAAGAGGTTCAAATCTCCATGTTCACTTTAAGATCACTCAAGAAACTGCGCCATCAAGGGAATGTATCTGAGAAAAGCCACCATGTATCTGAAGAATGTGTGCCATTCTGTTTTTACAATAGTGGAATTGGTAGGTGTTCCCAGGCCAAACAGTGGAGATGGACAAAAAGAGTGTTGAATTTTTGCTACACATGCTTAAAAATGCAGAGAGTAATTCCAAGCTTACGGGTTTAAATGTAGATTCTCTGGTCATTGAGCAAAGCTCCTAAGATGCAGCACAGAACTTATGGAGCCTATGAGTGGATTGACCCACACATGAGCTTTCCCTGCCACATTGAGAGGATCCTTACTGAAAAAGAGCAGATTGTTCCTAAATTAGAAGAGGAACTTGCCCAGAAGAAAAAGGTATACCAGGAGAAACTGAAGAAACAAAATCTTATGGCTCGGAGGTAAATTCAGCATAAAATAGGTACTAATAAAAGTTTTTAAAAAAGGAAGAAAGTAGTCTATAACATAGTGTAGAAGAAAAACAAAACAGATAGCACCTATATAGTATGGCTGAGTTCTGTGTAAATTGTGAAAGTACAAAGGGGTTAGTTAGGAAAGGTACCTGAATGAGGTGAGTTTTGAAGGTCAAGTAGGACTTAGCCAAAGGAAGAAGGAAGGAACATACCATACAGAGGAAATAATAAAAGCCCAGGTAAAGGGCTCTGAGAAAGCATGACATATTTTGGAAGCTATATATGGCCCAGGATTGTTTATGGGGGAGTAATAAAAGACAATGCAAAATTGATATTAAGCAGATAAAAGACCTTGATTAGTCATGCTAAGGAGTTTAGACTTTATTCTAAAAGTATAATCTTTGCACTCCGTGTTGATTGAAGGAGTTAATAAACCATATTAAGCAGTGAAATATCCTCACCTAGTTGTGTTGTATAGTAATCACACTGGCAAAAGCGTGGAGGATGGTGTGAGTGAGGGAGCTATGGAAGACCTATAGGCCAAATGATGATGGTTTGAGCCAGGACAGTGGCAGTCACCTTACAGGATAAATTCGACATTTGTGGCTTCAGTAAGTGGGTTGATGAAAATATGAGGAGGTGAAGGAGCAGGAGATGATTTGTTCAGTTAGGAAAATGTGGAATTAAGAAAATCCAGCTGAAAATGTCTAGTAAAAATATGACAGTAAAGACCTCAAGAGAGACTTCTTGGTTAATAATCATTGGATTTGCCTCTTTTGTTCTCAGATGATACAAGCTCTGGATTTCTCCAATTAAGTTACTACCAAAGTAGCAAATACATTATAAAGATAGCAACACCCAGAAGATTACTGTTGTGCTGGCTTTATAGCAAATAAAACCAAATAAAATTGAGATAGGGTTCTGGACCATTCAGCAATCAATCCTCAGATTTTATTCCAGAAATAAGAATTGTATATGGGCCAGTGAAAGAAGAATGCACATACTAGTATAGCCCATTTAATTCTCCTCGCCCCCAGTGTAGCATTGATACTTTTTGTCTCTGAAGTATTTATCAAAATATATATTTAACAATCAATTACTTTATACCGTTAAGCTATATTTTAACCATGCTCTCTAAATACTACTATCCAGGAAGAGCTAGGATGACAGACTGTACCTCTCAGCCAATGACACTCTACAGTGCTATTGTGACATGACTGTGTTCCTCAACATGTGTTTTTTACTCCTGTCTGGGCTACTTTTGAGTCAATTTGTTAATGTTTTAGCAAACAGTATTGGCTCTGAGTTGCTGACAAAAAGAAGTGCAAGCTGCAGTAAAAGGCTAATTAGTGTTTTACAGTGCAAGTTTCATAGTGCATACTTCTAAGAAAATGGTGGAGCAGATATCAATAGGTATTAATGAACTGTTGTTAGAAGTCTTCTATTGGGCTTGGGAAAATTGACCAAAAATATTAATTGTTAAACGACGAGAATTTTCACCAAAGGTATGACAGGACTTGGTGAGTAATTGCATGTGTACACAATATAACATCCCCTAGAATTATGATACAACAACACAATATAGGAGTGATTTGTTAAGCTTCCATTTTCAGGAATATGTCCACCAAATGAGATGTGACAGTGTTTTCTCAGTTAATGCTGCTCCTTGAAGCCTACATCCTAATACATTGATATGAAGTAGAGATATTTCATATATATAATTTACTTGAAGTTCAAGTAATTTTAGATTCATTGACACCTTCCAAAGAAGGTGTTTGAATGAAAATATTGAAATATTTGTTAAGCAGTCAAATCCATGAGAGTTTCAAATGCATTTTAATTTTTAACCTTCATATTGATTGACCTATTAATGCTAGGTAAACTTTGCTATATTTGTATTTTTCTGACTTATTTTTGTGTGTTGGGATTTTGGTCATTTGTACTATTTTATGTAACAAAGTCAGGATATCACTTTAGAAAACCATTATTTTATTAATTGCTAAAGAAATAGCTATTGCGAAGTACATTTTATGTCTGCATCATTCCAACTCCACCTTTCTATAGCTTCCCAATAACAACCATATCTTCCTTCAAATGTGAATGCTTTCTTATTTTCTTCATACCTATTTATATTTTTAAAAGATCTGTCCAGTTGATTACCTAATTCACTCAAAGGTATAATTATGTAACATTGTGTGATTTTATGGATCAGAAAACCAAGTTTTTGGTGAGATACAGATTTTTGATAGAAAGTGCAGTGATATTAGAAACCCAAGATGCCTTTCTCTACCACCAGCCAACTCCTAGGTTTCTCTACAGACAAGTAGCTTTGTCAGCCTGTTGCCTCATCTGTAAAACAAGGGTAGTAGATTACACCATCTTTCTCTCAATTATTTAGAAGACTGAGCAAGATAAACAATGTAAAAGTGCTCTATATTTTTAATGTGTGAATACAGCATATAATTATGAAAAATAATAGATTATGTCTAATACTCACTGAAAACAAAGCAATCACAATGACCTAAATTATTGTATTTCACTTGTGACTAGGCACTGAAGAAGATGTTGTGAAGTCAAAGAAAACATTCAGAAGTCAAGCAATAGTGAATCAGAATGCAGAGACAGAACTTATGTTGGAAGGAGATGATGATGCAGTCAGTCTGCTACAGGAAAAAGAAATTGATAATCTTGCAGGTAAATTTTTTAATGTGTTTCTTCTATTTGTTGTAAATAATAGTCACACGATTACGGAATTTAAAATCTATCTCCTGGTGGAAAAGTGTGTGCCAGTGGTTAGAATAATGCCCAATTATGTGAATTTTAATAATGTATCTAATTTCTAATGACATGATGGGATATGATATCTTACAGTGTTGGCCCATAACAGTTTTAGAATCCCGTGAGAACAGGTTGCTTCATGAAGGTACACATACAATGTTGTACACAATTTCAGAGGGTTCACTGACCTCTGGAATCATATTCTAGATCTCAAGTTAAAAACTCCTGCTTGAGAGTCTCAAAGAGTGATTGAGTCTCACCTCACTTCTGTATTTTCAGGCCATACAACATCGGGGTGAATTATATTCATCATAAAGGAGTAGAATTATATTCATCATTCTGTTTACAAATAGCACTCCTGTGTCCAGAGGTGTGCTGGAAATGATCTGGCATACCTATTGAAAGCCTCCAATGATATTTCTACCAGTTGGAGACTTCTACTTTTATGAAGAAATTATATTACTGGTAATTGTAAATTAAAGATAGTACATTATTCTCCCTCTTCTAGGAAATGTTTAATAAGGTTATTCTAATACCAATTCCTGGATATGCCTATGTTATTAACATTTCTGTTTCATGAAACCTATTTTTTTCTATTTAAAACTAATCTTAAATCTAGGAACACAGATTAGCCTCAAATTCCTAAATAAATATTCAACTTTTGGTTTTGTAGTTTCTTGATTTGTTTTAATCAGAGATTTTATTTGAGGACTATAGGCAAAATCCAGTAGTACTATAGGTATAATAACTCCTTTATATTTCTCTCCTCTAATGGTAACTAGAGTGATTATTAACATTAATTTATGCTTATAAACAAAATTCCCAAAATAACATTAAGTTAAAATACCTAAAGAACAATGAAAGTATGCTTGAAATAAATTATTTAAAAATTGAATCTCTACCAGTTCACTCTGTCAAGACTCCTCTAACTTCTATAAATTTTAAACAGATTTGTCTTTGCACAGATCTGATCCTATTAATATCTACATAGTCCTAATTCATACTATTTTTGGAATCCTTAGGTATAAAATATCTTATCAACTGTCCTAAAATATTGATTCTCTGCCTAGTCATAGTGTTCAGTTTTATTTATTTTTACTCTGTGTAAAGTACAATTTTATTATTAATTTTAAAAATCTTTATTGTTGAGAATATTATATATGCCCCCTCCTTTTCCCTCCATTGCCCACCTCCAACTGGTTCCTGCCCTGCCCCAAGGCTTCACCACCCTATTGTCTGAGTCCATATGTAATGCATATATGCATATAAATTCTTTGGTTAATCTCTTCCCCCCCCCCCTTTCACCTTTCCTTCTGAGAGTCCTCATTCTGTTCCATGTTTTCATGCCTCTGATTCTATTTTATTCACCAGTATATTTTATTCATTAGATATCTTGTTAGTTTATTTTGATTTTTAGATTCAATTGTTGATAGATATGTATTTATTGACATTTTATTTTTCATATTTTTTATCGTTTTTCCCTTTTCTTCCTCCTCTTCCTTCTTTTCTTCTAATTCTCCTTTATCTTTTTAAAGAATACCCTTCAACATTTCATGTAATACTGGTTTGGTGGTGGTAAACTACTTTAGCTTTTTCTTGTCTGTGAAGCTCTTTATCTGACCTTCAATTCTAAATGATAGCTTTGCTGGGTAGAGTAATCTTGGTTGTAGGTCCTTGCTGTTCATCACTTTGAATATTACTTGCCACTCCCTTCTGGCCTACAAAGTCTCTGTTGAGATCAGCTGAAAATCAAATGGGCGCTTCTTTGTAGGTAACTAACTGATTTACTCTTGCTGCTTTTAAGATTCTCTCTTTGTGTTTAACCTTTGGCATTTTAATTATGATGTGTCTTGGTGTGGGTCTCTTTGGGTTCCTCTTGTTTGTGACTCTGCACTTCCTGTACTTGTGTGTCTATTTCTTTCACCAGGTGGGGGAAGTTTTCTGTCATTATTTCTTCAAAATGGTTTTCAATATCTTGCTCTCTCTCTTCTCCTTCTAGCACCCCCACAATGTGAATGTTGGTATTCTTGGTGTTGTTACACTATCTTCATATTTTTGAATTCTTTTTTCTTTTTGCACTTCTGATTGGGTGTTTTTTGCTTCCTCATATTCCAAATCCTTAATTTGATTCTCAGAATCCTCTATTCTACTGTTGAATCCTTGTAAATCATTATTTATTTCAGTTAGTGTATGCTTAATTTCTGACTGGTCCTTTTTCATGTCTTTGACATTATCACTAATATCCTTGAAATTCTCACTACGTCCCTTGAAACTCTCATTAAGATCCTTGAGCATCCTTATAACTATTGTTTTGAACTCTGTATCTACCGTGTTTCCCCGAAAATAAGACAGTGTCTTATATTAATTTTTGCCCCCAAAGACACGCTAGGTCTTATTTTCAGGGGATGTCTTATTTTTCCATGAAGAAGAATACGGTACACACTTATTGTTAAATGAAAATAAAGGAAATTTATTACCTGTATACGGTAGTTGTCAACACAAACCAGACAAACTGTGAATCCTACAGTATCAAGAATTTACTCATTTATTCAATGACAATCATGTCATCATCTTCTGGAACATCATCATAACAATCCAATTCCTGAATTTCCTGGTGAATTTCTTGTGACTCCATTTCTTTCAGAATCAGTGGACCAAATCTCTCATGTTTAGCAATAGCACTGTCTTTAAATGAGTACTTCTTGTCAAGGTAGCCTGCTCGCAGTGCATTTGCAATGCAACTGTCAGTGATTTTCTCCCATGAATTCTTCACCTAAGTCACAACTTCTTGCAGTTTAGGTTTCACAAAGTTTCCACGCTGATTTCTCTCCATTCTATTTTCAATGTAGTCATTAATTTCCATGCGCAAATTGTCTTTGAATGGCTTGTTTATTGCAATATCAAGAGTCTGGAGATAGGCCGTCATTCCTGCGGGAATCATTATCTGATCTATTTTTCTTTCATGAAGAAATGTCTTCATGTTTTTAGCGCGGTGAGTGCTGGCTGCATCCCAGACTAGCAGACCTCTTTGGCTCCCTTGCATAACAAGCGGCAGCATTAAATCGACCCACTTCCTTATAACTGCTTGTGTGGCCCAGGCTTTTTCAGTTTCAAGAATAAAAACGCCCAAAACACGTTCAATCTTTTCCTTCTTGCCCTTAGAAATGATTAAAGGTGGGATTTTAGTGCCATCCAGACGAATTGCCAAAATACAGGAAACACGTGCACTTTCGTAAGCAGTGGAGGGAATGTACGCCAAGGAGGCACCCCACTGTTCAATTGTTGTTTGAGATGATTGGCCCATAAACACTGCAGTTTCATCCATAGCAATCATGTTGGAAAGATTGTATTTAGAGAAGTCAGCATCATCAATAAAGGACTTGAATGCAAGTGCTCGCTTAATAACTTGAGTATCTTCCAACCTAAACAATGTTGTAGATCTTCTTAAAGACAGTTCACTTCGCTGAAGGAAATTATCCAGCCAGTGTTGTGATGCTTTGAAGTCTTCGGGGGCTATGTCAAGGGCAAATTCTTGAATCTGAGCCCTATTCACAACCAAAGCCTTTGCTCTCCTGTCAACAACCCATTCACAGATCAGGTCTTCCAGCTTGGAAAATAATGGTTGCCAACCTGATCCACACTTGCGCTTTTTAGCATTTCCCTTGTCCACTTGTTCAATAAGGTTACCATACTCTGCTCGCCATTTTTGGACCAATCGGATACTCAACATCTTCTCTTTGCAAAAAGCAGTAAGATTTTGGCCCCAAGAGTGTTCCACGATTCCTTTCTTGTACTCCACGGAGTAGCTTTTTCTTTTTGTGCTCATTTCTAGGGGTAAAAAAAAGGAATTTGGGTATCAAGGTGGGGGGAGGGGGATCACTCAAAATGACACAGGTGGGATCAGAGGGGGGAATCAAAATGGCACAGGAGAATCAGAGGGGGGATTACCATTTTAGTAACCCCTTTTGATCCTCCTGTGTCATTTTGATTGCCCCCTCTGATCCTCCTGTGTCATTTTAAGTGATCCCCCTCCCCCCACCCCTGTGCCACTGAACACCTTCACCAGACATCCCCCCTACCCCTTTATCAGACATTTACCCCCTGGGTCCTGCCTGGGGACTGTCACTGGGCTTGCTGGGGCCTGGATCTGGGCTGGAGCAGAATCTGCCACTGACTGAGAACCTTCAGTCATCATGAAGGCGGCCGCGAGCATCAGGTAGTGTCACCAGAGACAGACCAGCACTCACCACCTTCGCCGCGTCCCGTCCACTCTAATCCTCCTGTTCTTCTACATGCATCTGCGAAAGTCTCCTCCTCTCTCCCGCCCCGCGCTCACTGCTCAATCCGACCTCCGCTCCGCCTCCACACAGCAGTGACGTCAGGACTCCGCATAACGTCACTGTTTGCTAGACGCCAGTCGGGGCGGCCCTAGCGACCAGTTTACGGTAAATTTTCATTCTGAGACAGAGCCTGGGGCCTTATTTTCGGGGGATGCCTTATATTTCACTCAGAAGGAAACCTGTAAGTAGGTCTTATTTTCAGAGGATGTCTTATTTTCAGGGAAACACGGTAATGCTTTATTTGCTTCCATTTATTTCATTTGGTATTTTTTCTTGAGATTTTTTTTTTCTGCTCTCTCATTTGTGACATGTTTCTTTAGCTCCACAATTTGGCTGCTTCCCTGTGTTTGTTTTTATGTATTAGGTAGAGCTGCTATGTCTCCTGGAATTGGTAGAGTGGCCTTGTGTAGTAGTTGTCCTGTAGGGCCCAGTGGTTCATCCTCCCTAGTCACCTGAGCTGGCACTCTAGGTGTGCCCCTGTGTGGACTATGTGCACAGTCTTGTTGTAGTTGAGCCTTGATTGCTGTTGGCATCACTGGGAGGAATTGACTTCCAGGCCATTTGGCTGTGGAGACCAGCTACAACTACAGTGGAAGGGCTGCTGTACAGGAGATACCCCAAATGGAACAGGACTTGCTTCAGTGGGGCTTTGGTGCTCACTGAGTCTTCCCCTTGAGTGTGTCACTCTTGGATGCGTAGAGTTTTAATCTAGTATGTCCACTGATTGCACTGGCTCTAGGGCCTCCAAAGAGTTACAAAGTCAGCCACTTCCTGAGATCACCTGCAGAGCTACAGAGCAATCTGCAGATGGCTGTTATTTGTGTTGGGCTTGGAAGTGCCTAAGTGAGGCCAAGCTGTGAAGCAAGGCAGGCTGTTGCTAGTGCCAGGTTTGGGGCTTCTTATTTGATAAGTATGGGTATGCTGACTCCAGCTGCTGCTTGTTTGAGAGATTTAAGGAAATCTGAAGCCTGAACATTCATATGGAAAAGCCACTACAAACTACTTGGGTGTGGCTGCAAATCTAGTTGGGGAGGATCTCAGGGAATTAGGGCAGAGTGAGCAGTGTGCTCCAGTCTTATGGAAACTCAGATATGGCTGCCAGTCAGCTCTGCACCTGGGGAGGTCTCAACATAGGAACAATGACCCCTGTGAGCACCCCTGTCTGAGAGAAAGCCACCCCCAAGTTTTTGCTCCGATGCCAGACAATCTATTTCCTCCTTGTATACCCCTGGATCTGGCCAAGCCACTGCCCCAGCATTGGAGCCCAAAGGGAGCATGTCTGTGTAAGTTCACGCGTGGGCCCTTTAAGAGGAACTGCCTGGCTCTCCAGCAGCCTTCGTGTCACTCAGCCACAATCCCCACTGGATTTTGTTGCCCAAAGTTATGGGACTTCTCTTCCTGGCACTGGTTCCCCGGGCGGGGGGGAGGGGGAGGCTGGTGGGTGGCTGGAATACCTGGCTCCTTATGGGAGGCCTCTGCAGCTGAGATATCCCTCTCATTAAAAAATGCCACATGTGGGTGTTGGACCAGCCTGTTCCACACCTCCACCCCTCCTGTTAGTCTCAATGTGCTTCCCTATTTACTCTTCTAGTTGTAGGACTTCCATTCAGCCAGTTTTCAGGCAGTTCTAAATGATGGTTGTTCCATATTTTAGTTGTAATTTTGATGTAGTTGTGGGAGGCAGCAAATACCTCATTTACCAACTCAACCATCTTGGTTCTCCTAAAATCAATATTCACTTTTAAAAGAGCTGCCTACAAATGTGACCCTAAACTTTAAATGTAGTACAACAGTAGGGGATTTTTGTTTTGTTTTGTTTTAATCCTACCCGAGGATGTTCTTTTCCATTGATTTTTAGAGAGAGTGGACGGGAAGTAGGGAGGAGGAGAGAGAGTGAGAAAAACATTGATGTGAGAGAGACACATTGATTGGTTGCCTCCCGACCTCTCCGGGGCATTGAACCTGAAATCCAGACATGTGCCCTTCACCAGGAATCAAACCCACCACCCTTTGTTGCACAGGCCAATGCTCCAACAATTGAGCCACACCAGTCAGGGCAGGGATGGATGTTTTATGAAGAGAGAAGTAAGGGTCACAGGGGTAGTCTACAGAATACATAGGTATAGACAGATTCAGTCTGTAAATGCTGAAGCCTATTTATGAATCTAGCCTGACATGATAGTGAGAATGTCACATAAAAATCATTTTAGAAGTTAATTACAAACCAGTATTCTTAGATTTAAAAAATTAGCTGTTAATGAAGTTTCAGAGCACATAAATATGTAACTTTTGATGTTGCTCTGACAATTGTGCTGATAATTGTTTTTTCTCAGATATTAAAATTTGATAAACAATGTCTTTCTTATCATTGTAAATGACCCAATAGTGTATTTAATCTGGCTAAAGGAAACTTTGCCATCACAGGAGCTCTAACTCCAAATCAAAATCCAGGAGATAATAAAAGATGTGTATAAAATTAATAATCACAATAGAAAAATAAAGGAAATTGCCAACTTAGTTAAGATTGATTATGGGGGTTTTTGGTTTAAAAGATAGGATCAGTTCTGATTATAGAAATAAAATTTGAGAAAAGAATAATAGCCAGCATTTCTTAATAGGAACCAGGCAGTGTTTCAAGGTTTTTATGTGCAATAACCTATTTAATAATCACAATTGTATAAGTAGATGCTATTGTTACCCTAATTTTACAAATGAAGATATAGAGGCCAAGAGAGGTTAAGTAGCTTGCATAAAGTTAAGAAGTATATGGTTTGAAGTAAAATACACCAAATCATATATTTAAATATGTATCTGTATATACTTAAAGAATCTTCTAAAATGATGTAAAAACAAGGTCCTCAGTTTATAATTAAACTTTTATACTGGTTTTATTATATTTAGAACTCTATGAATATACATAATAATTAATTTTAGTTTTATATATGTATTCCCCAAAATCATTCTGGTAAGTTAGAAAAAGTCTGATAGCATATATGTAGCACAGTTTTATTTAAATAATGACCCTTTTGAGTGTCTTCTACATTTTGTTTAGAGTTTTCTGGTTCTAAAGAAGATAAATATTCCACAATGTTTTAAAGATTTAAATGTCATACAATTTCCTGTTTCACCTTTAGTTCCCTTTCTTCCCAAGCATTCTTCTCAATAGGCAAGTTATATGTGTGTGAGTATGAATAGCTGAATTTATTATTTATTGTAGCAAATGGATAATATTATAACATAAAAGTATGAAAATTAAGTAATTATAATATTAATAACAGTTTATTTTAATTGTTTGGTGTTTTTTTAGTTTGTAGTGATTCAGCAAAGTGAATTAGGGATTAAATTTCCTTATGTAAATAAAATTTTTGACTTATTATGTTATATTTATTACTTAAAATATTTTATTACTTAAAACATTGAAATTAATTAGTATTGTTCACCTGATTTTAATATGAAATCTCAATTTAATTTAATTTGACACTTAAATCAGTTTTGTAAATTATGAAAAAATATTTTTGTGTATGTGTGTGTGTATATATATATATATACACACACACATATGTATATACATATATACATATATATATATATATATATATATATATATATCCTATATAATAAAAGCCCAGTGATCGAAATGGTGGAACGACCAGAGACTAGAATGACCATGGCCCCTTACCCCTGCCGGCCAGCCCCCAGCGAGCGGTTAGGGGTGATCAGGCAGGCAGGTGAGCAGTTAGGAGCCATCAGGGAGGCAGGCAGAGTGCTTAGGGGTGATCAGGCAGGCAGAGTGCTTAGGGGCGATCAGGCAGGCAGGCAAGTGGTTAGGGGCAATCAGGCAGGCAGGTGAGTGGTTAGGGGCGATCAGGCAGGCAGGTAAGCAGTTAGGAGCTAGCGGTCCTGGATTGCTAGAGGGATGTCCGACTGCCTGTTTAGGCCCAATCCACAGGGATTTCTGGGGGATCTGGCCTAAATCGGCAGTTGGACATCCCCCGAGGGGTCCCAGATTTCAAGAGGGTGCAGGCTGGACTGAGTGATTCCCCCCACCCTGTGCACAAATTTTGTGTACTGGGCCTCTAGTATATATATAAGCTGTTATTACCAACCACCTACTGATCTATTTAATGTTAAATAAAAGTGCTGTGTTTTTTTTTTTACAGGGCTGCGTTAATGTCTAAATTTCTTTTTATACCTAAAATATCCCTCACACATGTCTGTTCTATACCCTTTCTTATCTCCCCCATCAAAATCTCTTCTCAATTTTAAGAGCAATCTAAATCACTTTATGACGTATTCACTAGTCAATCTTTGTCACCCTGTAATATCTTTTTGGTAACTTTATTGATATATACTTCATATGCCATACAACTGACCCATATAAAGTACTACAACCTAATGATTTTTAGTAGGTTATCAGTTATGAAACTATCACCATAATTTTAGAACATTTTACCACCCCAAAAAGAAACCATATAGTCTTTGGCTAGTCCCCTCAACTTCCCTATTCCCCATCCACAAAGCCCTGGAGCACCACTAATATACTTTCTGTCTCTATAAATTTGCCTGTTTGGTATATTTCATATAAATGTAGTCTTTTCATAGAATATGTAGTCTTTTGTGACTGGTTTCTTTTACTTAGCATAGTGTTTTCAAGGTTCATCCATATTATAGCAGGTATGTCTTATTTTATAGCAAATAACTTTCCATTACATGGATACACCACATTTGGCTTATCCATTCATTAGTTGATGGACATTTTGGTTTGTTTTAACTTTTGGCTGTTGTGATTAATTCTGCCATGAACATTCATGTACAACATTTTATGTAAACATGTATTTTTATTTCTCAAATATATACCTAAGTGTGGAATTGCTGGCTCAAATAATAACTTTATACTTACCCTTTTTATGAACTGCTAGACTATTTTCTAAAGTGGCTGCATCATTTTATATTCACATCAGCAGTGTGTGAGATTCCAGTTTCTCCACATTCTTCACAATGCTGGTTATTATTTTTTTTTTATTATAGCCACCCCATTAAATTTTAATTATACCATTCTTAAGACACATAAAAGCTTTGTAGATGCTTTTCTCTATGTGTTTTCTCCCTCCTTTTAAACTGTAAATCCCTTAAGGGTAGTGACCATACCTTTGAATCATGAAGAAATCTGCTCTTAAAAGCTTTTCATTGACAAAGTTCACATAGGTAAAGTAAACTGGAGAACTGAGATAAAACAAAAGACAAATCAAAACTTATTTTGTGCTTGAATTATCAGATCATCTGCTCATACTAGTTGAAACATTTCAAATAATTTCTCTACTGATCACTTGACTTTTCCAGGGTAAGACCACCTAAAGTTAAGCTAATCTTTGTTTCATCCCATTTTCTGTGAATTGTATCATTTTAATTAAATGTCTCTTAAAGTCAAGATACCACCTTGACTCTGAGCCACAAAATAGTTTCTCTATCACATGGAAAAGACATTTGATAGTTCTATAACCAATGGATTTTAATATTTCAAAAAAAGTATTAATATAAGGAATTAGCAACATGGGAAGAATTGTTAGAATAAAAGAGTTTGATTTTTATGTAGGTTTTTCAAAGTGGTAGATTTATAAACCTCTCTCTCTCAAGTCAGGAATCTGAAACTCAGAAAAAAAATACATTATGTAAATTTAGGAATATGAAAAAAAATAAAATAGAAGGAGGCAGTCTACTAAGAGAAACAGAATGTAGTCAATGAGAAGTTCTCCTGACAATCCCAACATGGCTTACCTTTCATGTCTATCACAGTAACTAGTGCTTAGAATTTGTTGCTTTTATGGTTGAGCATTCCTATCTCCCTAGATCTCTATTTGGCTGCATTCACAAACTCATTTACTAGTACTTGTCATTAACATACTAGGGGCCCAGTGCATGAATTCATGCACCTTGAAAGGAACTGTGGGCTGTGAGGCTGTGGTGGGCACAGGGGCAGGTCTTGGCCCATCCTCTGTGCCCCCGCCTGACACCTCCCTCAATGACCCCTGGTCCCCTGTCTGCCGGCAGCCCCTCTCCTGCCACTGCTGCTCCCACAAGCTGATGGCCCCAGCCCCGCTCGCACCTGCTGATGGCATGGAGTGATTAGAGCCAGCACCAGCAGCGGGTGCAATCGGGGCCAGCACCAGGCGCTGGCAGCAGGTGCGAGCAGCGGCTCCGGCAGCAGATGCGAGTGCTGGACGGGACCACAGCGCGTGTGAACAAAGAATTTTTAGTAACCACCAGAGGATCGCCCTGATGACAGCAACCTGCACCCCGCCTTGGTCTGGTGCCCCCACTCCCCTGTTCCACCATCCTGCCACGGCCAACACCCGCTATGTTCCATGCTCTGCCTCCAGCTGCCAATGCCCGCCATGTTCCGTGCATGCCCCCTGGTGGTTATCACATGTCATAGCGACTGGTTGTTTGGTTGTTTGACCTTTTGGTCTATTTGCATATTAGGGTTTTATATATATAGACTAGTAACCCAGTGCACAAAATTCATGCACATTAAAAGGGAATTAATTAGAGGAAATATTTTAATATTGCTATTTGCCCTTTCTCTATAATAGAAGTGTCAGAGATGAAAGAAAATTAGTAAAATGTATATGAAAATCTTCCTCCTGTCAGAGTCTGGGGTGTGCCACGGGAACCAGAGTCAAGTCCCCGCCCACCCACATGTGCCTCAAAATCACGTGAGACCCAGACCCGGCCAGCCTCACCCCCATTGGGCTAGATCCAGACCTGGCCGGCCCCACCCCATTAAGCCCCACCAGGTGGGGGGTGCGGCCTGAGGGCCCCAGCTCGGGCCTTGGGGTACACCTTGAGGTCCCCTGGCCTGGGCCAGAGAGCATGGCCTGAGGTCCCCTATCAAGCCCCATGGGTGGGGTGCACGGCCTGAGGTCCTCTGTCAAGCCCCACCAGGCAGGGGGCTCAGCCTCAGGTCCGCTGCCCTGGCCCAGTGCCATGCAGCCTCAGTTCCCTGCTGATTGCTCATTAAGGCTCGTTACAGGAACTGGGCCTCTGCTGTGGACACAGCCATGTTGTGTTATGGAATCCCTGCCTCCACTGTGGGCACAGTCATCTTGACCGTTATGGCATGATAGTCAATTTTCATATTCCCTCTTTATTAGATAAGATAGTGTTCTGGAACTCAGACACTTACAAGAAAAAAAATCATCAAGAGAATGAGCTCAGCTACCACTGCCTCTCAGTGACTCAAATAACCAGTAAGTTTTGGCTACCTAAATATTGGACAATTAGAATATCAGATAGAGCCTGGCCAGAGTGGCCCAGTTAGTTGAGCATCATCTTGTGCACAGAAAGGTTGCTAGTTCAATTCAGGTCAGGACACATGCCTGGGTTACAGGTTTGATCCCCAAGCAGGAAGTGTACAGAAGCAATCAATCGATGTTTCTCTCTCTCTCTCTCTCTCTCTCTCTCTCTCTCTCTCTCTCTCTCTCTCTCTCTTCCTCCCTCCCTCCCTCCCTCCCTCCCTCCCTCCCTCCCTCCCTCCCTCCCTTCCTCCCTTCCTCTCTTCCCTTCTTCTCACTAAGCATGTCCTTGGGTGAGGATTAAAATTTAAAAATATAAAAAAAATCAGATAGATAATTTAGGCCTTTAAATGTTCTAACTTGGAATTTCCAGACTCCAGAGGCAATCATTTTACATATAAATTAAACATTACCAAAAAGCTGAGCTAAAAAAGGAGGATAAAACAACATACAGAGTATACAAAGAAGGAAGCACTCAAGATTCTAGAAAAATATAATAAAATTGCAGGAACAAAAGAATTCTAAAAGCTGATTTTTTTTTCCAGAGAAATTTGTTTATTTAAAAATATGTATGAGCTACACAGGAAGCTTTTATTATAATTGTTTAATGGAATGGAAGACTAAGTCCTATAGAAGAGAATAAGTTCAGTGTTTCATTGAAGTAGATGAACTCTCAGATCATGTCTGCTTAAGCCAGTTCCATGCAGTATAATTCTAATATGGGTAATGAACATTCCTTCCTTAACAAAAATACTACTTTTAAAAAGATTCCTACAAATTTATTTTTATTTCGTTTTAGTTATAGAGTCTAACTAGAATTAGGTCAACTCGATATTTGTATTTAGGGGAAAATGTCTTTTAAACATTCTGGATTGTCTAACATGCACTTTGCTCAGGATTTTCCCCTTAATTTTTAAACCCATGTGTATTTCAAGGGAAATTTAATCCATATGTCCCTGACTCACTCACACTTAACTCATCAAAACGTTGTTTAATAAAAGCTATTTGATGTTGAAAAAGCCTTATGAATCTTTATAAGTCTTTCTTCTCTCTCTTTGAATTAGGAAGTTGCTTTGCCAGTCATAAATAGTATACACAAAGATTCATGTTCAGCTTCAAACACAGAATTCACAAAGCTCTTAGAAACAACATTAAGCACATGCTCATTTCTTAAAAAGCCAAAATATTTAGATTTCTAACATAACTTTTTTTAATTCAGTCAAAGAGTTGTAAAAATAAATAAAAGCTTCACCTTGAATCTTTAACCTTCTTAGCCTGTATCCATTATTTTTACAATATTTTTACAAGACCATTTTAGAGTCTGCAAATATTTCACTGTATCCATTTTTCTATATTTCCAAAAATGTTTGTCACCTTCAACCATGGATTCTGTAGTCTATAAAATTATAAACACTTTAAAGGTACTCTTAATTGTAGCAGGATTCCTGCTAACCAAACTATGTAAATTTAAAATATAATAAAAGGACATCATTCAACTATGTATATTAGACATCAACCATGATGCAAATTATTTATAACATTCTTACATCTTTTTTTTATTTTATTTTAAAAATAAGCCATCCTTTGTTATGCTGTGTTTCACAAACTACAAAGCTGAGGTCTATTTTTTTCTAATACAGTATTCTAGTTGATATTTATTTTCATATTTTACTTTTTTCTCTATATGGAAAATTTTGCATAAAGCAATGACTCTACTGATGTATTGTCATACTTACTACCCAAATGAAAAATAGGGGCAATAAATAACTCAACTAACTTCTCAATAGAATATATCTCTTCTATACTGTAGGTAGGGGACTAAACTTCAATGTGCCATGCTTTTTAAAAAGTATATGAATGCAGATATTAATCACCTATTGAAAATATATAGGACATCTTGTCTGTCACACTTGGAGGAAACATTATGTGAGATAACATACTGTTTTTCTACTCCCAAATTGTGGATATTAGCAAAATAGAAAAGAGGAGAGATGAGGCATTCATCATCGAATACTGCCACACTTATGAAGGCACTGGTGCTCTCTGAAGGACTTTAGCACTAATTCAAACAGTCGGGGAATAACAAATTTTACGCTATATTTTGAAAAGTGCTAGACCAAAGGACAAAGAAGTTTGCCTTAGTACTGAAAATATTTTTTATTTAATTATTTTATTTCCATGGCTTGAGGCTATAGAGACAGAGTAATAGCCTGCAGAAGAAGGTACTTAAACAAAAACAGTCATAGTAGGGATAAGTATTTACATGGCAACCAATTTATAAGTAATTATCACAGTAGAATATGCTCCATCAGTTTAAATTATCCATCCAATAAGTTTAAGTCTACAACTTTTTATCAGCAAAAAGATGGGAAAGTCAGCTGAGTTTGCTGTCTATATATTGTTAAATATCTTTTTCCAGATAAAATAATTAGGCAGTTTTACTGATCAGAAGATGACTGATCATGCCCTGGCCCATGCTGCTCAGTAGTTAGAGCATTGGCCCACCCAAACTAAAGAGTTGAGGGTTTGATTCCAGGTTAAGGGCAAGTACTTGGGTTTCAGGTTCCCACCCCCACCCCCCCCCCCCCCAGCCCAGTCAGGGAGCATTTGGGAGACAACCAATCAATGTGTCTCTCTCACATCTCTCTCTCCCTCCCTCCCTCCCTCCCTTCCTTCCTCCCTCCCTCCCCTCCTTTCTACTTTCTCTAAAAAGAAAGAAAGAAAGAAAGAAAGAAAGAAAGAAAGAAAGAAAGAAAGAAAGAAAGAAAGAAAGAAAGAAAGAAAAAATATCCTCTGCTGAGGATTAACAAAAAAAAAGGAAAAGAAAAAAATGAAGAAGATGACTGATCACAATGATTTTTTTTATTTCAAAAACTGTTTTTTTTTTTTAAACTCACTAACAGATAAACAGTTAACTATAGTTGCAGTGCTATACTAGTTCAATCTGTATATAAAGCAGGAATGTTAATCAAATATCACAACAAATTTCTAAAAAAAATAAGATTGGGCTGTGAAAATGAGTCTCTATAGAACAGTCAAGCTTTTTTGGGGGGAGGAGGGTGGGAGAAGAGGGATTAATGAAGTAGATAAGTAGTAAAAGAGTTAAGTGTGGATTGGCAAATGAAGCTGGGGACTTAATTTACATTTGTTGAGAGAAAACAGTACTACAGGCTGATAACTTTACAACTCTATGAATTAGGTATACTTCATTTTAAGATATGGAAACTAAGGTCTAGACATCACGATCACTTAAGAAGCACTTGTTAATTCTGTTATATCAGTGTTTTTTTTAAGTCCAAGTTGCAACCTAGCAAATCAATTATGTGTGTTATTACCAGCATTATTTTTAAATGACATATAAGAGAAAAGAATAGATTGGAGAGAGAGCAAGATATTGAAAACCTATTTGAAGTAATAATGACCAAAAACTTCTACATGGTGAAAGAAATAGACATACAAGTCCAGGAAGTACAAAGTCCCAAACAAGAGTAACCCAAAGAGGCCCACACCAAGACACATAATAATTAAAATGCCAAGGATTAAACACAAAGAGAGAAGCTTAAATGCAGCAAAAGAAAAGCAGTCAGTTACCTACAAGGGAGCGCCCCTAGGACTGTCAGCTGATTTTTCAACAGAAACTTTGCAGGCCAGAAAGGAGTGGCAAGAAATATTCAGTGATGAATTGCAAGGACCTACAAGCAAGATTACTCTACCCAGAAAAGCCATCATTTAGAATTGAAGGTCAGATAAAGAGCTTCACAGGTAAGAAAAAGCTAAAGGAGTTCATCACCATGAGATGTTGAAAGGTAATCTTTAGGAAGCGAAGAAGAAAAAGATTAAAAATATGAAAAATAAAATGGCAATAAATACATATCTATCAACACTTGCATCTAAAAATCAAAATAAACTAGCAAGAAATCTAATGAACAAAATAAAGTGGTGAATAAAATAGAACCAGAGGCATGGAAACATGAAACAGACTGATGAATTTCAGAGGGAAAGGGGGAGGGGAGACAGGAAGAGATTAATCAAAGATCTTACCTATGGACACAAGACAAAAGGGTGGTGAAGGCCTGGGGTGTGGTGGGAACTGGGTGGAGGGGGCAATGGGGGTTAAAAAGAGGGACACCTGTAATACTCTCAACAATAAAGATTTGGGGGGGGGGGAAGAAGAATAGATTCAAACAGGAAAAAAATCATTGCACATAGTAAAGGTAAGAGCTGGAAACACCTATTTGTTCTTATTCTTTGATGTCAGATTCCAACTTGGCTCAGGTTAGATGTGATTAAGGAAAACAAATATATACACAATATATACTATATACAAGACATTACGGTGGGTGTGTTGAGTAAAAATACACATAAGGTTAAAGTTCCTGTTTTCAAGGAAGTGATATAGTCTAGACTAGAGGAAGAGCAGATAATGGGGATAGAGTGGGGATACCCTAGATATACAGAGGAAATCATGATTACGTAAAACAGGGCCTTAGCACTAACTGGTTTGGCTCAGTGGATAGAGTGTCGGCCTGTGGACTGAAGGGTCCCAGGTTCAATTCCAGTCAAGGGCATGTACTTTGGTTGTGGGTACATCCCCAGTAGGAGGTGTGCAGGAGGCAGCTGATCGATGTTTCTCTCTCACCAATGTTTCTAACTCTCTATTCCTCTCCCTTCCTCTCTGTAAAAAATCAATAAAATATATTAAACACACACACACACACACACAAAAAAAAAAAAAAAACAGGGCCCTTGATCACCATGTGGTTCTGAAAGCCCTCCTAGACTAAGTGTTTTATATCTTGAGTCTGGAAGCGTAAGTACATAAGTACAAGATTTAGAAAGACTTAAAGAGTTGGTACTGAGAGTGGAAAACATCATTTGATAAAAATCACCTTCTGTGTGAAACTACTGTAGTCCTAAATTATTCATGTAAAAGTATGAAGCAAATGAGTCTCTAAAGCAGAGACTGAGGCACTTACCTGGGGAGCTTTTTGTGCCTGGAGGAATATGGCTTTTTACCCTGAAGGCTACAGTGAGATAATAAAGCATTTTAAGCATGACAATGATAAGATCCAATTTATATATTTTTAAAAAATTGTTCAGGCCACTGTATAGGTTATAGTTTTAGGATGCCAAGACTTGAGGTAAAAGGCAGTTGTTGTCCAAACCAGAGGTGATTGAGAGACTATACTAAATTGGTAGTCACAGGAAAGAGAAGGGAACAGCTACAAATAACACTTAGAAGATAATATATGAAGGACAGTGACAATTGACTAGTTGGGAGTAAGAATGAGACGATTTTGGTCTTGGAGAAGAAGTGATTTAAGAAAGTATTACAGGGATCCCAATATGGGGGCTGGTCGGACGACAGTGAGGGAGAGTGTGAGTGAGTAAAAGAGTGAGAGGGGAGTGTGTGGACATGTATGGTGTGTGTGTGTGTGTGTGTGTGTGTGTGTGTGTGGCAGTTAATTCTCACAAGAATCTCTGGGCTGGTAGATCAGGCTCTCCTGGACAGGGAGCCCCTGCTATGGCCACAGGCACTCCCTGGATGGCAGGGCTCTGGCACAGAAACCACGCCATCATGAAGGGGAAAGCAGCAGAAGCCAGGAGCACAGGCTCATCACCACCCAAACTGGCCTTGGACACTACCCCAACATGTGCAGTGAGACACTTACCAGCCATAACTTGCAAGGGACCCTTGCTGTGCCTTTACAGTGAGTCGCACACCAGCTGGCTTGGGACATCATAGGAAGTCGCACACCAGAGGAACTGTGTGCATGCCCAGGCTAAGGGACCAGATCCAGGGAAGGGAGTACAACTCAGAACAGAGACAATAAAGGTGTGAAACTCGAGGCAGACCCAGCCTCTGGGCTAAGGAGTCCCTGACCACTGGACTACTAGGGTCTTCAACCTCTTGGACCTCAATCAGGTTGCCCAGGGCCAGAAAGGGACAGTGACTCACATGTATCTGCCCTAGAGAAGCTTCACCAAGGATAGATACACCAAGGGACAAGATTCAACAATATCAGAGCAAAATCCAGCAAAACCCAATCTCACTGGCAGAAAGAGAAGAGATCCTTCCCACAGGACATCTGCAATCAGGTGGGCAGGAAAAACACCCACCATATTCTCTGGAAGCTAAACAATACCTCCCACTCCTAAAGCCCTGCCAGATACAGACTTTTGGGGGATTAAGATTGACAGCTGGCTGACAGGTGAAGGAGGGCAGAGGTGAAGCCCAGGGAGCCAGGGGAACATTGCTGAACCAGGCTTGAGCCACATGCAGCTAACAAGGCTATTTTAGAGGGCAGATTGACCCCTCCTGCTTGTGGCTAAGGCCTGTGGAGACAGACACAAGTGTTTGATCAGTTGATCAATGGATTTCCTGGAGCAGCAAGCAGCACATCCACAACAGCTTGCATGATGAGGTCGGAAATGAGTCACATAATCAGATAACATTTGAGGAGACTCCATACAACAAAAGGTTAATAACAATCAAGACCCAGCTACATCAGAAGAACACAAATAACTCAAGTAGGGGCATCTCCTAGAACACCCAGCTCAGGAGATCTGAGAGACTGCACCACTGGGTTTCACAAAACACCTTCTACATAGGACTACCCCCCCAAAAAATCTGGGTGGCATAGCAGTTTGACATAGAAACAAATACAAAGGGACAGCAAAAAATGGGGAGACAAAGAAACAATCCCCAAAGGGGAAAAAAAGGTGGAATTGCCAGAAAAGCAACTAATGAAATGGAGGCACATAACCTGTCAGACAAAGAATTCAAAGTAAAAAAAAAAAAAATGCTCATCTGTTATTATCAGTGAGATGCAAATGAAAATGACATCTGTCAGAATGGCTATCATCAACAAATCCACAAATGACAAGTGCTCGAGAGGATGTGGAGAAAAGGGAACCCTAGTACACTGCTGGTGGGATTGCAGACTGGTGCAGCCTCTGTGAAAAACAGTATGGGTTTTCCTCAAAAAATAAAAAATAGAACTGCCATTTGACTCAGTGACCCTACTTCTAGGAATATATCCTAAGAAATCAGAAACACCAATCAGAAAGGACATATGCACCCCTATGTTCATAGCAGTGTAATTTACAATAGCTTAGATTTGGAAATAGCATAAGTGCCCATTAGCTGGTGAGTGGATTAAAAAACTGTGCTACATCTACACAATGGAATACTACACTGCTGTAAAAACAAAAGAACTCTTACCATTTGCAACAGCATGGATGGACCTAGAGAGCATTATGCTAAGCGAAATACTAGTAAGCCAGTCAAAGAAAAATAAGTATTACATGATCTCAGTCATATGTGGAATCTAATGAACAGCATAAACTGATGAACAAAAATAGACCCAGAGACATAGAAACATTGAACAGACTGTCAAACCTCAGAGGGAAGGCAGGGGAGGGTGGGTGGGTGGGAAGAAATCAACCAATGAACTTGTATGTATATATATATGGACACAGACAGTAGGCAGATGGAGGCCTGGGCTAGGGGTTGGGAGCAGGCTGAGAGAGGTCAATGAGGGGAAAAGGGGACATATGTAATACTTGGAACGATAATTAAAAAAAAGAAGCTATTACATGTATTTGGGAATGTGGGGGGAAAAGTGTCTTAGGGTAGAGAGGAATGAACATAATTGGTTAAAATTGGTATGTTAGATATCCAAAATTTTCAAATGAATAATAAAGTTTTGAAATTTGAGAGTCAAGCTGGGCATGGAATTCATAATTAAAACCAGAGATCACCCAAGAAAAGTGAGAATACAAAAAGAGAGGAGCAGTAGGCCAAAGTCAGATCCCCTGTGTAACAAATGTGATATGGCAATTAAGGATACTTTGAAGGAAGTCAGGCAGTAGGAGAACAAGAGAGTATAATGTGATCTAGAAGTTAAGGAACTCTGGTTCAACATTTTTCAAACTGATATTCCTTAGAAACATAGCTTTTGAAATATGTTAATGTGGGGAAAATGTATACTTTAATGTGTTTGGAAAATTCTGGGTTTAAAAATGTCACATGCATTGTTTTTTAATGGACTTTTCCAACTCTTTAACTTGTAAATAAATTAATATGTACTTCTCTAACACTTTGGCCTAAGAAGAGGTTTAGGGTGAAGCCAAAAGGAGTGAATAGAAATGAGGAACTAAGAGATAAAAACTGAAGTCTAGAAGCTTCACAAAGAAAGGGAGACAAAGATCAAGGAGTAACTAGAACTGACAGGGGACAGTATGACCAAATCCCTCTTAGAAGAGTAATTGGCTTAAAGAGGATGAAAGATATATTTTCTGAAACTGGAGAAAATTTATGAATACAGAGGCAGAAAAATCTTTAAACAGAGAAAGACATCAAGATAAATTACAAAATTTCCTTTTTCTCCAAAATATGAATACTTCATTAATTATAAAATCAGGATGGGCAAATGTTTTTGAATTTTTCTAGGAAGAGGCCATATATTTAACCATCCTCTCAAAGAGATGTGTGACCCCAAAACAGGATAAAGACCGCTATTCCACACTGTATAACCTGAGGTTTTTATCTTTGATTTCTTAACCTAAAAACTCTGACATTCAAAGCTTCATGTGTTTTTTCAGTTTAGTCTCACTACTCCCCTTTATATCCTAATCACTGGCCAACCTTATTTTCTCCTGTTCAAATTCTCTTCCCTTCTTACAATTCTCTCTGCCCACATAACCACCTGTTAAATCCTACCTATCCATCACAGTTCAGTTCAGAGGCCACTGCCTTATCCAGTCCCAGCTACACCCCGCCCCTTCCCTCCCCCGCACCCTCATAAAAAGCTGGCAATCATCATAGTTCTATGAATGTCTATAATTTTTTTCTGTCCCTTTCTTGGGAAGAGGTAGTAAAAAGCCCTGACTTTGGACTCAGATAACCAGTTGAATTCCATCTCTATCATTTACTAGTTGTATGACTTTCCCTACATTACTTTGCATAGTCTCAATTTCTTACCATAAAATAGAGATAACAGCAGTACCTATCTCATAGATCTGTTATGAGGAATAAGATTAGTTAATGTAAAGTGCTTTAACAATACTAAGCTAAACCCTCTCTTCCTTATGTCAAAATTGTTCCTGTATGTATTATGTTTACTCTGTAGTATAAGTTCTTTGTTGGTGAAATTCATGTTTTATATTTACTATATTCTTTCTTGGTGCCCAAGACAGTGAATATTTTTTTGTTGACTACATGAATGAATGAATGCTGAGTTAAATATGCCTAAGCATTTAATTTACAAAGAGGGAACAACTTAGTAAAATATGGCAGTTATAAAATTTGCTATTTAAAAATAAATAGTATGCATATGATACAGCTAGAATAACCAATTACATTATAACTCTCATTTGTTCTCAGCATATTTTTAAATTTATGCTTTCTCTAAAATTCAGTGTCTTTCATATTTTTAAATAACAATTTGAAATAAATTCCAGAAAAATATAAAACATGTAATCTGTTTTAAGTGAGCTTTTTACTATGACATATACGTGCAACAATGGTGTAATTTTCTATAATCAATTCCATAAACACAGATTGCATGCTATGTGACAGATATTGTGTTAGATGAAGAAGATAATGCTGTCTTCAAGTAGCTTATGCCAACTGGGAGAAACAGACTTCTAAACATATGTATTCAAGGTATTATAAATGCTGCAAGTAAAGAGGTCCCCAGGAAATTATGGAAATCTATAGGCAAGGCACTTAGTCCAAACAAAGGTTGCAAGACATAGTCTTCATTGTCTAAGAGATTTAAATCATCACCTCTGGTTTATTCACTCAGCTAGTCTAGTAGGAATTTATTCTTCTCCATCGTTAAATGATATCCTAGGACTATAAAACAGTCAGTACTCCTCCAGAAAGTGAAAAATGTATCCCATATGTTAACTAAATGTGACATAACAAGAAACACAAAATGTCAGCTGACTCACCTATTGAATCAAAAGGCAGAACAAATGATCACATAAAACTCTTATTAGTATGTTTTTGTGCTAGAAAATAACTCAGTGATATTTTACTTAGAGTATATATGCTTTGTAAACTTTTTCTTTTATAAAGTCATTCATCGCCTTTGTTGAATATACACTACTTTTGTTGGTTTATCTGTTCTGAAATATATTCAAAATCATAAATGGTAGGTATCATATTGTCTCTCAGTATTTTTAAAAAATATTTATGCCCTAGCTGGTTTGTCTCAGTGGATAGAGCATTGGCCTGCAGACTGAAAGGTCCCAAGTTGGATTCCGGTCAAGGGTACATGCCTGGGTTGTGAGCTCAATCCCCAGTAGGGGGCGTGCAGGAGGTAGCCAATCAGTGATTCTCTCTCATCATTGATGTTTCCATCTCTGTCTCCCTCTCCCTTCCGCTCTGAAATTAATAAAAATATATTTTAAAAATATATATTTATTATAAATACATTAAATAAAATGTAATTTGAGGTGTTAGTGCAAAAATAGATGTTCTACCATGATTAACATATTTTGTCTTCAAAGGCTTTCTGTTTCTGTTTCAGACTATTGTATGTTGAGTTTTACCAAAGATTGGTTTACTCAGATCTGAAAAGATTAATGTGCCTTGTTAAGCACCTGTCTCATTTTTTACAGTAATAATATGAGGAAACTGGTGCACTCGGGATCATTGGTTATTGTTAATCTCAGTCTAAGGATGGATTATGGTTAAGAAGTCACCAACAGGCACAAAGAGGCAATTTCTTCAGCACAGTGAGCTTTGTAGTATAAAATTTGGGCTTATAGAATGTTTATAATTGTTTTGGGTGTGTGTGCATGAGTGTGCGTGTGTGTGAATTAAGGAAAGCGGGAATAATGCTGAAAGTTAAATTCATAACTCTTGAAGTATGTATTCTACTAGTTGGTCAGGTGATACTTTCCTAATTTAAGCAAAATGATTCTATAACTATTTTCAAGCAAGAAAAGTTTTTGAAAATTTCAGAGGATCACATAATATATTTAGACCATTATCAATATTCTCTGCTTATAAGAAAAGAGTCATTGTCTGGAGATTGTATAACTGTAATTATTTTTTTCCATGAAGCATTTTATTTTATTTATATAGCTATTATTTTTTGACACATCATTTTATTTTTATTTTTTTATAATTTATCTTTATTGTTGAAACCTTAAAGCATTTTAAATGTTTGAAACCCAGGGAACTATCCTGAATTAGAGCCATCTAAGATTTCTGCAGCATTTTCCCCTTAACTTCCCTCTCCCCCAGGCACAGACACAAACACCTCTGTTTTCTTAATTCCTAATAAAGCTTTTGTGGGATTCCAAAACAAAGTTCAAACTTTCTCATATTCTTCACTAATTAAAGTTACTCTGAGATTAAAGCATTATATTCTTTTAATTATATGGGGAAAATAATATAAGTTCAAAGTAATAATAAATAGTTTAGGTATGTTTAACTTACTTTGGCTGTGAGTTATTTTCCTACAAAATTTATCACTGTAAAAATAATTGTAAAAATTTACTTCCCTATATTTTTGTCTGAATATTTTTTTGGAATGATATTCTTTTGCACTAAAAATAAAGGATTTCCAATGTTATTTCTTCTAAATAATGTCAAGATTTTAAGTTTACTTATTTTACAAAGATTAGTCCATGTTTATATCCTAAAATAATAATCTCTTACATGTTCCAAAAACAAATTGAACATATGGTTCCAAGTAACTGAGGTTGGGGAAAATCCATATTTTGTTAATATTAAACTAAGTTTAGAAAATATTCAAGTGATTCTAAAATACATTATAACTCATGTACACTATTTTTTGCCAATTCAGAGTCATCCATTACTTGTAACAATGCCAGTTTTAATTAACTTCAACTCTTTGACCCTATACCAGTATATAGGTTGGGACAAAAGTAGGTTTACAGTTTTGAGTGGTAGAAACAGGGTTTATTCTTATATTGTTATTTATTAATTGTTGTATTATTAATCAACTAGAGGCCCAATGCACAAAATTCGTGCATGGGGAGGGGTCCCTCAGCCTGACCTGTACCCTCTCGAATCTGGGAGCCCTGTGGGATTGGGCCTAAACTGGCAGTTGGACATCTTTCTCGCAATCTGGGACCTCTGGCTCCTAACCGCTCACCTGCCTGCCTGCCCTAACAATTCTGCCTGCTGGCCTGATCCCCCTAACTCCTCTCCCCTGCTGGCCTGATCTCCCTAACTGTCCTCCCCTGCTGGCCAGATCACCCCTAACTGCCCTCCCCTGCTGGCCAGGTCACCCCTAACTGCCCTCCCCTGCTGGCCTGGTCACCCCTATTAACTTTTTTTTAAAGCTTATCCCTTTCACACACAATGTATTTGACTTCCTTATTGGCTTCTCCCTCTCACACAATTTTTCTCTCTCCTTTATGTAACACTTTTTCCTACTGACTCATCATTTATAAACTTTTCTTTCCTTCTTATTTCCTACTTCTGTTCCATCATCCTTCTTCCCATCTTTCTCCTACCCTTCCTTCCTGCCCACATTCCTTCTTTCCTTTATCTTTACCCCCCTCTTCCCTCCCCTTTTCCTTCCTTCCCACCTTAATTTTTTTCTTCACTTCCTCCCTCGGACCTGCTTTGCTCCCTCCCCCATTTTTTCCTTCTTCTCATTCTCCTCTTAAGCTCTACCAGCTCCCCTGTAAAGCTTTTCTTCCCTCCCTCTTTATCTCTCATCCTACCTTTCCCTACACTCTTCTCTACTTACTTCCACTGTTTTAATATCTATCTATCTACCTGCCTTATTATTCACTATCATTTATCTATTTTCTTTTCTGACTCCTACTTTTAAAATCTGTTTCCAGTACGCAACTATACTTGATTTTCATTATAGCTCCTACAGTTCTCTCATACATCCTCTTTCCTTCTTTAACTCTGTTCTCTACTGACTCCTTTATAAAGTTCTTCCCTCCCTTCTTCCCTTCTCCCCTTCTTCCCCATCCTCCCCCCTCCTCCCTCACTCTTTTACTCTTTTTACAGGCTAATTAAAAATTCTATGCTTTTCATCCTGTCTTAGTACTGACTGCTTTCCTCTCGGACCTGTAGCCGCCTCTGTTTGGGCACTCGGGCCCCTCTCATACCGGCTTTGAGGGGCCGAGCATCGACGCAGCTGTGTCTTGCCTACTGTGGCCTGTGCCTCCTCTCTCCAAGTTGGGGGAGGGTCCAGCCGGCCAGGCCGGCATCCATCGTGCGGACTGCTGCATTATGTGCGCACGTGTGTGCATTCATGCACGTGTGAGGCTTTTCTCCCGTTGAGTACTGAAGGTGGGTGGGACGCAGAGGCCTTTCCTGTGGTCTCCACAGTGGCGGGGCCAGGTCCGCTAGGCCAGGTTGCGCCCTTGGGAAGATCGACCAGCGTTCTGGGCATCGCAGAGCCTCACTGTGAGTCTGTGGCGGTGGGATCCCCACGTTGTTTACCCCGGTGGCCTGTCCAGGTTCAGTACCTTACCTTGACGTCCACTGTCTGTTGTTGCGCCCTGGCCCTTTCTTTGTGTTGGGTCCACACCCTCTCGATTTGCATGCGCAACCCCTCCCGGGGGTCACTGCCAATGCGTGCACCCCCTGGTTGGCGTTTGCCAACCGCACCCAGAGAACTGGCCTTCTGCAATGCGGGTGTCACCCCTGCCCCCCCCCCACACACACACATTAGGGGGAGGTTGGTGGCATCCCCCTGCAGAGTGCTCTTCGATGGGGCACAGTGTTGTGGGGGTGTTTGTCCATTGCGTGCACCCGGGAGAAAAACAGGACCCAGGTGCCTGAGGCAGGGAAGCAAGCCTCACGCAAGTCCCCCTGATGTGCACGCAGCCTCCTGCTGGTCTGTCAATATGCAAATTGGTCGGTACTGTGACACCTTTAGGATCCAATTGCATATTACCTCTTTATTATATAGATATGAACAATTATTAATCCACTAGGGGTCCAGTGCACGAAATTCGTGCCTGGGTAGGGTCCCTAGGCCTGGCCTGCAATCAGGGCTGATCAGGGCCTTCCAGCTGTGGCAGGGGCCTTCCTTTGTTATGTGCTGCCCCCTGGTAATCAACGCATGTCATAGTGAGCGATCGAACTCCTGGTCTCCTGGTCAAACTCCCGAGGGGACAGTTTGCATATTAGGCTTTTATATATATAGATTCCTTTTTGTTCTTTATATTGAAAATTTAATTGCCATAAATTGCCTTTTAAAAATTTATCTTTATTGTTGAAAGTATTACAGATGTCCACTTCCCTCCCCCATTAACCCCCTCCACTCTGCACCCATTCCCCCCTCCCCTAAGCCTTCACCACACTATTGTCTTTGTCTATGGTTTATGCATATAAGGTTTTTGGTTAATCTCTCCCCCCCACCCCCCTCAGTCCCCTCAGCCTTCCCTCTGAGATTCCTCAGTCTGTTCCATGCTTCTATGTCTCTGGATCTATTTTGTTCATCCATTTATTTTGTTCATTAGATTCTACATATGAGTGAGATCATGTGATACTTGTCTTTCTCTGACTGGGTTATTTCACTTAGCATAATACTCTCCAGGTCACTCCACACTGTCTCAAAGGGTAAGAGATCTTTTTATTTTACAGCTGCATAGTGTTCCATGGTGTAAATGTATCCCAGTTGTTGTTTATTTTTTATTTTTTATTTTTGGTATAGCAAAGGTGGAGATTTATTTTTTTCTCTCTTTATTTTATTGTTTAAAGTATTACAAATAGTAGTACATAGGTCTCCTTTTATTCCCAACTGACCTTCCCCCAGCCTCCCCTACCCCTCGGCACATGCCCTCCCCCCCCCCAGTGTTTTGCGTCCATTGCTTATGCTTATATGCATGCATACAAGTCCTTTGTTTGATCTCTTACCTCACCCCCTCAACACTCCCCAGCCTTCCTGCTGTAGTTTGACAGTCTGTTTGATGCTTCTCTGCCTCTGTATCTATTTTTGTTTATCAGCTTATAATGTTTTTTATTATCCATAAATGAGTGAGATCATGTGGTATTTTTCTTTAACTGACTGGCTTATTTCACTTAGCATAATGCTCTCGTTCCATCTGTGCTGTTGCAAATGGTAAGAATTCCTTCTTTTTTATAGCAGCATAGTATTCCATTGTGCAGATGTACCACAGTTTTCTAATCCATTCATCTGCTGATGGGCATTTAGGCTGTTTCCAAAGCTTAGCTATTGTAAATTGTGCTGCTATGAACATAGGGGTGCATATATCCTTTCTGATAGGTGTTTCTGTTTTCTTGGGATATATTCCTACAAGTGGTATTACTGGGTCAAATGGCAGTTCCATTTTTAATTTTTTGAGGAAACGCCATACTGTTTTCCACAGTGGCTGCACCAGTCTGGATTCCCACCAGCAGTGAAGGAGGGTTCCTTTATCTCCGCATCCTCTCCAGCACTTGTTGTTTGTTGATTTGTTGATGATAGTCATTCTGACAGATGTGAAGTGGCACCTCATTGTCATTTTGATTTGCATCTCTCGGATGATTAGTAACTTTGAGCATGTTTTCATATGTCTCTTGGCTTTCTAAATGTCCTCTTTTAAAAAGTATCTATTTAGATCCTTTGCCCATTTTTTGATTGGGTTGTTTATCTTCCTTTTGTTAAGTTGTATAAGTTCCCTGTAAATTTTGGAGATTAAACCCTTATTAGAGATAACATTGGCAAATATGTTCTCCCATGCAGTGGGCTTTCTTGTTGTTTTGCTGATGGTTTCTTTTATTTTTTATTTTTTAAAATATATTTTATTGATTTTTTACAGAGAGGAAGGGAGAGGGATAGAGAGTTAGAAACATCGATGAGAGAGAAACATGCATCAGCTGCCTCCTGCACACCTGCTACTGGGGATGTGCCCACACCAAGGTACATGCCCTTGACCGGAATCGAGCATGGGACCTTTCAGTCCACAGGCTGATGCTTTATCCACTGAGCCAAACCAGTTAGGGCTGATGGTTTCTTTTGCTGTGCAGAAGGTTTTTATTTTGATGTCGACCCATTTGTTTATTTTCTCTTTAGTTTCCATTGACCCCTAGGTATCATGAAGATATAAGCAGTATCGATGAAGATACTGTTTCAGCATATATCTGAGATTTTGTTGCCTGTGGATTCCTGTAATATTTTTATGGTTTACTGTCTTATGTTTAGTGCTTTATCCATTTTGAGTTTATTTTTGTGTATGGTGTAAGTTGGTCTAGTAACTAGCCAGGGGTGGGCAAACTTTTTGACTCGAGGGACACAATGGGTTCTTAAACTGGACCGGAGGGCCGGAACAAAAGCATGGATGGAGTGTTTGTGTGAACTAATATAAATTCAAAGTAAAGGAGCGGAGGGGAGAGCAAGAGAACCGGATAGAACAGCCGGATCCGGCCCACGGGCCATAGTTTGCCCACGGCTGAACTAGACTCTAGTTTCATTTTTTTGCATGTGTCTGACCATATTTCCCAGCACCATTTATTGAAGAGATTGTCTTGACTCCACTGAATGTTCTTGCCTCCTTGGGAATTGCATTGAATTTATAGATTGCTTGGGTAGTATGGACATTTTAATAATGTTGATTCTACCAATCAATGAACCTGGTATGTTCTTCCATTTGTTCATGTCTTCCTCTATCTCTTTGTTCAGTGTTCTGAAATTTTCTGAGTACAGGTCCTTTACCTCCTTGGTTAAGTTTATTCTTAGATATCTTAATTTTTTTGTTGCAATGGTAAATGGGATTGCTTTTTAAATTTCTCTTTCTGTGAGTTCATTATTGGTATATAGAAAAGCCATAGACTTCTGAGTGTTAATTTTGTAAACTGTTACATTGCTGAATTCATTTATAAAGTCTAGTAGTTTTTTAATGGAGTCTTTCAGGTTTTCTATGTACAATATAATGTCATCTGCGAATAAGGACAGTTTTACTTCTTTTCCTGTTTGGATGCCTTTTATTTCTTCTTCTTGTCTGATCACCATGGCTAGTACTTCCAGTACTATGTCAAACAGGAGGGGTGAGAGTGGGCATCCCTGTCTTATTCCTGTTCTTAGTGGAAATGGTTTTAGTTTTTGTCCATTGAGTATGATGTTGGCTCTGGGTTTGTCATATATGGTTTTTATTATGTTGAGGTATGATCCTTCTATTCCTACCTTGCAAATATTCCTACCTTTTTTTTTTTATCAAGAAAGGGTGTTGGATTTTGTCAAATGCTTTTTCTGCATCAATAGATATAATTATATGGTTTTTATCTCTCAGTTTGTTTATATGGTGTATCATATTTATTGATTTGCGGATATTGTACCATCCTTGCATCCCCGGAATAAATCTCACTTGGTCATGCTGTATGATCTTTCTAATGTAATGCTGGATTCGATTTGCTAGAATTTTGTTGAGCATTTTGGCATCTAAGTTCATGAGGGATATTGGCCTGTCATTCTCTTTGTGTTGTCTTTATCTTGTTTGGGATTAGGGTAATGCTGGCTTTGTAGAAAGAGCTTGGAAGTGCTCCTTCCTCTTGAATTTTTTGGAATAGTCTGAGGAAGATAGGATTTATTTCTTCTTTGAATGTTTGGTAAAACTCCCCTGTGAAGGCCTCTGGTCCAGGGCTTTTGTTTGTTGGAAGTTTTTTTGATGACTGCTTCAATTTCCTCCATAGTTATCTGACTATTCAGATTTTTTGATTCCTCCTGGTTGAGTTTTGGAAGGTCCTAATTTTTTAGGAATATGTCCATTTCTTCTAGGTTGACCAGTTTGTTGGAGTAGAGTTGATCATAGTATTTTTTTATGATTCTTTGTATATCTGTGGGGTCTGTTGTTATTTCACCTCTTTCATTTCTGATTTTGTTTATTTGGGTCCTCTCTCTTTGCTTCTTGGTGAGCCTGGCTAGAGGTTCATCAATCTTGTTTATCCTTTCAAAGATCCAGCTCTTGGTTTCATTGATCTTTTGTTATTTTGGTCTCTATGTCATTTCATTCAGCTCTGATCTTCATGATTTCCTTCCTTCTGCTCACTTTGGGCTTTTCTTGTTGCTCTCTTTCTAATTCTCCAAGTTGCAGAGTTAGGTGGTTTATTATCAGTTTTTTTGTTTTTTGAGGTAGGCCTATAATGCTATGAACTCCCTCTCAGGACTGCTTTCACTGTGTCCCAGAGATTTTGGATTGTTGTGTTTTCATTGTCATGTGTTTCCAGGATGTTTTTTATTTCTTCTTTGATCTCTTTGGTAACCCAATCATTGTTTAATAGCATGCTGTTCAGTCTCCATGTGTTTGATTTCTTTGGATTGTTTTTATTGTAGTTGATTTCCAGTTTTATGCTACTGTGATCTGAGAATATGCTTGATATGATTTCAATCCTCTTGAATTTGGAGAGACTTTGCCTGTGTCCCAATATGTGGTCTATCTTTGAAAATGTCCCATGTGCACTTGAGAAGAATGTATATTCTGTAGTTTTGGGGTGGAATATTCTAAAGATGTTGATTTAGTCCATCTGATCTAGTGAGTCATTTAGGATTGATATATCTTTGCTAATTTTTTGTCTAGAGGATTTATCCAGTGATGTTAATGGGGTATTAAAGTCTCCTACTATGACTGTGTTGCTCTCAATCTCACCCCTGATATCTTCCAGAAGGTTTTTATGCACTTTTGTGCTCCTGCATTGGGTGCATAAATGTTTACCAGAGTTATATCCTCTTCTTGTATCGATCCCTGTAGAATTAGGAAGTGGCCTTCCTTGTCTCATGTTATGGCATTCACTTTGTGGTCTATTTTGTCAGATATAAGTATTGCTACCCCAGCCTTTTTTTCATTTCCATTTGCCTGATAGATCTTTTTCCATCCCTTCACATTCAGTCTGTGTGAGTCCCTTGTTCTGAGGTGGGTCTCCTGTAGACAGCATATATATGGGTCATGTTTTCTTATCCATTCAGTCACTGGATGACTTTTGATTGATGCATTTCATCCATTTATGTTTAATGTTATTATTGATAGGTACTTGTTTGTAGCCATTTCTGTATTTTATGCCTTTGTTCCTTCCTCCCTTTCTATTTCTTCTTTTCTCAGCTTTCACTTTAGCATTTATTGCATTTCTGGCTTTGTATTAATAAACTCCCTTAGCCTTTTTTTTGTCTGCGAAGCTCCTGATTTCCCCTTCAATTTTGATTGATAGTCTTGCTCGATAGAGTATTCTTTGAATCATTCCTTTTCTCTGCATCACTTTGTATATCTCCTTCCATTCCCTTCTAGCTTGATATGTTTCTATTGAGAAATCATTTGATAATCTGATGGGGGATTCTTTTTAGGTAACTCCCTGTCTTTCTCTTGCAACCTTTAAGATTCTCTCTTTGTCGTCTTCATTTGCCATTGTAATTATGATGTGTCTTGGTGTGGGTTTTTGGGATTCATCTTGCTTGGGACTCTCTGTACCTGTGTAACTTTTTTCTTCCCCATATCAGGGAAGTTTTCTGTCATTATTTCTTCAAATAGATTTTCTAACCCTTGCTGCTCTTCTTGTCCTTCTGGCAGTTTTATTATATGTATGTTACTTCGTTTTGCGTTGTCCCAAACCTCCCTTAGGCTCTCCTCCTGTTTTTTACTTTTTTTCTTTAGTTGCAGTTCAGATCGGGCTTGTTTCTGTACCTCATCTTCTAACTCACTAATTCAGTCCTCCGCTTCTTCTAGTCTAGTGTTGAAACCTTCCATGGTGTTTTTGATTGTAGCTATATCACTTTTCATTTCTTCCTGATTTTTGCATAGGTTGATATTCTCATTCATCTGGTGTATGAACTCTATAACCATTACTCTGAATTCTTTTTCTGTCATGTTGCATGCTTCCATTTCACTTATTTTCTTTTTTGGCGATTCCTCATTTTCTTTCCTCAGGGGATTCTTTCATGTCTCCCCATTCTAACTATCACCAGAAGGTTCAAATGTCAAGTTGCAGGGGTATGGGCCATGTGCAGTGGGAGCTTCGCACCCCCCGAGTGTCACTGAAGAGCTCTGACACCAGATATGTGGCTGCTGTGGGTTGGTGGGATCCACACTCGCCCAGAATCAGAGTCTCCGGCACTTAATGTGGCCCCATGTGCATACCTAGAATCAGGTACCCCACCTGCACCACTCTTGAACAGAGACCCCCGCTGGCATGTGCCCAAAATCTGAGTCCCCTAGCATATGTCAGGAGTCAGAGACCCTCTGTGTCCATGCCGAGAATCGAGTATCAGAGTCTCTGTTGCTTGGTGCAGCCTGGAGCTGAAAATCAGTGTCCCTGTGTGCACAGGCACCAAGAATTGGCGTCACTGGCTCTTAGTGTGAATGTACTGGACATCAGGGATCCCAGGCGCACATGATGAGAAACAGAGTCAAGTCACTGGTGCTCAGTGCTGCCTCTCATGCAGATAATCAGGGTCCCCGGTCTGCTTTGGGGTCCAGGTTGCACAGTCGCACTGTGTTGGCAGGAGGTCCACTCCTGCCCTGCAGAAAACAGCCTTCCATGTGTGCTTGCCCTGAATCAAAGTCAGGTGGCACTGCTGCCCTTTGTGGGTGTGGACTCTGGTCACGCTGGTGCGTACTGCAGGAAACAAACTTCCCATGTCCATGCACCCAGGCTCAAATTCAGCGCAGCTTCCCTGTGTGGGCGTGGGGTCTGATCGCGGGAAACAACCTTCCCATGTCCATGCACCCAGACTCAAATTCAGGTAGAGCCACTGCTGCTATGTGTGGGCAGGAGGCCTGTTTGCATGGAGAGGGTCTGACAGTTCCTACGCCACTGCCACAGGCCAGCGGGGATGGGGATTGGCTCTGTGACTCACAGAAATCTGTGGCTGGGGTGCCTGGGGTCTTGGTGTCCATGGGTCTGAAGCTGTGGTCGCAGGTCTTTTATCCGAGTGGCTGTAGGTTCCCAGTTTGCGACTGAGACCAGATTGGGTAATGGTGAGACTAGGATCCTAGTCTCAAGCAGTTCAGTTCTTCAAGATGGTGTGGACTCTGTGCCAGCGATGTCCTCCCCGGAGTTTTTGCAGTGGCAGCCAGGTTTCACTGTCTAAGACAGCCTGGTTTGGCAACCCCTTGGAAGACCTGCAGGATCTTACTGTCCCTAGTTCTCACACATACACACGCCACACATCCACACACTCCTCTATTGCTTCCTCACTCTCTCACACACTTTCCCTCCCTACCTTCTTGCCGGACGCCATCTTCATTCCCCTCAGTTGTTGTTTTTTAATCCACTCATCTACTGATGGGCACTTGGACTATTTCCAGACCTTCACTATTGTAATCTGCATTGCTATGAACATAGGGATGCTTGTATTTTTTCTTATTAGTGTTTCAGGTTTCTTAGGATATATTCCTAGAAGTGAGGTCACTGGGTCAAATGGCAGTTCCATATTTAATTTTTTGAGGAATTTATTTAGTGGCTGCATCAGTCTGCATTTCTATCAGCAATGTGCTAGGGTTCCCTTTTCTCCACATCCTTGCCAGCATTTGTGGTTTGTTGATGGTAGTTGGCCAAGAGACATATGAAAAAATGCTCAAAGTCACTAATCATCAGAGAGATGCAAATTAAAATGACAATGAGGTATTACCTCACACCTGTCAGAATAAATTGCCTTTTAATTGCTAGAATGCTATTGACTCCCCCTCCCCCAAAATGATTAATTCCTGGTGTCTGAGAAGAAGGAAAGCAGCCCCTGACCTCTGGAAAGTGGCCTGGCCCTTAAAATGGAGGCCTTGGTATTGTTGGGAGTTGGCCTGGAGCTCATAGCTAGACCATGGTGATCTCCTTTTGGACATAGCCTCACAGAACACCAACATCAGACAAGGTCACGTGATAATGATGTGAGGCAAAAACAACCAGACAAAACAAGTTAATTCTGCATACTACCTAAATATTGAACATCTCCTCATCTGGCTAATAATATGAGTGACTGCTACTTCTTTGCCAATTGCAGCTGCTTTGATCTAGTTCTCCCTCCCTTTAGATAAGATTTATTAAGACACCCAATCAGAATTATCCCTGCTTCCTGACAGAGTCCAATTCAGAATAAAGTCCTGCTTCCTTCCTTGAACCCTTCCCAAAATCATTTAACCAAAGCCCAAATCCTATAGGAAGTCCTTCCAACACCCACTTGCTAAGTCACACCATTTCCTATGTCACCCTTGTTGCAATGAGCAACAAACCCAATTTTTTCAATTACAGATGTGTTTCTGGTGGTGTTTGGGCAAGAGGATATTCTCACATTCATAGCTGAAAATTTTGAATATTGAACTATAAATTTTATGTAAAATAATTTTGTAAACTATAAAGTTCTATTAAAAATTTGATGTATTAAGATTTCTAGGCTTAGAATTTTGTTTTCAGTAAATTCATCCAAACCCGTAAGTGTTTTTTTAACATTCTACTTTTAAAATATATTTCATGACTAGTTCCCTTCTCAAATATATAACATATGTTACTTTCTACTCTAGGTTTACCATCTTAGCGGATTAAAGACTCTATGGCTCTAAAGAGAATTTATTCTTTTAAAGATTCTTTGCACTATGCTTGGGAATTGACCTTTCTTTTAATTCAGATTTTAAATCAGCATTAAAATGAAAAGTTATATCCCTATCCTTCTTTCAAAAATAGTAATGGATCAAGATTTCTTAAACATTATATTCCCAATTCAAAAATGTAAATGATTTTTCTTTTTCTTTAATTACCACTTTAGATGATGCAGCTTTAAACTATTATAGGCATCAATAAGGGGAGGAGGTTTTGTCCCATCTATTTGTTTAACTATACTTTATTATTTGTCACTTATATGCATTGTATTTTATTTTTTTATTGCTATAGTATTGAGTGGATTGAATATATTCTACATTACATTTTGATAACATTATATTTTATCCTTTTATTGCTATAGTAGTGATTGGATTGAATATATCTACATTCAGGTCCCCAACTCACTACAGTAATCAAAGTTAAAGGTTAAATTATTACCAATTTATCTTCTAGAATAGAACCTGCTGGATCACCATTGCTCTTGCATCCAGAGATGCTGCCCCTTTTTAACTTTTTTTTTTTTTAAGGGATGGAGGCTTTCAAATATTCACTTCTTCCAGATGGAAGGTCTATTGGTTTGTGATTGTGCATTACATAAATATCTTAATATGAGATCCCTAAAATCATGAGGCCCTCCCAAAAAGGATTAATGTATAACTCCCTCTCTCTATTGCTGTAGTGGATTAACTTTGCATTCTCTCTGTGACTGGTTTGCTTCCTGAAGGCTACAACAAAAAGACTCAGTGCTCTTTAAACATGGAATTGGAAATTGTAATTGAATACTAGTATTTCCAAAGGACAAGGGTAAAAATGACACACTATTAAAGCTGAGTATTTTATGACGTGTCTTTCTTAAAGAAGGACCCGTTTGAAGCCCTTTTATAAACCCCCAGAAAATAGCAATTCAATAGAATAAGATTGGAGTAAAATCAAAAGGTAGTGCAGTGTCCTTTCAGAAACACAGAGAAACATGTAGAGAAAATGTGTTACCTGTTAAAAGTTTACAGAACTGTATTTGAAATTCATAATATATTTTAGTAAATCCGTGTGTATGGTTTTCATAATGTGTTTCATGATATATTTTCAGTTTTTCCAATTTAATTGTTTGGATCTGTTGAATTACTTTTTAAGAGAAAAAAGCAGTTTGCCATTTTTTATGTTTTTGACCATTTTTGGACTCCAATTGCCAGAAAACTCTATTAAACCAGAAATCACTATCCTTCTGTGTTTACAATAAGGACTTTCCTAAGGTTTTATTTAGCAAGGCCCAACGATGAATAAGAAGATATTTTGTTTCTGATGTGAATCGCATCACCTTCTTTCTCACCTTGTCCTAAATAGAAGTAAACCTGGGTTTCTCCAGAAGGGAAGTCGAAGAGTGGCATCCAAAGGAGTCCTGGTAGTTTAAGGGTTAAGGGAGCCGGTTGGATGCCCCTGACTTTGGGGATTTTGAGCTAGGCTTGGGAGAGGGGCGCCTCTGAGCGCCCGTACTGACCCTCCAATGAACACAAAGGAGGGCCTGGGGAATAGAAACCCAAACCCACTTGTAATCATACAAGAGATTCAGGCATAATTACTTGAGCAACCTAGATTAAGATTGATGAGTCTTTAAAGTGGCGCTTCAGATCGACCGCTTTGCCCTTTGGAAAGAAAAACCTCATGGAGCCAAGGTGGACCCCTGACTCCGCTGGCTCTGAAGCGGAAGCTGCAGGCCCGAGACCCCAGCCGGGCCCCTTGCGGGCTCCAGGCGGGGAGAGAAAGCAATAAAATAAACGAAAGGGTTTAGTGTTAGCGACCAGGCAGGCAGTCACGGTCCAGGGTGTAGGCTGACACTGACACAGTTTGCTTCACAGCCACCCCCTTAAGCGCTACGGAAGCCGGTCTAGTCCTCTCGGTGACTCTGGCGACAGAAAGGCCGGCTTTGTGCGGCTGGTGGCGAATTCCTGTGTGATTGTCCCCGGGAGCGCGGCCACCTCCGCGGCCCGCGCCCCGCCTCCCGCGCTGCTCGCGTGGCAGTGGCCGTGGCCGTACGAGCCTCAATGTCCGCAGGGGACCCTCCTTTTTTATCGCTGCTTTGCTGTTATTGTGACTCATTTGACTAAAAATGCAAGTGAGGGGGGAATGGAAGGAAATGTAATGCGTCCTTGCTACAGAAGAACGGACGTTATTTCTGATTTTCTTGTCTGTAGTCCAGCTAAGAATGCCTCCCCTTCGGGGAATCTTAAACGAACTGCTAAGCAACCCCCCTTTGTACTAGTCTAATATGCGAAATTCTTAATTTTCAATTCTAACTCAGATGGAAGGGATTTGAAGTAAGCACCTTAGTAGACACATTGTCTAAACATCTTTTGCTGCAGCTTAATTCCTCTAGTTTAAAAAATAGAGAATTAGAACTTTTTGGACAGTTTTCCTGAGAATCGTTTTGTTCAAATGTCTTAACAATTTCATCACCTTTTGAGTGTCTCTCTGTTAGAAAAATCACTGCTATGCGTTCTTTTTTCTACATAAAAATGTATTTAATGTCCGTGTGTGCGCGCGTATATGTGTATGTGGCAAGCCTCCGGACACCGATATTAATCCCCTGCATGATGCAAACCCGTAGTGCCATGTACTTTCTATATTACCATCCTGCCTGCTTCACACCCTCCTGCCCAGCCCTTGGGGAGCTCTGCTGCCTGGTTTACGGGGCTTTACGCAAGGACTGTTTCCTTCCAGCAGTGCTGACTGCCTGGGGTGCTCCGTGCAGAATCGGGCCTCGGAGAGTCCGTTCTGCACTTTTTAGTTAATCGCAGCGTCTCACCAACTATGTAGGATTACTAGGAGGAGGTTGCAAACTCATTTACTAAGGGTTACTTATTCGGTTCTCTGGCCTATTGGGTTTTTATAAAAAGTATTTATTTCTAGTGTCCTTTTAAGGTAATTGTGAAAGCTAAGCTGACCTTATCTCGCATTAAAGGAACTTGCTACATAGTATAGGTACCATCTTTTTGGTGCATCTTTAAAAATAAAAGCCTGTGGTACCCCTCTGGGAGAGAGCCAGAGAGAGTCACAGGGACTTAGCCTGACTAGGGTGCCCTTGTCTTTCAGGCCCCGTGGTCCTCAGCACGCCTGCCCAGCTCATCGCTCCCGTGGTGGTGGCCAAAGGGACTCTCTCGATCACCACAACAGAAATCTACTTCGAGGTAGATGAGGATGACCCTGCCTTCAAAAAGATCGACTCTAAAGTGAGTTAAAGTGATTAGGCTACAGGACTGGTGGCTTTGTGGGAGGAAGTGTTTTTCAATTTTGCTGGGTTTTAAATGACAGTGGGGGAGGGGAGCAGATTCCCATCTTTCTCATAGAAAATAAAATGAGTGAAGTAACACATGCTTTATTTTATGGAATTGAAGACTATATTAACGATTTTAAATTCTGTATTACCAGAGCAGGCACATTTTAACAGTCTGTCTATGAGTGCCTTTGTGTGCATTTGGGCAGATTTGGTAGGTAAGCCAATTGCTCCCAAGTCCCTGTGGTACAGAATCTGAGGCTCTCTGAGAAGACTGAGAAGGGTTTTATGAAATTTCTTATTGAGATCACTTTTAATTTCCAAAAATGTAGATTGCAGTGTGAATTATTATTGATTGAAAGGTTATAAGGAAACTGCAGGGAGGGGGATACATTTAGATATAAATTAATCTCCATTATTACATCCATTTTTTATATCCTGAAATAAGAATGGGTTTTACATATGAATTTAAAAGAAAGAGAAACTGATTATCTGGAGAGTTGTTACTTAAAATGTGTATATACTAGCACTGGGATGTTTAAAGTTTGTATTCTTCTCTGGGTGTAATGCCAGAAAATACACATTTGGAGGATTTGAAATGCATATTTTGTTTTGTTTTTTTATGTCTTGTGTAGATTTAAAAACCTGGATATTAGGGCAGCTCTACACCTCTGCATGTTCTTCTGCAATCAATTTTATTGTTATTTTAACTTGTATGTTATGTATAATTTGTAAACTTTTTTTCCTGAGGTTAAGAATTCAAGGACAGAAGTGTCATGCTAGATATTTAAGAATCATTTTACAAATGTCTTCCTTTAAAGTAGTTTTGAGAAACAATTATTCTAAAATAGTCAAAGACAAATGCTCCCATAGATCCAGAACTTTGTCCTTTCTATTTAAATTTTATATACAAATAAAGCATTATAAAATGCTATTTATAGAATAGCAATTGAAATTCTAAAATTTACCCCCACCTGAATGAACTAATAACCTTAAGGCCATAGGTGATTCGCTCTTCTCAGCACTTGTTGACTATTAAAACACTCTCTGAAAGATTGTTACAGAACTTCTTTCATTTCTAGATCCAAAAGAATTGGATTTTACAAATAAGTGTAAATATAATGTATTTGACTTTAAATAATTTAACGTTTGTCTTTATGCTTTTATTATTAGCTAGCCCTACAAAGTAAAAAGGAATTTTGGATTTCTGATTAATTTACTCAGCTATTTGAACACTGCATAAAATAAGGTCAGACGTTAACTGGTCAGAAATTACCTTCATTTTATTAGCAAGCATAGTTTTCATTTACAAATTTCAAAATTTTCATGATTTTGATTAGTTCATTTCAGTGAGTTAGTCTGATTTTTAATTCAGCAGTCTTCACTGTCATAACATTTTTTTCCTTATATCATCAAAAATGGCACAGAAATACTATCCTAGAAGAGCAAGCTTTCATGGGTAGATTTAAATTGTGTCTGTCATGGAAAGAAATAGTCTTAAAGTAAGTTAGAAAGTGAGAGTATACTGTTATCTTTTGTAGCTCCTCAAAAAACACTGTAATGTTTAAAATATTCAAGTGGGTTCAATTTTCAAAATGAAGTATTACATCTTTTCAAAGAAAAACAACTTAAAGTGACACACAACTTTTATTTTACCTCTTTATTAGCTTCTAATTAAATAAAAACCAGCAACAGAAATTAAAATCTAAATCTCAAAAGTAATTATCCAGTGTATTTCAAGTGCATTTTTCAAATATATAATTCAGATATTCAAGCGTTATTATATACGCTGAATTCAAATTTCTTTGACTATATTTAAATAACATTTCAAGTATATTTATGGAATGTTAGAAATAGAACAAGCAATATATTTGAAACAAAATGTAAACTTTTAAAAGTTCAGACACTTTCAAAGACAGATAAAGTACGGGGAGGAAATCTACCTTTAAATGTTATCTTTGTTAGAGGAAAATGTCTGGAAGTATTCAAAATGGCAATTTAACTTCTGTTCACCAAATCACAAAACACAAACATCCACACTTCAAAGACAATGTAAGATCACAATATTTGTTACAAATAAAAATATACATTATACTTTCCTTCAGATGGCATATCCAAATCATGTTTACTCACAGACAGATGCACCTAAGTCACCAAGATTGTTATAATCCTTTGATAGTTAGGCAGAGTGTTCCCTGTGGTCTTGCATTACAGCTGGGTTGTTTTCGGGGTGTCATTGTGTACTTTCCAAGAGAATTATGAAATCCTTTGTAAAGAAGTCTCTAATACTTGTGGTTTGGGGTTTTCCTTTATCTGCTTTCCCCACTGTTTTTCTCCCCTTGGAGGGGTGGGTGAGATGATGCCTAAGCATTGTATTATTCCTTTTTAAGGAAGAGATTGTTTGCACTGTCAAATGGTATATTAGGGATCGAATAGGAAGTGTACACTTAATTAGGATTTTGAGAAGAGTAATCACGTTTCGGCTGTTCTCTAAAGTTTTTCCAAACTTTTTGGGTTGGTCAGGATCTCTCTTGCCAGTCGCCACGTTTGTTTGGCAGCGTTCTCTAGCGCAGAGTGAGGTTTGCCTTGAAACAGGTCTAGGTTAGGTAGGAAGTAGTGAGGGCACCGCCGGCACTGCAGACAGGAGATAAGTTGCAGCAAAATGCCATTGAGCCGATCGCCCAGGCAAGACTCGTCCCAGTCGGACTCCCGGGGATGCTTTTCACACTCATAGGAAACCAGAGTCTTCATGTGGTAATTGTTCAGGGGCTGGCCAGGCAGTTCCAGGTGGCGGTCCCGCAAGGTTTTGAGGATGGACAGGCATTTCTTTCTGCAACCCCCCATCTGCAGTCTGTTCTCCGCTTCCGCGAACTGCAGCACCCAGGCGTCGCTCTCCGCCGAGCTCTGCTTGCCGGCCAGGGAGTGGCACTCCTTGGACAAGAGATTGAACCCTTCCGCTTTGACCTCCGCCACCCGGTTGGGTCCCGGCCAGGGGATGTGGGGAAGTGGCCAGTGGGCAGCACTCCTCGGCCAGATCCCGGTGCATTTAAATGCAGGGGTGATCTGGACCACATACCGATCTCGGATTCGCAGTTTCACTTCGCTGGTGTCTGCCACCATCTTTACCACATCCCTGTAGCTACATTTGTCCACTGCTTGAGCCACCAACGTCTGAAACCTGGACCGGATTTTGCGCGCCGAGAGGTAGCCGGAGGCGGTAATGAATTCCACCCAGAGGGACATGCTCCTTTTGCGCCCGTCGCTCAACTTCAGCACCGCGCAGCCGGGCAGCGAGCCGTCATCCACAAAGTTAAAAACCCCCATTTGGTTAAGGTAAAGCACCACCTCAAATTCGGTGGGGGAGATGACCTCCAAGCCCTCATAGCGGTTGTCCATTTCGTTGAGGGAGCTGATAAAGCGGGGCTCCTGCACTTCCACTTCTTTCAGCACGTCGGACACGACTTTGCAGACTTCCCGGATAGTTTTAGCAATGGCAGCTTTCCTGGCTTGGCATTTTTCGTTGTAGTATTTGTTCAGATGGTACACCAGCTTGGCCTGGGCCGCGATCATGTTGGGGCAGAGATCCGGATTGTACACCGGAGTCTCGCAGTAGGCTGTGGGATCCAATGCGGCTGCTACAGCTGGAGCCAACTTCGTGCAGAAACGGCCCAGCGCTCTGAGCGTCTCCAAACCGGTCCGGACGCGCCGCTGCGGGGGTTCTAGTTGCCGCGGTCCCCTCCTTGTGTCTAGGTGCCCAGCGACTCTTAAAGTGAAACACTGTCCCCCTCCCCCTTTCTCGGCCTCTCTTCCTCTTTTAAAGAATCCTGGTGGGAGAGAAATGCATTGAGAGAACCCCTTCTCAGTTATAAAAACAAAGTTGCGCTGATACCCAGCAAGGCTCTTCAGGAATCAAAATAAACCCTTTCCGTCTTTATTTACCCTTTCCGAGAGTCATTGTGTGTGCAAGACTGTTAATCAGGTAGAGGAAAAGTGTGCTGAGTGTGTCAGGGGTGAGTGTGCGTATGTATATGTCAGAAGAAGCTGCTGTCGGTTTGTCTCAGAGCCCAGACGCACTCGTGTGGAAATTATAAAGGCAGGGCCAGGCAGGCTGGCGGCCAATCGCCACTGGGCTCGTCACGACAGCCTCCTTCGGCTCCAGCCAGGCTAATTAATCCCCCTCATGGATATAGGCACAGGAACTAAAGGTAGGAGGCTGCTGCAGGCAGAAACCCACCGAGGCCACCTAGACACTTTTGGAAATCAAGAGGAATCTCTCAGCTTTGGTATTACTTGAATCATACTGACATTTTGAAAAACACTTGGCAAAGTGGTACTCTTGGTGCTGAAAACCCTATTTGTCTTTTTACCGCTGAAATGCATATACAGGTGTATGAATGGCCATCCATCAATTAGTGAACTAGTTGGGGTTTTCTAAGACAAGAGTCACTAACTTACATTTAGAGGAAGAAGATCATTAATGTCTGTTAATCCTGGAGGTCTTTTAAAATACAAGTTGAAAGTTTGCTCTTTCCTGATTATGCAGGTTGGCTTTCTGGATGTTCCTATATGTTAGAATGATTTTTTAAAATATTATGCAATGTGTTGGGGCAGATCATGTTGGGGCAGAGATCCAGATTTTATTTGTACCTCATTTACAGTTATTGAGAGGGATCCAAAAGTTATTGCTAAGTGTGTTAGATATTGTCTACCCCACTTTAAGTTAGGGTGTTTAAAAAATGTTCAGTACACCTCTCCCTCCTCTTTGTACTGTGGTAGGCTTGCCCAACATTACAAGTGGGACACTAAGTTTTGTATGCATTGATAGAAATATTTGAAAAATCAATTACCTCTGTGGAGAGATTATTAACATATGTTCATAATGAGCTGTATGTGAAATTCAAGAAAGATAACTGAAATGAGACCTACTGGCACACACCTTTCCTGAAAATTTGCAGGTTTGGGTTTTCTTGCTCATTTTTACAGACGTATAATTAAGGATATATCTCCTCTCTTAAGTGTCCTTAGTGCTGACCTGACATGATTAAGATTTTAAAAGAAAATTAAGTTACAGTCATCCAGGATTTTTAATTAAATATCATTTTGGGAAAATTAGAAAGAAATCAACATTTCCAAATTTGGAACCTTGAAACAGAGGAGGAAATGGATTTATATAGAATTTTTTTGTGGTACCAATTATGTCCTTAATGTACTAGTAAAGGAAAGAAATACTACTTAGGGTTATGCAGTGGTTTTAAAACCTAGGCAGATTTTTAATCGCCAACCTTTAATTTAGATGCCCTCGCTTTCAAATTAAGAATATTTCCAGCAAAATCCTCTAATGCCTGGTAACAATTTTGTAGGCGCTTTCTTTCAGAACAACTTTTAACAAGATTCTTGTTCAGGGCCCCCAATTTTTACTCAATCTTTTGATTGGGGGGCGGGGGTGGCGACAGCAGAGCATCACAAAGCCACCTATTATTTACTTTCTCGTTATCCAAGAGAGATACATTCTGATTTAACTTAAAATAGTACATTAGATTTGGAGCTTACAGCATTCATCTGCGCTATTCCTCGAGAACCTTCCATTCCCTCCTGGACTGGGGTTGGGATCACCGCACGCCCCTCCCCACTTTGCCGGCTTTGCGGGTGAATGCACTGCTACCTTTTGGCAGTAGGAAGAGGAAGCAAATCTGAGCGGAAGAACCCACGGCCACTAAGGCGAAGATGTGCGTTGGTCTCTGGGGAAAAGCCACCTCTGTGCTTCATTCAGCGCAGGTCCCCATATACTTCCCGCTGGTCCCCTCTCTCCCGCTACTCCGCATTCCCGGACCGTCCTTTCCCCTCTCTGTTCTCAATCCCACAGGCTTTATTTCTGTAAGCCGTTATTTTAAAACCTTACTCGGTGTGCCGGGTTTCTTCACGTCCGTTGATAGCCTCCGTCTCTGCCCACGCACCTCTCAGCCTGGGCCCACATGTGGTTGAAGCCAAACCGGCGCTTGCTGACCGCTGTCCGCGGCCCCTGCGCCCTGCGCGCTCCCCCTGGGGTTCAGGCTAGAGTTGCTTGGACTGGACTCACCTCTCCATTTCTTGGGCCACCTGCATATTTCCCAGGTTATCGAGAACCTGACGCAGCCTGGGACGTGGAGGCCCGAGGCCGTTCCGGGGACCGTGGCAGGGCCGTCCTGTCGGGTCTAACGCAAAGGGCGGGAGGGCGGGAGGGCGGGAGGGCGGCCGGCGGGCCTTGCTGCAGCCAGGCGCGCAGGTGGCGCATCTTCAGGGCGCACTGTGAGGCTTAATTGGGTTAAAGCAGCTAAACACTGAAGCACTTTGTGCAAACTAATTGGTGTAACCGGGGCCTTTTCCTAACGATTTGCACTTTGAAGAAGAAAAATGGATGTTGAGAAAAGGACTAAGAAACGCGTTAGCCCTCCAGTGTTCCACGAAAGTGAAGTCCTTCCGTTTCAAGGACACAGAGAGTGTTTACTGATCTGCTTCCTATAGCACCCTGCTTCGCCCAGGGCACTGACAGTGATTTACATAACATAGGACTCACCCACCCGCCATTATCTCTGGGTGTAAACTGTAATACTCCAGTGCAAGTACTGCTTGTTGCTGCATCACAGTGATTTTCATTTGAACACGTTAAATGAATTGCTTTCTGTATCTGAACCTTTCCAAAGATCTCATAAACCTCTCAACTATTGAAGGGAAAATCAAACTGTTCTGAGGAGTGTGCTTTCTATCCCTTACTTCTTTTTATTGAAATAACCTATGGAGAGGAACTTAAAAGATATAGGAAATTTTTGGTATAATTTAGCCTTTTTAAATCAAGGTTTTGGAGTTAGATTTGTTTTATGGGAGTAACTTAACTATTGTATAGTAAAAATTTTTTTGCAATATCAATTGCCCCATTGAACTACTTACTTTAAATGATTACTTAATACATGGAGATAGCTTAAAATCAATTTATTTACTTATATGAAAACTTTATAAAACAACTCGAATGACACCAGTCTTATATGTTTTTACTATGAATATAATCTTAGTACTAGAATAAAAGCTTGTGTGTGTCCCATGCTTTAGGATATGTGTTAATTGTTTTCATTGGTATTCTATGCAGACATGTTTGACATGAGCTAATAATAGAATGATAATTGAAGAAAACTGACCTAATTGAAGGGGGGAGGGAGGAATCAAGAACCTCATGATTTAATGAAAATTTGAGATGCTTACATTTGAATGGTATTTTAAGGACTAACCAATTCAATTTTTTTTTTTTTCATTTCATTTACCTAGTTTACTAGGCAGCCTTGATTTAAAAGATACCACTTAGGAAAAAAAGTCCAAAGAAGTCACAAGCTTACCATTATCATAAATTTTGGTACTTATTAATGAATATAAAACAAATACTGTGATTTTTAACAATTCAAAGCATTCAAAATAACAATGGCAAAATATTTTTCCGTAAGTGCTATTTCCTAGGTAACTTATCCCCATTTTGTTATATTATATTATGGGATAAACAAAGTAATGTAAAAATAGTCACCTTATTAGGTTTAAAGAAAAAGTCTATTATGTTGAGAAATGTAGAACTGCAAGGTTTGTATTTTTTAAAAAATCTAATTTAAATTTGAATTACATGTTCATAAATTTAAGCACTTGTGACTTTTCATCTGGAAAAATTTATCTGTTAGTGGATGTGCACACACATGTTAAATGTTCACAAATATATTGTTTTGTGTTTTTTCATTATCTGCTGGTTGCTATTCTGGTCCCAAATATTCATGAATTTAAAGCTTTATTTTTTAATATGTACTTATTACACTGGGGAGATAAAAGGAATATGAAGTTGAGTTTATTGAATTATTTATCCCTATTGCTGGAGTGGCTTTGAAGGCTTATTGTAAGCATTTGATTTCTACCCCCCTCTTCTTTCTTTCTTTTTTTTTTTTTTTTTTTAATGTACCCAGGCTACTTCATCTGTTTTATTCTGCCAGACATAATGTATTTCCTTTTTTTTTTTTTTTTTTTACACTAGAGAAATTAAAGACAGATATTTGTACAGGGTTTTCTTTATGTGTCACATTAAATAAAGTAAAATAGAGGGAGTATTTCTGGTAATCTAATTTGATGGCATCCATACCTTTTGTCCTAGTGTGACTCCTGGTATAATAACATTTGAAACAAAGTAACTTGAGAGCTTCAAAAGTTTCAGTGATTTCTTGAAATGATTATTTTATATTTTAATATCAGCTTTATGACAAAGTAAAGCAAAGAATTGAGGTCACTGTACAATTTAGACCCTATTTTATTTCTTCAACCAGAGCATCCTGATAATTATAGTTAATTTTTAAAAAAGCATTTTCTTAATTCTTCACTTGAATCATCAAGCTGTTCCCTCAGTTGTCCTCATCCTTATAGTACACAATCAAATAGGTTTGTAGTAGGGAGTACTTTTATTTTTCCTACAGTGTTGCTTAGTAAACATGTTCTTGGTGCTAATAAATGTTGAAAAGAAAATAACTTTGAGATTAAAACTGAAAGTTGGAAGTGTACTTACTTTTTGTCACCACTCTTACATTTGCAGATTTGAGCTGATGCTGGATAACTGTCCAAATCTTTTCTTTGGATAGGAAACTAAATTTAAAGCTTGGGTTATTTAGATAATTGTCTCAGTTTCTTAACTTCATTTGCATTAATATGTACTAATTACACTGGGGAGATAAAAAGAATATGAAGTTGAGTTTATTGGATTATGTATTCCAACACAGAGGTACAGGATATTTTAAGTTGCATCTGTAAACTGAAAAACTTGGGGGTGAGAGTGATCAATGAAAATATTTTCTTATTGCTCAAAATAAATGTGATCTAACCCTTTCCAAACATATGAGGATATTGGGGCTAGTCATTCATTGATTATTATGGAGCAAGTGTTGTTTCCAATATTCTAGTTCCTCATAAAGCTTTTAAAGGTCACTGTTATCTTTATAAACTCTAAAATTAAATTCATATTATTAGATTTCAGTTTATAATTTTTATTTGGATATTCTAAACATATTCTAACAGGATAATTGGGGTCCTGTGATTCTTTCCTATATGAAAATTATGCATTCCATAATCTATAACTAACATACTAGTAGATTTACAGACATTTGCCTGTAAGCCTGCCTCCTTGGCACTTTAGTACCGAGGAGTTTTATTGCACATAGAGAAAACAATGGAAGCAGATGTAATTAGGGTTTGCTAATCTGTACATTTGTAGTGGGTCATCCAGGACTGCATAGCTCTCATCACTGTACTGTACTATATGTGATTAAGCCACTGAAGATATTCAGCATGACCTTGAGGCTAACATATGGTATGTAGATAACCAACTTCCAGTGATTGCATGTCTAAAACAATCTTTGCTATTTCTAAATTTATAGTTTTGCAGCTTATTTTTTTTTTCAAATTTTTATTAAGGTATTATATGTGTACATATCTTACCATTGCTTGCAGCTTATTTTTTAATTGAACAAAGCAATTCCTCTAAACTAGGATTTACTTTTTTAATGATCAGTAACTGTAGTGATAATAAAAGGATTACTTTAAATAAAAACTATTACCTTTTATCATGTATATTATATGCAATAAAATACTATAAGTGATTTACAGAAAAAAGGAAATTCATTTATAAATAGAAACTTTCTTTATAGATTTACATGTAAATGTAGAAATTGCAACATTATCTGAGAATAGATCACCTAAATAATATTTCATTTCCACTTATGATTATTTTCACTATTATAATATTTTATTATAATAATGTGTACTATTTCTTAAAAACACAATTTTCCATATAATGATTTGTCAAAAATATAATTACAAATTCTAAGTAGATAATACTTTTAAATCTACATATGTTTATTGATTTTATCTAAACATCTAGTTCTAATCAAAGCATAAAGAGCATAGGGTTTGTAAGACAATATTTCTAATAAAAAGTTATGAACGCATTGAAATGAAAAGTATAAAGTAATTTTATTTTTATGTCAAATCTTTTATTATTTTAAGTACATTTCATGAATGTATGATTTGCATACAGCAGTATTTAATCTTACGATTTTTTTCCATATGAATGTGCCATTTTATGAATTCTGACAAATATATACAACCATATAGCATTAGTCTGGCACAGATATAGAACATTTCTATTGCCATATTTTATTTTTAATCTGTAAATTCTATGATTCATTTATAAATGTCTGGGTGTCTTAATATTTTATAAAACAAAACTCTTTAGACTGTAAAAACCTTTATTTAGTCCCCTAGAATTTATTATTTAATCATGCTTCTAATTTAAAACCAGTTTTAATGAGAGAGCAGCACTGAAGTAGAGGCAGAATATAAAATAATATTTCAGATATACTAACAACAGGTTTACAATTTTTGTTTTACTTAAAATTTGTTTAATTTTAATATATGTGACATTAATGATTGGTAAAAGATTCTTTTTTTCAAAGGAACTGCCAATATTTGTTATGCTAGCATGAATGTATGTATTAGACTTGTGAATATAGTTTACAGTTTGCATGTCAAGATATGTATTAAGAAATGGGTTTTCATATAAATGAGCAACATTGAGACATTTGTAATGATACTAGCTTTATGTCATTAGAGAAATAAATCTTATCTCAACATTTAAATTACATTTTACTTTACATTTTCAGTAAATTAATCCTTTCTTTGAGAGTTGGGAAACAAGGCCAAGAAGTTTATTAGAGCTAATATTAATTAATATACATACATTCTTGGGACATATGTTACTAATCCTAATTTTGTATAAATATATGTCATTTAAATTTAGATGTTTATAAATACCCCAAAGAATTCTAAAATTTTAGGAGCATAAACATTTTTATTGATAATAATGCTTTTTAAATTATTTTACCTTTTTACAACTTTGAATAGTGCACTAAGTCTCTATTTCTTCCCTCAAGATATACTTACTTAAATGCTTTCTGTATTATATCTTTATTTGGCAATCACAATAGAAAATTTAATGCAATGCATGCTTACTGGCCTACTAAGAAAGAAGTTATTGCTTCTTAATAATCTTAAAGTATTTTTAGGAAGTATACTCTTTTTATGCTTTGCAAAATAGCCTGTGCATGCAAATTATATGTACACACACACACACACACACACACACACACACACACACAGCCCCAGTGTTTCAGACAGTAAAAGATTGAATTGGCCTCTATACATTTTTTATGTTAACCTGTTAAAAGGAAACAGCTACTAAATATAGGGTTCTTTTCACCACCAGGATGTAATATCACATCTGCAAGATTTTTTCATAATAACCATACAGTTTTCAATAATACCTTCAGAGATTGCAGCTAAATGGATTTTCAAATAATAGTAACTGGAAATTTCTACCGTATTTATCCAGTCATGTATACTATGACAGTTTTGAATGTCATGAACTTTTAATTGTAAAGTTGAGAAGTTTAAAAATTTCTAGCTATTCTGTCCATAGAAACAAAATTATATTGCTCCATCATCACATACACAATGTTCATGCGTATATAAAAACACCTACACTTATTTAAAATTGTTTTTTACTTTTTTGCACCAGACCAAGGTTAAATTTTTTGCAACCTAAACCTGTATTTTATAAGCAAATTGCATAACTCACTTGGATAAAAAGTGAGGTTTGGGGGGCTTTATTGTTTTTGCTTCTTTTCTAGCAAATTCAGTTCTTCATTTGTTTTGCTCTCCACGCTGCATTAGCACAGTTTTCCCCTGTGTGCATCTGCCAGTGTACAATTTAGCCACGGGCATCTGTAGACCTTGTGGTGATCAGTATTGCAGGCAAAAGCCATATGTGTTTAAATTTTTAAAAAATCTCTTTATTTCATTTGCTGTTTTAACTGGATGGATAACTTTTGTGCCTCAAGACAGAAGAAGAAAAAATACAGAAATAATTAATTGCCTCTATTCTTGAGGCAGCTTCATTTCCCCCTCCACTATGGAATGCTTGTCAGCTTTCCTGATAAATGACTGCATGTATTTGCATAGATTTTACATTAACACAAAAATTAGTTTTATTTGTGGAAAACTAGTTTACATAATAATATAAGACCTAGTGTTATTGATTATGTTTCCAAGCATTGATGATTTTGTAAAGGGATTGTAGGTTCTTATTTTTTAAAGACCTGATTGATCCATTTCTTAATTTAAACTTTCTTTGCTTTAGATAGTTTTGCATTAATAAGATAAAAATATTTATAAAATGTTAAAGTTTTAAAAATTATTTTCTGGATATGTTAACCACAGCTATTTCAGACACAGTTAGTAGCACTCACGTGGTTAAAAGATTCTGAATTTAAACTTTTGGCATGGACTATTTTAAAATATTTATTATCAATTATATACACCTCAAATAGTTGAAGTATTGCATCTATGTGAATGATTTACATTTCATATTCATGCTATCAAAAGGACAGATACTTCATTGGATATGCTTATTCCTGATGCATTGTTTACAACCAAATTTAAAATATATCTGAGAACTATTCTCTCCATCTTCAATCTGTTTTCTTGAATATACTTAATCCAATTTTGAAGAAAATCACTCTGCTTGAGCTACTTGGGTACTGAAAACAATTCTCCCTCTCTAAGTGGCAGGCGGTAGATGTTTATTCATGTAATCTGGCATCTTGTTGTCTAGAAGCAATCTGCTAATTATATGTGCTATCACTGTATTATCCATGTTATGGAAAATCCAAATATGTTCACTGCTGTTACTTACTTCCCAAATATTTTCATAAAATATACTTGATCCTCAGGAAACATACTATACTTAATGGCATCCTAAACCAAGAGTGTCTTTGCCACTTCTTGATTCTGGGACACCCTGGGTGCCAGCTGTCAAAGCTCAGCTAATGATGACAAATACCCCTCTCTATGCAGATTGCAGAGCTCACAGGCTGCTGTGCAAGACAACCAGATTACCTTTTCTCAGATAGTAACTTAACCTTTTAAACTCATGTAGAATGAAGTGATAAGCTATGATAGTTTCAATTTCTGTATCTTTCAAAACTAAAATCAGAACTATATCAAATTACACTGGCTCACTTTTTCTAATTTTTTAATTTAGGCTCCACCTGTTCCAAATAAATGGTTCTATATATTATTTTTTTAAGACTGGATTATTCCAATATAATTGTTGTTAAATCAGAACTATATCAAATAACACTGACTCACTTTTTCTAATTTTTGAATTTTTGTATAGCCAACAATGCTTTACCCTTGAGTGCTATAATATTCTTAAATGAGAAACTCTAGGTAAGATATACTTCACAAACACACTAGAATATGCATTTGAACTCTGAATATAATTTAGATAGTGTGGATTATTGAGAAAATTGTCTAGATTGTTTAGGCCAGAAAATAGGCTGGTAAAAAATTTTGAGGAAAAATGTATCCTTTCCTTTTCTTCACCTGAACCTTAGAACCTCTGTGCTCTTGCTGTGTGATTGGCCCCTTCTGTTCCAAAGAAATGGTTCTAAATATTATTCCTTTAAGACTCTGGATTATTCCAAAATAACTTAGAGAATAACTGTTGCTAATGATTATTTTTTCTATTTTCAAAAGAGCTTTTGTTTTAAGTTGTTAAATTTTTCTATAGAAATTTGTTTTTGTGTTATGATACATAAACCTACATGGACTATTCAAAATAAAAATTAACACCATTAATGAATGAACATCGTTAACCATAATGTTATGCAGAGGGGGTATAAATTGCATATTAAATGGGGTAATAGTTTACAATTGCAACATTCATCTTCATTTATAGAATACTTTTATATGCATTAACGCATTTGATACTTAAAGTAATTTTTTGAGTTGAGAGAAATGGGTGATAAAGAATGAGCATAACTCAATGAGTATTTAATCTCTTTTAATCATCACAACAAATACCTATTTCCATGTACAAATAAAGAGACAGGTTTAAAAAGGTTCATTGTTTTAACAAGGGACATACTAGTAATTCCAGAAACAGGTCTGTCTGACTTCGGTTGCTCTTAACACTACAATATCTAGAACACATATTACGGAGGTATGTATGTATATGTATGTATGCATGAATGCATGCATGTATGTCCTGTCTGTACCCAGAAATAATTTTTAGCGACTGGGATATAAGTATTATTCTGAAAAGAAACTATAGACTTACATTTACTTAAGAATATGATTGTTTGATGAGTTATAAAGGTTAAGTTCTTTATAGAAGGCTTTTAATTAAGTAAATATTGAGATTTTTTATGCTATGAGTTTTATTTTATGATAATGTATTGATCTATCACATGAGGAGAAAGTAGGAAATATACATACTATTAATGAATATCAAATTGGACTAATTCACCTAAAGAACCACTTCATTGTAAAACTTAAGATTATTGAGATGTACCTTTATAAAATGATGAAGAGAAACAATTACTTCAGCTATCACTTGAGTAAATTATCTTTGTACTTTTCTTTTATGCTATTTTATACTACACTTTCTTTTATACTATTTTCTTTTATACATATAGCTTTACGCTGTGACCTTTCAGTTGAAGATACATGAAAACTCCCTTTTATCATCAATTTAAATAGAATCATTTCAAGAATGCTGCGAATGTCAGCTGTTTTTATTCCTTGGTAATTTTTTTTCTTTGGTATGGATACTATACAAGGATTTTTTTCAATGATACATCTGATTTTTCCATTTCATGAATTTTAATTATAGAATCTAAACTAATAAAAGAGAAACATGCAAATTAACCATCACTCCGCTATGCCCACCAGCCAATCAGAGCGAGTATGCACATTAACCCAGCAAAAGATGGCAGTTAATTTGCATACACAGACTGAGTGAAGACTGAAGACAGCATAGAAGGAAGAGGGAGGGAAAGCGGAAAGTGAGACGGCGGTGGCGGCGGGAGGGAAAGTGCAGGGAGGATGGTGGCTGTGGGAGGGAAAGCATGGGGGATGGGGGGAGCAGCAGCAGCAGCGGAGGGAGGAAAAGTGTGGGGTGGTGGCCAGAGGGAAATCATGGGGCAGCACTGACTGCGGGAGGGAAAGCGCGGGGTGGGGGGCAGAGGCAGCGGGAGGGAAGGGAAAGCATGGGGAGTGGGAGGGGTGACGGTGGTGGGAGGGAAGCCCGCGGAAGCCCTGTTCTTGCAGGAATCTTCCTGCAATGGACCTCTAGTTCTACTTATAATTACCAATCAGTACTAATGCTTAATAATTTTTAAATATTACACTGCATATAATTATATAGAATTTAAGTGAATACTTAAATAAAAGTATCATGCAATTAATGCTGGGAGGAAGAAACTAATTCTGCCTCAGAATTCAGACATTTTATATCAGGGCAGGAGGAAAATATAATGCAACCCTGCTCATTAACTGTCTGAATATTCTCTACAGCACCAGTAAGGAATGGTCATCTAACCTCTTTTACCTCCATTGATGAGAAATTCACTATCTACTCAGATAGCTACTTGCACTTACATACAGTTCTAATTATTAGAAAGCTCTTCCTGATATTGAACCAAAATCTTTTTCCTTGGAAGTTTCCCTTTTAGTGCCTCTTTTTCTTGTCTTGTACTATCCTTTTAACAGAAAAAATTCCTTTAAATTCAGTATTTAAGATATCAAATTGCATATGCTTTGAGCTTCCAGCCATGACACCTATAGCATATTCTAAGTCACCTTCAGCATTCAGGACCCATTCTCGTACATCATTTTCTTTAAGTGTGGTGCCTAGAATTCATTACTGCCAGAGTGGATTGGTGAATATAGAATAGAGAGGCCTCTATTAAGTGAAACATGGCCATATTAACTTTGGGGGGTAGCTTTATAACCCTGTTGGTAAATGCTAGGCTATGTGTACACAAACAACAAGTATCTTATTTGTTTAAAAATATGTTACTGGGGTCCTAAGTACCTAACTTTTACCCAACTCATTTTATATTGCTATTTTTAGCTATGTTTATATGATTTGATTTATAATAGCTAGTTAGGTATTATTATTTTGAATATGGATTAATAAGCATGATAGTTTCATTCTTAAACATTTTCATAGGCTACATATAGAACACCCATAGCAAAACTGAATTTAACTATAATATATTTACTGTTTTGTCTCAGCCTAGGTATTTAAAGAGACTGATCTACTTAATAAGGTATCTGGATAGATTAACTTCACTAAATATTCCACAGCCTTTGTATAGTTCCTTGCTGTACACTTTAAATACTAGTTTTTTAATGACTTTATCAAATTATATAACTAATAATCTCCATTAGGTATGAAGAATATACTTTTTGTAACTTGACATTTATGAATTTTGTTTTGTCAACTTTTTTTTTTACCTACAAATGGAACCTACAAGTTCCCCTTATGCTTAAATAATGCACAGAAAAACTAATAAAATGAATAAATGTTAATATAAATAAGTGTGTATTATTGGAATAATTTTCATATTGACTCATGAATAGTTCTACTTTTGATTTAACATTAATTTCTAAATAATTTAGCATGAGTGGAGGTAAATGCTTTTTAAAAGTGATGCATTTAATAAAGTTGAAATCAATGTAAAAACTTTTAATGAAGCTAAAATTGTCTCACAAATCAGAACCCATTCTGCTCTATTATTTTCTTCAAAAGCAGTGCCTAGAACTGAATATACTGTAACCCAGAATGAATGTAAAGAAGACTCCATAAAGTAATGAATACACTGCTGGAAAAACATATTCAGAAGAGTAAGTAGTAAAAGGTGACCAATATTAAGTAAGTAATTGATAAAGTACAAAGTGCATTTATTTTATTTCACCATGAATTGTGGAAAAGAAAACATATCTCATAACTTTTTGTGTTATTTATTTTAAAGCCTTAAATTTCTCTAAGTTTAGGCCTTCTTTTTTATTTGCCAACTTCTTTTCCTAAATAAGGATATGCCATTAATACTTTATTTACTATTGCTGTGACATCTAGGTAATAAAACTCAAAGACAGCTTGCCTCAGATTTGGCTTTCTTGCAGTTTGTGCCTTGAATGGAGAATAAGGAAGACCAGTGCTTTTACAAAAGAAACATTCTCTAGCTGAGCTGTTCCATCTGTTTCATTTGGTGGCTTATGCAATAAGAGGTGTTATCACATGAATCTAAATGCACACGCAGTTGTTTTATGAACTCTTTCTGTGCACTGAGCAGTTTATAAGTTGCCTACTCTATTGTATGTCAGTCCCAGCTGACCCAAGTACATTCTGCTGAGCATATTTGGGGGGATAATTAGATCTAATGAAGCCTGGAACACAGCTAATTCTCCAAGTGATTTATTTGTATCGTCTTGTCTGATTCCTAAGAATTCTCCAAATAATAATCCATGACACTTATTTTTTTTCCTAGCACTGTGTTGATACAGTTACTCTATTTTTATGTTTGTTTGATGGGCATTAAAAATAAATTAGGTATTTGAAATGATGCAAAGCATATTTCAAAGAAAAAGTATATATTATGCGTTAGCATCCTTGGTTGAGGAGAATGCCAGTTCTTTGTCGTCTTTTGTTTTTGTTACTATTTCAAAATGTTTGTGGCACTTGAATTAATAATGGGATAGAAAACCTCATGTGATAATAGCCTCTTTTATAAACCTGTAATGGTGGGAATAAAACCTACAAGCAAAATTATTAATGGAAGATTCCTATTTCTGAATTAGTTTCCCAAGGAAATAAGTTGTTTTGTTTGTTTATATCCTATGAATAGCCTTTATGTTTTAAAGCTGTTAATATGGCTTCACTGTACCAGCAATGCTGACAATGACATTTCTCTACATGCCCTCACCAAGTAGTCAGTGATTCAGTGGTCTGTAACACTTTAAATCCCATTGACTCGTTTTCCTTTCCTGTTATAACTGTTTCAGTGAGTGGCACTTTTGTTGTGCAGGTTAAAATCTGGTAGCTTAACTGAGGGCATACTAGAATGAGGATAGGCATAGTTGCCAACAAAAGAAGGCTATAACTCTACTGAAGCCTTACACTCGGTAAATAAGATACTCTCTTCAGGTAGGTGTTTTTGTAATATATGTCTGAATAGGTCTCCTGTTGTCTAGAAGCTGTAGCAGACTTCATTAAGAATTGTGACTTTTACCTGTTTGGTATCAATATTTAATATTCATCATACTCTAGAACACAGATAACAAATACCTTAAGGACACGTACCACTTTATTAGGTGCACTGAAATACCTAAAATAGTGTATATCATCAACTTCACTGCCTAAGCACTGACCCAGGAACTAGTTGGAGAGTCTTGATGATCATTACAAGCCATTTAATGCTGCCTCTGATAAATTCTAGTCTTAAATTATGCCCTGACCTAATGTGTTACTCTTCCTCTTATTTTACCCTCTGCATGAAAGTCAACTAAACACTCAAATATCAGGTCTTTGAACCTTGAAGAAAAAAGTTCTAGATCATTGTTATTGCTTGGGATTCAAGAACATTTATTTTTGTTTTTACATTTTCAAAAGTGACAAAGAATGAACTGATAAAATTAGTATTTAATTTTTATTATATTCTAGGTACTGTGCCAGGTGCTTGATCTGTATTATTGCACCTTCATTCCTTCAACAACACCATGAAGTAGATATTACTACAGTACTATCATTTCATTGTTAAGATACTGAAACATAGAGAAGTCAAGTATCTGTTCCAAGTTTACAAAGCCAGGAGTTTGCAGAGTTGGTATTTTTCAGCCAGCCCTTCTGCATCCAGATTCTAAGGCCCACTTTCTTAATCATAACACTAAACTTATTTTAAGTTTGTTTTCTCACCTGTAAACTAGAGATAATAATATCTACATCATAAGATTATTGCATGCATTAAATAATTTAATATACATTAAAAGCTTAGATTTTTTTTTTTTTTTTTTACCCAAGTCCATATAGTAGTTGTAGAGCTAGGATTCAAGTTCAGTTTTTTTTTTGTCTTTAGACTCCTTAGCTTATCTAGCATAGTGCTTAGGTAAATATTAGTTGAATGAATAATTACATGAGTATCATTGTCCCTGTACTTCCCAATGGAAGACTTTTTAGTTTTGCTGGTTGTTTCAATAGCACAGGGTGAGTGAAAGAATGATTATTCATTCTATACTTTACAATAAAGTACATTCATGAATCCCAAATTTATTTCTTCAGGCAAGACCTTTTCTCTCATCTTCAAACTCATTTATTCAGCTGTCTTCTCTACATCGTCTCACATATGTAGGATGCATAGCAAACACAACATATCCAAACTGAGCACCTGTTCTTCAACCAACCCAGGCTGATCCTCCTGCAGTCACTGTGCCTCAGTAAATGGCACCTTCTTTCCAGTTGCTTAGGCCAAACTTGGCTGCCAGCCTTGAATCCTCTTTTGCTTTCATACTTCACAACCAGTTCATCTGCAAATCTACCAAAATCTGACCACCTTTCACCAACTGTAGCTTCAGTCCTGGTCAAGTCACCAGCATCTCTTATTTGTATTATTAGTTATCTGAGAGATGTCCTGGCTTCCTTCTTTATTCCCATGCTTGCTGTACCATTATACTCTTTTCTCAATATAGCAAGCAGACAGATTTATTAAAAATAAAAGGTAGATCATGCTACCCTTAAGTTCAGAATTCCAAAATGGCTTCCCATCTCAGAGTAAAAGTCTACATCTTTAAAATGACTTATCAGTGCTCTGGCCAGTGTGGCTCAGTTGGTTAAAGTGTTACCCCCTGCATCAAAGGGTCTCAGGTTTGATCCCTGGTCAGGGTGCATACAGGAGGTAATCAATCGATGTTTCTCTCTTGCTCTCCCCCATTCCCTTCCCCTCTCTAAAAAAAAAATAATAATAAATAAATAAATAAATAAATAAATACTACTGCCCTAGCAGTGTGGTTCAGCTGGTTGAAGTGTCATCCCGTGTACCAAGGGGTGGTGGGTTGGATACCTGATCAGGGGACAGGCCCGGGTTTTGGGTTCGATCCCTAGTAGGTGGCATGCAGGAAGCAGCCAATTGGTGTTTCCCTCTCTCTCCCTTTCCCTTCTCTTCTCTCTAAAATAAGAAAAAACCAACAACAACAAAACCAAACTCATATCCTCAAAGATTAAAATGATTTTTTAGCTCTATAACAATACCTTTCCACCCTATTTCCCCCATACCCTCCTGACATCACCTACTACTGTCACTATTACTTTGTATTCACTGAGCAAGCACATTGTCACCCACTCCCATTAGGGTCTATGTAATTGTTGATTCCTCTGTGTGGAACTCTTGGCTCCCAGTATCTGCATGTTTTCCCTCACACTCTTCAGTACATGCCCTGGCTGGTGTGGCTCAGTTGGTTGGACGTTGCCACCTGTATTGAAGAATTGCTAGTTTGATTCCTAGTCAGGACATATGCTTGGCTTGCAGGCTTGATCTTCTGAAGCAGGTGTGCAGAAGTCAGCAGATCAATGCTTCACTCTTTCTCTCTCTCTCTCTCTCTCTCTCTCTCTCTCTCTCTCTCTCTCTCTCTCTATCTCTATCTCCCTCTCCCTTCCTTTCTCTCTTAAAAAAATCAATAAAAATATTTTTAAATATAAGTATATCCCACCAACTCTCTCTGTCCCCTTCTTTGCCTACATTTTCCCCTACAACTTATCACTATCTGACATGTTTTTTACTTATTTATCATGATTATTAATGACTCTCTCCCCTTATTTCAATGTAAGCTCTTGGTTAAGGCAAAGATTTTGTCTCTTCATTGCTGCATACCCAGAATCTAAAACAGTACCTGCCTTATAATAGTGCTCAATAAATATCTGTTTAAATGAAGGAAGGAAGAAAGGAAAAGATGAAGAGAGGGAAAATGATAAGAAAGCAAGAACTAAGGAAAGGACGTAATCAGTTTATTCTGTTAATATTATCTATAATAATAAAAGCGTAATGTGCTAATTAGACTGAACAGCCAACTGACCTTCTGGATGTCCTTTTGGATTAAGCCTCAGCTGTGAGAGCCAAGCCCCTTGCACGAATTTCATGCATTGGGCCTCTAGTGTTTATAATAAGGCTTGAAACAGCACTTAAAGATTATTTTAACCTCTTAATTTACAAATCATCATGGCCTCTTGACATTGTTGACCTCCTTCTTTTTGAAATGTTCTCCTCTTAACAAAAATATTAGCTATTTAACACATATATGATGTAAGACCTCATGCTAAAAACTTGATTTGTGCAGCAAGTGGGTTTTTTTCCTATGGCCCCAGAATTGGCATCTGGAACCCTGAGCTGAGAGCAAAGAAACATTCAATACCTCGCTTTCCAATGAGCTGAAAACAATTGAGGCTAGATAATGGAGCTTATATTCCAGTGGGGAGGCATTAAGTTAACAAATAAGCCTATAAGCAAGTAGAAAATATGTAGCATGTCAGGTGGTGATAAATGCTCTGAGGGATAGGTATTACTATCTCACTTTTTAAAAAAAATATATTTTATTGATATTTTACAGAGAGGAAGGGAGAGGGATAGAGAGCTAGAAACATCGATGAGAGAGAAACATCGATCAGCTGCCTCCTACACACCTCCCACTGGGGATGTGCCTGCAACCAAGGTACATGCCCTTGACCGGAATCGAACCCGGGACCCTTCAGTCCGCAGGCCGACACTCTATCCACTGAGCCAAACCGGTTTCGGCACTATCTCACTTTTTGAGATAAGAAAAGTGAAGCTTAGAAAATTTATTTAAGATCCTCTAGCTGGAGGTGGGACTTAAAGCCATTCTTTGTGACTTCAACATCCATGTATTGAATTATGATGTTCTACTCACTACCTCCATTCATTATCATGTTTTGCCTCTTACTTCAATCACTGATTTTTCACCATTAACTTGACTCCTTTTTTTCTTCTCTAATCCCCTAAATATGAGTATATTCTTTTTAAGTACGTTTTTATTGATTTCATAGAGAGGAAAGGAGAGGGAGACAGAGATAGAAACACCATGAGAAGAGAGAATCATTGACTGGCTGCCTCCTGCATGCCCCCTACTCGGGATCGAGCCTGCAACCCGAGCATATGCCCAAACCAGAATGTAACAAGGACCACTGAGCAACACTGGCCAGGCTAAATATGAGTATATTCTTTAGTTTATTGTTGTTTTATGGTTATGTAACTTGAATTACCATCTCTGTGTAGGTGTGTCACAAACCTATGCCTCCATTTCTGCTCTCTGTTAATTCATCACTGTCATTTTCTACTCCTTGGTGGATGTCTTCCAAATTGATGCCCCTGTTCTCTCCATGCTTTCATACCTCCTTCCTCTCAAGTACAAGTAGAAGTCAAAAGTTTTTCTTGAGGGATGCTATCTCTCATTTCTCCCTTTGTTATTGTCATTGACTTGAGCCATTGTTATAATTTCAGATACTTGACATCTTAGGTATTATTGACCCCTCTCTCACTTTTTGCTCCTTCTCTACCACCCCATACCCTATTAATCACCAGGTGTTGCAAATTCTCCTTCTTTCCTAGTATCTTTCATTTGTATTCTTGTCACACCCACCACCATCACCCTAGTTCAAGTTTTTATCGCTATTATTGGATTGTGGCTCCCTGTTTCTATCTTTCCCTTCTCTAGTCTATCATAAAGAATGCTGCTGGATTGACTTTCTCAGAGACCACTTCTATCATGTTAATCTCCTGTTCAAAGACCTTAGATTGACTCACAAGTTTCATGAGAGGGAGGAAGATAGGGAAGGGAAGGGAGGGCAGGGCAAGAAAGGGAGGGGAATGAAAGGGGTAGAAGGAAGGAAAAGAGACCCTTCTGGTATTCAAAGTGTTACTGGCAAAATGAGACCTCAGTTATTGTCTTCTTGAAGGGAAAAATTCAATCAAGAGACAAAGTGAACACAGCAAGCAAGAATTTATTGGTTGCAGCAAAAGCACACTCAGGACAGAGAAACAAGGAAGGGCTTAGCATAGAAGAAGCAGCGGGAAATCCTAGGCGGGGCTGCTTTGGCTCACTGGGAAGTCAGAGAAAAGGCCCTCTTGGAGACTGGCTCATGGTTAGCCTGGGGTGAGCTGCTGCTGCCCATCGCTCCTCTGGTTGCAAGCCTGCTGGGCTCCTTTAGGATTTAGGAGATGCATGCCTGTGGGGGAAGAAGTGGGAGAAGAAGTGGGAAAAGGGAATGGTGGAGGCTGCTCCCCAGAGGGAGAGCATTCAGGGGTCCCCAAACTATGGCCCGCGGGCCACATGTGGCCCACTGAGGACATTCATCTGGCCCGCCAGGTGCCGCTGCCTGTCCTGCTCAGCAGCTGACTCGTCCTGGGCCCCCAGTGCGCATAGGAATTTGTTCATAGTTTTTTTTTTTAAACGATAGTCCAGCCCTCCAATGGTCTGAGGGACAGTGAACTGGCCCCCTGTTTAAAAAGTTTGAGGACCCTGAGGTCCTTTGTCTTGAGGCTTTTATTTCTCTCTTGCATGCTGGAATCTTTGGTGAGTTCTCAGGGGAAGTTCTCAATAGAATATTCATCAGCTGCCCAGGTGTGTCCTTTCAGGATTGTCCTTTCCATTGATTGGTCCGCCCCAGGCAGGGGGTCATAAGTAAGTGCAGCTCTTCCTCAGGCAGCCATGGCTTGTCTGGTTTTGCTGCTTTTCTGAGCCTGAAGCTGAAATATAACTGAGGCCTAGACATTATATTTAGGGAGAAAAGGGTAGGAGGTCTAAACCGCATGACCAGTGATGTACTTTGGGAGGAATGGTTACCCTGAGAATGAGGTCCTTCTTTTCCCAGTTTTGCCCATTGCTAAGCACCCAGGGCTTTCCTCCCGCGTGACCTTCTATACCTGTCCCATAGTCCTTGCTCTGCTCATGTCTAACTGCCTACTACAAAAGCACTGCACTATATGATCACAGCAATATTCCAATATTAACTTTTTGACATCCATTCTTGCATTCTCTACTACAGATTAATTATTTTTCCAGACACAATTCTTAACTTTCTTTCTCTGCCTTCAGAGTTATACTTCTTCCTTAAGATTAAATGTAGCCTGTGATCTTCCTAATTAAAAATGGTCTTTCCGCCGAAACCGGTTTGGCTCAGTGGATAGAGCGTCGGCCTGCGAACTGAAAGGTCCCGGGTTCGATTCCGGTCAAGGGCATGTACCTTGGTTGCGGGCACATCCCCAGTGGGAGGTGTGCAGGAGGCAGCTGATCGATGTTTCTCTCTCATCGATGTTTCTAGCTCTCTATCCCTCTCCCTTCCTCTCTGTGAAATATCAATAAAATATATTAAAAAAAATAAAAACTAAAAATGGTCTTTTCTTCTCAGTAATCTTAATATCACTCAACTTTTCTAGGCTTGGTATAATGTAGATGAGTGCTATAAAAAAAACTTATTTAAATGTGTAAATGTTTTTGTCTCCCAAATGGATTCAGAATTCCTGAATGATAAGTAAAATTTAACTCTTCCCTACCCCAAAATGGCTAGTATCAAACTGTATGCACAGTGGAAGATCCACACATAATTGTTGGGTGATAAAACTTATCTTAATTGTAAGGTATCAAAAATGTAGGAGAAAGATTAAGGCATATCTAGTAATTTCAAGAAAAACTGATGACAACATAGTCATTACTTCTATAGTAGCCAATACTTCTATAGACTGATTATAATTAAATTGGATTAACTCACTTTCAAACATCATATTTCATCCAAGAGAACTATAATAATATAACATATGGTCCACTAGACTACCTGGCTGGCTTCTGTTTTCTTTCCTGATATATTATTAAAAATCAAAATTTGGTAAGTAGATTGACATTCTGCATAGCCATCTCAATCTGCCACTGTTATATTGGTGTCAAGGATCAATTTCTGGGTCTCTTTTCTGCCTTATGCTGCCCACAAGTGCCAGTTCAGAACCTTCTTTTATCATCAGATGGGTTCTTCCCTAAAGGCACTCATCCCTCAACACAATTCAAATAAATGTCTTCAGGAAAATTTAGAGAGATTTGAAATAATTATTTTCATCACTTCAATACTCATGAATTATGAAATCTCTAGTAATAAATATGTGTACAGTAATATTTGAAAATTATAATTATTTGACTGCTGGTGAAAAATGGATATCTTACCTTGGCATGAATATCAAAAGTACACAGACTTGCACTATTTCTAATTATGTCTGTTAGATTGCAATACAAATGCAGTTGTAGTACTTTCTAAAAATTATGTCAGGAATGTGGAAAGCATTCCTTTAATCCTTTCAGGGGTCTCAGGCAAAGAACCCTAAGTCATTCAATTATTAGATATTTATTGAGTTATTTCCTGTGCTCTCCACTATGCCCTGGTGTTACCAACTCTTCCATCACAGAGCTTTTGGGCTAGTAGATTACAAACTACTGAACCCACAATTAGGATTCAGTGGGCTTAGTAGTAAGTAACTTGAAAAGAGGAAATTAGGAATAATAAAGGAGGGGCATGTGAACACAATCCAAGAAAGCTTTCCAAATGAAAAACCTGAAGGATGAATACATTGGTCCAGTCAGCAAAAATTTTCTGAGCATATTTTTTTCTCTTTATCTCCTGTCCGCAAAGCATTGTGCCAACTAATATAAGGGATATATAGCTTTTAGCCTCCACCAAGAAAGAGAGCTACATGAGAAAGAAAAATCATAAAAGAATATTTGGGTACACCTGAGATAATTCTAAACTTTCTGACTGAGTGACTGAGGGGTGAAGCTCTACCAATTGAAATACAGAAATATTGGAACAAGAATAGGTTTTCTAAGGTAATGAGTTTGGTTTTAACCACTGAACTCTGGGTTTTTCAGGTGAAAAGGTCAAGAAAGCAGCTAAATATGTGACTCTAAAGTTTAGGAGACAGATCTATGATTCATCATAAGTTTCTGTAGTTATGTTATCAGTGGGGAGCTCTCCATGTCCCCACCTGCTGCTGGTGGAAGTGGGCTTCTTGCAATGTCAGGAGAAAAGGAATTTTCTGAGACTTACATAGGAGAATGAGAGATATTGATTTGAGCAGAATTAAGACCCTTAGTTTCCAAGGTCCCATCTCCCTCTGGCCCACCAAGGGAAAAGTCAAGCTGTGTCTTCAGCAGAGCTAGGATTAAAGCCATTGCCCAGAGTTTCTGCTCCACATTTGCACATTCCAATCCAGCATCAGACCAATTCAGTTTGTGTTCCCAGCTGCAGTCCATTTCATGTGGAGTCCACATGGCCTTTGGCCATGCAGCTTCTAGGGCCACATAACTATGGTATGAGTGCAGAGAAGCAGGAGCAAAGCCGGGGAAATAGAGAATTTCTTTCTTTGTAGATTTACTAGTACTAGTAACCTTCTAAGATTTCCAGTGCTTGCCGTGGGTCCACCCATTCTAGTCAGTTATCTTTGTTACAGGCTAGACTGACAGAAAAGCATCTTCCCTACATCACCCCGACTTTACTGTGCATATATCCATTTTACCCTTTCCCAGTGATCTGCAGGGAATGGACTGGTGGTTCCCTGGGGGCTTTAAAGTTGCAGCTTCCTAGTGAAGCTGCCCAGATAAACATGCTTATAATGTCTGGCCTTCCCTTTGCCCTCTTCCCATTATTAATATTAGCTAGTTAATTACAATGGCAACAGTTAGAAACATGAGAATGCTTGAAAAACACCAGGGGACAATCTGGAATGAGACAAGATACAAGGACATTACCCTAATGAAGACCAACAGAGAAAGAGTTTCCAGAAGATGATTGAGAAATGATGCTCAGAGAAGTAAGAAGGAAAACCAAGAGATAGAACTGTCCTAAAGGCAAAAAACAAGAGAGTTTTAATAAACAGGCAGTGGACAACTGTTCAGCTACCATGTAGAGTTCAAACAAGTAAGATAAAAAGTTCTTTATTTCTCTCCATCAATTTCAGTGGAATCATAGAGATTACAGGGGGATTGAAGAATAAATGGGAAACTGAAGTGTAGAATACACTTTCTTGTTTTTTTCTTCTTTATTGATTAAGGTACTACATATGTGTCCTTATTCCCCCATTACCCCCCACCTCCCATTCATGACCCCACCCCCCTGTTGTCTGTGTCCATTGATTAGGCTTATATGCATGCATATAAGTCCTTTGGTTGATCTCACCCCAACCCTCCCCTACCTTCCCTGAGGTTTGATGTTCTGATTGATGTTTCTCTGTCTCTGGATCTATTTTTGTTCATAAGTTTATGTTGTTCATTATATTCCACAAATGAGTGAGATCATGTGATATTTATCTTTCTTTGCCTGGCTTATTTCACTTAGCATAATGCTCTCCATCTCCATCCACGTTGTTGCAAATGGTAAGAACTCCTTCTTTTTTACCACAGCATAGTATCACATTGTGTAGATGTACCACTGTTTTTTAATCCACTCATCTGCTGATGGGCACTTAGGCTGTTTCCAAATTTTAGCTATGGTGAATTGTGCTGCTATGAACATAGGGGTGCATATATCCTTTCTGATTGGTGTTTCTAATTTCTTGGGATATATTCCTAGAAGTGGGATCACTGGGTCAAATGGGAGTTCCATTTTTAGTTTTTTGAGGAAACTCCATACTGTTGTCCACAGTGGCTGCACCAGTCTGCATTCCCATCAGCAGTGCATGAAGGTTCCTTTTTCTCCGCATCCTCACCAGCACTTGTCATTTGTTGATTTGTTGATAATAGCCATTCTGACAGGTGTGAGATGGTACCGCATTATTGCTTTGATTTGCATCTCTCGGATAATTAGTGACTTTGAACAGGTTTTCATATGTCTCTTGGCCTTCCTTCTGTCTTCTTTCGAAAAGTGTCTATTTAGATCAGTTGCCCATTTTTTGATTGGGTTGTTTATCTTCTTTTTGTTAAGCTGCATGAGTTCCCTGTAAATGTTGGAGATTACACCCTTATCGTTGATATCATTGGCAAATATATTCTCCCATGCAGTGGGCTTTCTTATTGTTTTATTGATGGTCTCCTTTGCTGTGCAAAAGATTTTTATTTTGATGTGGTCCCATTTGTTTATTTTCTCTTTAGTTTCCATTGCCCTAGGAGCAGTATCAGTGAAGAAATTGCTTCGGCATATATCAGAGATATTTCTGGCTGTGGATTCCTCTAGTATTTTGATGGTTTCTCGTTGTATGTTTAAGTCCTTGATCCATTTTGAGTTTATTTTTGTGTATGGTGTAAGTTGGTGGTCTAGTTTCATTTTTTTGCATGTATCTGTACAATTTTCCCAACACCATTTATTGAAGACACTATATTGACTCCATTGTGTGTTCATGCCTCCTTTGTCAAATATTAATTGAGCATAGTGATTTGGGTCCATTTCTGGGTTCTCTATTCCATTCATCTATATGTCTGTTCTTGTGCCAGTACCAGGCTGTTTTGAGGACAGTGGCTTTGTAATACAGCTTGAAATCTGGTATTGAGATCCCACCTACTTTGTTCTTCTTTCTCAGGATTACAATTTGGGGTCTTTTTTTTATTCCAGATGAATTTTTGGAGAGTTCTTTCTAGGTCTGTGAAATATGCCGTTGGTATTTTAATGAGGAGTGCATTGAATCTATAAATTGCTTTGGGTAGTATGGACATTTTGATGATGTTGATTCTCCCAATCCATGAACATGGTATGTTCTTCCATCTGTTTACGTCTTCCTCTATCTCTTTTTTCAGTGTCCTGTAGTTTTCCGCGTATAGGTCTTTTACCTCCTTTGTTAAGTTTATTCCTAGTTATTTTAATTTTTTTGGTGCGATGGTAAATGGGATTGCTTTTTTAGTCTCTCTTTCTGTAAGTTCACTATTGGTGTATAGAAATGCCATAGATTTCTTGGCGTTAATTTTGTATCCTGCTACATTGCCGAATTCAGTTATTAAGTCTGTTAGTTTTTGGATGGAGTCTTTTGGAGTTTCTATGTACAATATCATGTCATCTGCAAATAAGGACAGTTTTACTTCTTCTTTTCCAATTTGGATGCCTTTTATTTCTTCTTCTTGTCTAATTGCAATGGCTAATACTTCCAGTACTATGTCGAACAGGAGTGGTGAGAGTGGGCATCCCTGTCTTGTTCCTGTTCTTAGGGGAAATGGTTTTAGTTTTTGCCCATTGAGTATGATGTTAGCTGTGGGTTTATCATATATAGCTTTTATTATGTTGAGGTATGATCTTTCTATTCCCACCTTAATGAGAGTTTTTATCAAGAAAGGGTGTTGGATTTTGTTAAATGCTTTTTCTGCATCAATTGATATGACTATGTGATTTTTATCTCTCAATTTGTTTATGTGATGTATCACGTTTATTGATTTGGGGATATTGTACCATCCTTGCATCCCTGGGATAAATCCTACTTGGTCATGGTGTATGATCTTTCTGATATAGTGCTGGATCTGATTTGCTAGAATTTTGTTGAGGATTTTGGCATCTAGTTCATGCGGGATATTGGCCTGTAATTCTCTTTCATTGTGTAGTCTTTATCTGGTTTTGGTATTAGGGTGATGCTGGCTTCATAGAAGGAGCTTGGAAGTGTTCCTTCCTCTTGAATTTTTTGGAATAGTCTGAGGAGGATAGGTTTTAGTTCTTCCTTGAATGTAAAACTCCCCTGTGAAGCTGTCTGGCCCCAGGCTTTTGTTTGCTGGAAGCTTTTTGATGGCTGCTTCAATTTCTTCCATAGTTACTGGCATATTGAGCTGTTTAGATTCTTCCTGATTGAGTTTTGGAAGGTTATATTTTTCTAGGAATATGTCCATTTCCTCCAGGTTGTCCAGTTTGTTGGAATAGTTGTTCATAGTATTTTTTAACAGTCCTTTCTATTTCGGTGGGGTCTGTTGTTATTTCTCCTCTTTCATTTCAGGTTTTGTTTAGTTGGGTCCTCTCTCTTTGCTTCTTGGTGAGCCTGGCTAGAGGTTCATCAATCTTGTTTATCCTTTCAAAGAACCAGCTCTTGGTTTTTTGTTGATCTTTTGTATTGTTTTTTTTTGTTCTCAATGTCATTTATCTCCGCTCTGTTCTTTATTATTTCCTTCCTTCTTCTTACACTGGGCTTTTCTTGTTGCTCTCTTTCTAACTCTTTGAGTTGTAGGGTTTGGTAATTTATTACCATTGTTTCTTGTTTATTGCAGTAGGCTTGTAGAGGTCTTAACTTCCCTCTCAAGACTGCTTTTGCTGTGTCCCATAGATTTTGGATTGTTGTGTTTTCATTGTCGTTTGTTGCCATGATGTTTTTTATTTCTTCCTTGATCTCTCTGGTAACCCAGTCATTGTTTAATAGCATGCTGTTTAGTCTCCATGTGTTTGATTTTTTTGGAATGTTTTTATTGTTGTTGATTTCCAGTTTTATGCCACTGTGGTCTGAGAAGATGCTTGATATGATTTCTATCTTCTTGAATTTGAAGAGACTTTGCCTATGACCCAACATATGGTCTATCTTTGAAAATGACCCATGTGCACTTGAGAAGAATGTATATTCTGTGGTTTTGGGGTGAAATGTTCTGAAGATGTCAATTAATTCCATATGGTCTAGTGCAGGGGTGGGCAAACTTTTTGACTCGAGGGCCACAATGGGTTCTTAAACTGGACCGGAGGGCTGGAACAAAAGCATGGATGGAGTGTTTGTGTGAACTAATATAAATTCAAGGTAAAGGAGCGGAGGGGCGAGCAAGAGAACCCTCTGCTCTTTCAGCTCCGTGGGCCGAATAGAACAGCTGAACGGGCCGGATCTGGCCCGCGGGCCGTAGTTTGCCCATGGCTGGTCTAGTGAGTCATTTTAGGATGATGTTTCTTTGCTGATTTTTTGTTTAGAGGATTTCTCCAATGGTGATAGTGGGGTATTAAAGTCTCCTACTATGATTGTATTGCAGTCAATCTCTCCTTTGATATCTTCCAGGAGTTTTTTTTATGTATTTGGGGGCTCCTGTATTGAGTGCGTATATGTTTTCCAGAGTTATTTCTTCTTGTTGGGTTTGCTCCCGTTAGTATTATGAAGTGGCCTTCCTTATCTCTTGTTATGTCCTTCACTTTGAGATCTCATTTGTCAGATATAAGTATTGCTACCCCACCTTTTTTTTTTCATTTTCATTTGCCTGAAAAACCTTCTTCCATCCCTAGACCCTCAGTTTGTGTGTGTCTTTTTTTCTGAGGTGGGTTTCTTGTAGACAGCAGATATATGGGTCATGTTTTCTTATCCAATCCATTACCCTATGTCTTTTTATTGGGGCATTTAATCCATTTACATTTAAAGTTATTATTGATAGGTACTTATTTGTCACCATTTTTATTCTTTACCCCTGTGTTCCTTCTTCTCTTCCTATTTCTTTTTTTTCTTTTTTTTTTTTTTACAGCAGTCCCTTTAGCATTTCTTGCATTGCTGGTTTGGTGGTAATAAATCCCCTTAGTCCTTTTTTGTCTTTGAAGCTCCTGATTTCACCTTCAATTTTGATTGATGGCCTTGCTGGGTACAGTATTCTTGGATTCACACCCTTGCTTTGCATGACTTGTATATTTCATTCCATTCCCTTCTGGCCTGATGAGTTTCTGTTGAGAAATCAGTTGGTAGTCTGATGGGGGTTCCTTTGTAGGCAACTTTCTGTCTCACTCTGGCCACTTTTAAGATTCTTATTTTGTCGTTGGTATTTGCCAATTTAATTATAATGTGCCTTGGCATCGGTCTTTTGGGGTTCATTTTGCTTGGGACTCTGTGAGCTTCTTGGATTTGTGTGGGTTTTTTTCTTCCCTATATCAGGGAAGTTTTCTGTCATTATTTCTTCAACAGGTTTTCTATTCGTTGCTCAGTTTCCTCTCCTTCTGGAACCCCTATTATGCGGATCTTGTTTTGTTTCATGTTGTCCCAAAGTTCCCTTAGGCTCTCCTCCTGCTTTTTAATTCTTTTTTTCTAGCAGCTGCTCTACTTGGGTATTTTTTTCCTACCTGGTCTTCTAGCTCACTGATGTGGTCCTCTGCTTCTTCTAGTCTACTCTTGATGCTTTCTGTTGAGTTCTTTACAGCAGCAATGTCATTTTTCATTTCTTCGTGGTTCTTCTTCATTTCCTCTTGGTTCTTACTGATATTGTCAAATTTGTCTTCCATTTTTTTCAGCCACCTTATGACCATTTCTCTGAATTCTTTCTCTGACAGGTTACTTGTCTCCATTTCGTTTACTTCCTTTTCTGGTGATGCCTGCTTTCCTTTCATATGTGGGCTGTTTCTTTGTCTCCCCATGGTCTCTCTTCTCAGGGTGTCTGCTTATGTAGTTCTCTCTCTCCTGCGTTGATTTAAAGGCACAAAATACAACACAACCAGGTACAACACACAATACACTGAACAGAAATGTATTCACGATATTAATAACCCCAAATAAAGGTGACCACCAGAGAAAGGCAAATTAGGTAATAGGAGAGAAAGAAGAAGAGAAAAAAAAGAGAAAGGAGTGCCAAAATGAAATTGGTGAAAGGAAAAAAAAAGTAAGAGAGAAAAGAAAGAGAATAAGAAAGGAAAGGGGAACAAACTATATATATGGGGAGAAAACTCCAATAGAACAGCCACTAATCCCAACAAATGCCAGCAACAAGTACCTGGAGATGAATACAAACTACAAACAACAACTAATATCAAGTTAGGCAAGGGAAAACAAAGCAAACAAAAAAAACAAAACAAAACAAAAAGAATAAGCAAAACAATCTCCCAAAAAAACATAAAAAATAGATATAATCAACATTCAAGCAAACAACAACAAAAGAACAGAGAGAAAAACAATTTTTTGGATAGTGAAGACAGAGAAGAGAGAGGTGTGTATGAACTTGGAGCAGGGGATTGGAAATTAGATATATAAGTAGGGTGAAATTTTAACAGGGGGTAAAAAGAAAGAATAGGGAGAATCTAAAGCAGGAGAAGGGTAAGAGAAACAGGACAACAAAAGGGGAAAAGTTAGGAAGAGAGTGATGGAATAAAGGTAGAGTTGAGATAGAGTAGAATGATGCTAAAGAAAAGATGAAAATAGAATGTAGAACACTAATCTCAAATTCAAATAAAGAGAAAATAAAATGACACTTTAAAAAAAAGGCAAAATAGTAGTAGTAATAATAATGATTGAAAATAAAAATGTAATAATTAAAAAGGTAAAATCAAGTGAGGAAAAAAGAAAAAATTAGTTAAGTAAAAGATGAAAAAAAATAAAAAAATAAAAATAAAATGTGCAGTAGTGAAGGTCATTCACTTCCTCTATTGTTCTGTTTGGCATGCCTGTTTCTCAGTCTGGACAGTATTGCAGTTCCCTGCGATCCACTGCTCCTCAGTGTTGTCAGCCAGTCCTGATTTTTAAGCAGGCAGTGTGTCTTACTCTCTTGTATTCCTTTATTTGTGATAACACAAGAGTCAATTTGTGATTCAACCCCTGGGTGGCAGTGTTTCTGGATTGACTTGCGGGTCTATAGGTCCTCTCTAGTCTGTTCTTAGATCCTGCTTTCCCTGTGGCACTTAATACCGGTTTGTGGGAGTGGGCTGCCCCAGAGCTGGTTCTCCGACGGTCACTCCCTGCTCCAGTCCCCAGGTTCCAGTAAAACAACTTTCCCCTGCAGTCTCCTAGGGTGTCCCCAACTGGCTGACCCCATGCACTGGGCTCAGCAATCAGAAGCAAAGATTTAAAGAGGAGAAAGCACAAGTGTGCGAACTCTGGGGCTGTGCGCAAGTCTGCGCAGTCCTTCCTCCCCCCCCCCCCCACCCCCCACCCCCCATGTCCAAGCAGCTGGCACAGTTTTAAAATTTTTAGGCTGTCCTTCTGCGTCAGATCAAAATGGGTTGCTTTTTAGAGATCCCCTCTGTTAGCAGCTCTGAGGACTCCCTTCCACATTCACGGATCACGCCAGCCCCAACAGCCATGGATTTTTCTAGGTGCAGACTTCCCCTGGTCCTCCAGCTCCCGCAGTTCGCGTGTTTCTCTCTCCTGCCGGGACCAGAGACCTCACCTTATCCCAGGCGAAATCTGACCTTTCCGTGGTGGAGTGTAGAGCTCCTCTGAATCTGCGTGTTTGCGCCAATTAGGCACCGGTGCTCTGGGGTTCGCAGCTATTCGGTGGGTGCCACAGTTGTAGATTTTCAGGCTTCCGATAACATCCACTTTCCCCTTCAAGATGGTGCGGTCTCTGCATCCAAGCCAGTGGCTCCAAGAGGGAACCCAGCAGCAGTGGGGGCTGCCCGGTAAGGGGAGCCCCGTCCAGCAGTTCCCCACCTTCTCCTGGAGTATAGCTGTCCCTTAACTCACCAACAGACACTCCCCGTGCAACCCTCAGCTGTTCTTTCTATCTGCTCCGGGACAAGGCTCGGGACATGTTTGTCTATTCCACCGCCATTTTTTTTTCTTATGACTTAATTTTCCATCAAGAGGATGGTTTGCAATGGTGCAGGGGTGGCAGCCAGCCTCCTCTCCCACAGCTCTTCTTTCCAGGTAGAATACACTTTCAAGAAAACTATATAAAAAAGAAATGTAAGAGATATTGTGGCAATTGTGGAATGATGCAGGATAAATTTTAAAAGAGATTTGCACATATTTAGGATATAGAGAGAGGAATAATAGAAGAAAAGTGAAAAAGAGTGGGCTAATTTATGGATGCCTATTTCCAAGACTAACAAAAGGAAATGGTATAATTCTCTTAAGAAGAACTCTGTAGAGAGTTGAGAGATGATTCAGTTTTCCTTGAAGGTAAACTCTTCACAGTCATTAGTATTGCATTTTATTCACTGTATCCCACATGTAATAATAGCAATGGAATATGAAGGTATGGTTTGGGACAGACAGATAAAGGTCTATAAATATACCAGGAAGAAGCTGTTTCATTTTGGAAGGTAATTGTTGATATAGAGAAGTTTATAAATGATCATTTAAACAGTTGATAGGACATATAACTAGGCCTTAGTTTTCTCTTGGTAGTAGAGAACACTGGGACTTATGTAAGAGATGAGGAGGGAATTGATTATTTAAATCATCACTAAAAGAACTGTGAGCTAAATATCCTGATATATATGAAAATCTGTTTAGGGGTCACCCCAAGTCTTAATCCACTAGGCATACTTGTTTCCAGTACTACCCAAGTGTCTCTGGGGATATTTTGGTAGAAGTTAGTCATATCTATTTTAGTTGAGATATGTAAACTGCCCCAAATATTTAAATTTCGTTAGTTTTACAGTAGAGTAAGAAAAGCTCTTGATTAAGAATCAGTATACCTGAGTTCTAGGGCTTGCTCTTCAAATGAACTATATGACCTTGATTAATGAGTTAATCTGTCCAATTTCCTGCCCTATTTGATGACAACGTTGGAATAGATTATTTCTGATTCTTCTTCTACCCATCTACTTCTAAAATCATTCAGTTCTCTGTATTTTATTTAACTTAGAGATCAGCACAAAATATCAGCAGTTTTACTTTTGGAAGTATATTTTGTCATATGCAGCATATATATTCCTGAAAAGTTAGCAGTAAATCATGTTTTGTTATTTGAATTATATTTATATTTGAGTTTATTCTTTCAAGGACCCTTATAATGAATCTTTTATAAACAAATTATTGTTTGATATTTTTATAAGTCCTTATTATGTTAATGGTCTTTAATTCCTCATTTTTGAGGAGTTACAGAGAATGAGAGTATGTCAAAAGATCAGATAAAAGCAAAATATTAGGATATTGTATACTTGGCACCTTCTTTTTCAACATTGTTAAAAAGGATATAATGAAGAGGTAGGGGAAATATTTAAGTCTGCCTTAAATCCTCTTGGTAAGAACATAGGATACACATTTTTAAAAAATAAATTTTGTAAGCCCTAGATCAACCTCAAGAAAATAACTAAAATATATATAGTTTTCTTAAAAATCAAAGGAATTACAATGTTACCCTAGAAGAGAATTACTTAATGCAAAAGAAGGTAGTAAAGGAGGGACAGATAAAGAAAAAAGACATGAGACCTATAGGAAACAAAAAGCAGAGTGGCAGACATAAATCCAACCAATCCAATCAATAATAACATTAATGGAAATGGACTAAATAATTCAATCAGAAAGCAGACTGGATATTTTAAAAAGCAACAAGACCCAGATGTGTGCTCTCTACATACAACTATGTGCTGTTGACTATAAGCCTTGATTCAGTGTAGCTTCAAAGACACAGGTAGGTAGAAAATAAAAAGATGAAAAAAGATATACCATGCAAACAGCAATAAAAAAAGAGTTGGAATGGCTATACTGGTATCAGAAAAAAATAGGCTTTTAAACAAAACCAAACAAAAATCTCACTAGAGATAGAGACATTTTATAATAAAAGGTTTTGTGCATCTGGAAGATATACGTAGATATTGCATATATCTATAATAGTAAAAGCGTAATATGCTAGACATCCTTCTGGACGAAGCCAGGGCTGCAAAGAAAGCCTGGTCCCGGGTGCCTGCTGGCGGCCACAGGGAAGCCCGGTCCCGGGTGCCAGAGGGAACCTGGTGCCGGCAGCCGGGGGAAGGAAGGCCTACTCTTGCACGAATTTTGTGCATTGGGCCTCCAGTATAATTATATGTGCCTAACAACAACTCCCAGAATATATGATGCAAAAACTGGCAGAATTGAAGGAAGAAGTAGACAGTTCCCCAATAATATTTTGAGACTTTGATACCCCACTTTTAATAATGAATAGACTAACTACACAGTAGATTAGAAAGTATATAGAATAATACTATAAACCATAGAGACCTAATAGACATCTATGGAACACTTCACTGATAACAGAATTCTCTACTGTACATGTAACATTCTCCCAGGCTAAACCATATCTTAGGCCATTTAAAAAGCTTCTATAAATTTATAAGAATTTAAATAATACAAATAGTTTTATCTGACACAGTGGAGTTACATTATAAATCAATCTATAGATAATACAAACCTGAGTTAGCAAAAACTTTGAGAATCAAGATCATTAAAATGTCCATACTACCCAAAGCAATCTATAGATTCAATGCAATCCCCATTCAAATACCAACAGCATATTTCACAGACCTTGAACAAACTCTTCCAAAATTCATCTGGAATAAAAAAAGACCCTGAAGAGCTGCAGCAATCCTGAGAAAGAACAAAGTTGGAGGGATCACAATACCCGATATCAAGCTATATTACAAAGCCACTGTTCTCAAAACTGCCTGGTACTGGCACAAGAACAGACATATAGACCAATGAAAAAGAACAGAGAACCCAGAAATCAACCCAAGCCATTATGCTCAATTAATATTCGACAAAGGAGGCAAAAGCATACAATGGAGTCAAGAGAGTCTCTTCAATAAATGGTGTTGGGAAAATTGGATAAATACATGCAAAAAAATGAAACTAGACCACCAACTTACACCATTCACAAAAATAAACTCAAAATGGATAAAGAACTTAAACGTAAGACAGGAAACCATAAAAATCTCAGAAGAATCCATAGGCAGCAAAATATCAAACATATGTCATAGCAATATCTTTACTGATACAGCTTCTAGGGCAGCTGTGGGCAAACTACAGCCCGCGGGCCAGATCCAGCCCGTTCAGCTGTTCTATCCGGCCCGCGGAGCCAAAAGAGCTGAGGGTTCTCTTGCTCTCCCCTCCGCTCCTTCACCAGCAGCAGTGTTAACATGGCAACGTCAGGAAACATGGCCGCAGCTCCTTCTTCTGAGTGGGCGGATTTATATCCGCCCATTCAGTAGAAGGAACAACCTCTCAATCTTCCAGAGGCTCCTTGTAATGCCCGCGGACACGTCTCCCGACATCACCCTGGGAATGCGTAGACACGTTATCGTGGTGATGTAGGGAGACACGCCCCTGGAGAGCACAGTATCAGAGCCTTTCTGAGGTAAGATTAAGAGCTCTACTCAAACACAGTACTGCACCACACTGCAACAGCAGCACGGCTAGTGTGAATGAACCCTAATTCAGTGGGTTGAACAAAAAGATTTTATAGAAATGTGATGAACTAAAGATTTTATTACAAAATCGCTTAATTTCAGGGTTTCAGAAGTAATTGGACAAATGAAAAACTGAAAATCAAATGTTCATGTCTAATACTTGGATGAAACCCTTTCCTGGTAATGACAGCCTGAAGTCTTGTACTTATGGACATCACCAGATGCTGGGTTTTCTCCTTTGTAATGCTCTGCCAGGCTGTCACAGTAGGGGTATATATATAAATATCCTGCCATTTCAAGCTTTTAATAAGAAAAACTGTTGCAGTGGGCATTTAAAAGTGGCACTTGGTTGTTTTTATAGAGTCCAGTGGATGCAATCTGACATTGATAATGGGCTCCTTCACACTATGTGCACTGTGGCTGTTTTTTGCCAGTAACGGAAGTGCTAGTGGTAACTACTGGTTACCCATGTTTTGCACTGCCCTAGCACCTCCCATACAAGTGAGTCTGGAAGACACAGCAATGTGCAGCTATGTGTGTTACCATAAACAAAGGGCCTATGTGAAAGATACACAGGTTTCCTATGGAGGAAAGGGGTTGTTCTCTATGGTCAGGGTGTGTCTCTGTCCCATGTCTGAACTTTTTCAGATGATTTTGTTATATATATATTTTTTAGAAGACCAAAAATGTTATAGTAGAGCAAATTTAATCACTTGTTTTTATACTTTACTGTCTTATTTTAGTAAAGAATTTAATAAGAGAACGGTACTGTTGGTTTTAGCCCAATATTAAACATGAGTGGACCAAAGAAAAGGAAAGTGGACAGTGAATGCCGAGTGTCTAAGAGGGAGTGGACAACAAAATATTTTTTCACCGAAGTCCAATCAATGCCGGTATGTCTGATATGCCAGAAAACACTTGCAGTCTTCAAAGAGTACAATCTCAGCCGTCACTTTGCCACAAAGCATGGCAACTTTGCTAGCAAGCAGTCACCTCAAGAACGGGAGGCTACTGCACAGAGGTTGATGGCTAACTTACAGGCTCAGCAAAATGTCTTTCACAGACAAACTGCAACTCAAGAGACAACTACCAAAGCAAGTTTTATGCTATCATTCAAATTAGCAAAAGCTAGCAACCTCTCTCTGAAGGCGAGTTTTTGAAAGAATGTATGATAGAGACAGCAGGTCTCTTGTGTCCAGAGAGCAAAGGCAAGTTTGAAAAACTCAGCTTATCGCGCAGGACAGTGACTCGTCGAGTGGAACTGATTGATGAAGACTTGGCCAGCAAGTTAAATAGTAAGGCAGAGTTCTTTAAGTTTTATTGACTAGCATTGGATGAAAGTAATGACGTAAAGGACACTGCTCAGCTCTTAATTTTTATCCGAGGGATTAGTGACAATTTTGATATTACAGGGGAGTTTTTAGCCATGGAGCCACTGAAAGGAAAAACACGGGGAGAGGACTTGTATGACCAGGTGTCTACTGTCATCGAGAAAATGAAGCTACCATGGAGTAAACTTGCTAATGTCACGACAGATGGATCTCCAACTTTAAGTGGAAAAAACGTTGGACTGCTAAAAAGAATTCAGGATAAAGTGAAAGAGGAGAACCCTAACCAAGATGTTATTTTTCTTCACTGTATTATTCACCAGGAATCATCGTGCAAGTCTATATTACAACTTAATCATGTTGTTAATCCAGTCGTAAAGCTTGTTAATTTCATTCGAGCAAAGGGACTTCAGCACCGTCAGTTTATTAAGTTTCTGGAAGAAATTGATGCGGATCACCACGACTTACTTTACCACTCTCGTGTCCGCTGGTTGAGTTTGGGCAAAGTTTTCCAACGAGTGTGGGAGCTCAAAGAAGAGATTGGTACATTTTTTAAATTAAAGGGGAAGTCTGACGAATTTACTGAGCTGAGTGACAAGAATTGGCTGTGTGACTTTGCATTTGCTGTAGATATATTTTCACATTTGAATGAGCTAAATGTGAAGCTACAGGGAAAAGATCAGTATGTACATGACATGTACACTAATGTGAAAGCCTTTAAATCGAAGCTGATTTTCTTTTCCAGACAAATTTTAGACAGTCTTCACTCATTTTGCCACACTAGCCACACAGAAGGAGACCATCCAAAATGTGAAGAAATACAGCAAATCACTGGATGACCTGCATGCAGAATTCTGTCGTCGGTTTTCTGATGTTGAAAAAATTGACCAGTCACTTCAACTGGTGGCCCGTCCTTTGTCACAAAACCCTGAAACAGCACCAGAAGAGGTGCAACTGGAACTCATCGATCTTCAGTCTGACTTTGTCCTAAAGGAGAAATTCAGCTCTCTTGAACTAAGAGACTTTTATGCTTCACTTAATGAAGCCACTTTTCCAAACATCCGGAGGATGGCACAGAAGATACTGGTGCTGTTTGGGTCAACCTATGTTTGTGAGCAGACATTTAGCGTCATGAACTTCAACAAAGCCCCTCACAGATCCAGCTTAACTGACGAACACCTCAGATCTATCCTGAGAATAGCCACAACAAAACTAACTCCAGACTTTGATGCATTAGCTAAAAAAGGAGACCAACAACACTGTTCCCACTGAAGTTGATGTTTTAAAGACCAAAAACCTTTCAACCCTGTCTACATTGCCATCTACATCTACGTCCCGGGCATAATTTGGAAGTTGCACTAAAGAAAATGTTTAATTTACTGTTTACACATTTTGTTCTTTTCTATTTGTTTTAGTTTTAAATTATTTTATTATATTTAAGTTTAATTTGAAAGGCTTTTGTACCTTTCCTTTGTTAGGCAATTTTATTTTGCCTTTGCCATCTTCAATATAAGGTATGTTATTGTGCTATGATTCCTCCATTTTTTGAAGTTTCAAATTATAATAATTAGTGTTTACATTCTTCTTGTTAAATTGTTTGAAATGAATAAAACTATTGAAATAAAAAAAAAAAGACCGTACCCTTTTATGTAATGATGTTTACTTTGAATTTATATTAGTTCACACAAACACTCCATCCATGCTTTTGTTCCGGCCCTCCGGTCCAGTTTAAGAACCCATTGTGGCCCTCGAGTCAAAAAGTTTGCCCACCCCTGTTCTAGGGCAATGGAAACTAAAGAGAAAATAAACAAATGGGACTGAATCAAAATAAAAAGCTTCTGCACAGCAAAAGAAACCATCAACAAAACAACAAGAAAGCCCACTGCATGGGAGAACATATTTGCCAATGTTATATCTGACAAGGGTTTAATCTCCAAAATTTTCAGGGAACTCATACAACTTAACAAAAGGAAGATAAACAATCCAATAAAAAAAATGGGCAAAGGACCTCAATAGACACTTTTCAAAAGAGGACCTACAGAAGGCCAAGAGTCTCCGTGATCTTCTAGAAGACACAAGTAAGACCAACAGATGGAAGTTATAGCACAAAATAAGGATGAAAGTTCAAATAGTACTCTCCAATAAGATATAGGCAGTCTTGTACTTTCACATATTGTGTTTCTTAAAACATATTTTTAAAATCATAATCAGAAAGTCAAACAATAATTTATAACAATGCTTTACAAAGCATTCCATCTCAGAAAGGTTAAATAATTAAATAAGTATGATTTCTATAAAATGTCTTTTCTCAGAAAGTCAAGAAAAAAGCCTTCTTACAGCAGCAGTTTGGTATTCGGGCAGCGTCTGTCCTCCCAGGTTTGGATCTAGAGCTTAGAACCTATGTTAAAACATTTCACTTCTTTCTCAAAATGTTGCCACACCTCAAACAAACTGAACAAATATCTTTAAAAATGTGTAATTTTCTTATGTTTTCAAAGTTTTTCTTAATTTTATTAAGCCAATACTTAATTGCGTAAATTTCTAGAGGACTACATGAGCAACTCTCTCTTAAATCTATAGACTTGTTTTTTATTGATTTTTAGAGAGAGAGGAAGGGCAGGTGATAGAGAGATAGAAACATCAATGATGAGAGAGAAACATCATCAGTTGGCTGCCTCCTGCACACCCCCTCCTGGGATCGAGCCTGCAACCTGGGTATGTGCCCTGACTTGGAATCCAACAGGTAGCCTCTTGGCTCAACCACTTAGCCACACCAGTTAGGCCAACTGCGAATTATTATTATAACTAGAGGCTCAGTGCATGAAAATTCATGCATTGGAGGGGGGTCCCTCAGCCCGGCCTGCCCCCTTTCACAGTCCAGGAGCCCTCAGGGGCTGGAGGTGACCTGGCGATCAGGGAAAGACGATGCCCCATCACACCTCTGCTGCTGCCACTGCCAGCAGTGCAAGCCTCACTGGCCCTGGTTATCTGAGCCTTGGGCCGGCCCTGGGTGGCTGGGGGGCTGAGAGGTCTGGGGGACTCCAGAGGCCGGTGCACAGAGCAGCAGGGCCCACATGGGGGCGGGCCCAGCCGTGCTGTGCACCTGCCACACCGGCGGGGCTGAGGGGACTGGGTGCCACCATCTTGTGGCTGTGGGCACTGCCATCTTTGAGGGTGGGGCAGTCAATTAGCATATTCCCTCCTTATTGGCTGTGGGTGCTGCCATCTTTGAGGGCGGGGTAGTCAATTAGCATATTTCCTCTTTATTAGATAGGATTATTTTATTCTTTATTGATTAAAGTATTAAGTATGTCTCCTTCCCCCCCCCCATTGACCTCTCCCCAGCCACTCCCACCCCCCAGCACATGCCCTCACCCCCCTGGTGTTTGTGTCCATGGGATATGTTTATAGCATGCATACAAATCCTTTGGTTGCTCTCTTACCCACCTCCACTGCCTCCCTCTGCGGTTTGACGGTTTGTTGGATGCTTCTGTGTCTCTGGATCTATTTTTGTTCATCAGTTTATGTTGTTCATTATACTAGTATTCCATAAATGAGTGAGATCATATGATATTTATTTTTCTCTGACTGGCTTATTTTGCTTGGCATAATGCTCTCCATGTCTATCCATGCTGTTGAAAAGTTTAATAGCAGTTCAGTTGTTAAAGATGTGCTGATATAGAATCTTCAAAAATGCAGATTGTACAAAAATTAAATATGTGAAAAACCAAGATCATCTCTAATAGATTATAAGTAGTGAAGTTTGTCACTCAAAGTTTCAATCAGAATTCTGAAGAACTTTCTGTGGGGAAATTGAGGAAGTTTTCCTACAGTGTATGCATTTGTGTATACACACCCAAAATTGGACTGAAATATCAATCTATTTTGCCAGATATTCTTATCTTCTATTTTTCTCTTCATTAAGACAATGTTTGTATTACTAGAGAGAGTAGAAATTTCAAAATGATTTTAGTTAGAAAATTGTTTTATTTACTCTATTTTTCCAGAATATAAATTACACTGTTGGAGTAAGTTTGGCATTCTCCTTTAAAGCCTCAAGTTTCTTTAGCATATTCTTCTTCCAGTGAACTAACTGATGTCCTTAAAGTGCTGAAGAAGTTAGCATCCAGATTGTCTGGTGTGCTTATAAGATTAATTTATACCTGAGGAAGATCTGTATAAATCTGGGTACTGCATCACTTAGTCATTGGTTTTCTAAATATTGGCCATCAATTTAGATAGCACCCTCAACCTCAGAAATGAGAAAGATTTGGTATATTATTTCTTTTAGTGATGGGCAATGAGATCTCGTCCTAGGAGACTTCAGATTATTTATAGTCTTATCTAATATTATATAACTAAATATATTTATGTTTTTTCATTAATTTTATTAAATATTTAAAGAGAGGTGTATTTAAAGTGAAATCCACTTGAAATGAATACTTATTTTTTTGGCTTATTAAACTTTCTTTGTAAGATTGGTTATTTGTTCATTTGTTTGTTTTTTGTTAATCCTCACCTGAGGATATTTTTCTATTGATTTTTTAGGGAGAGTAGAAGAGAGAGGGAAAGACAGAGAGAAACATCGATGTGACAGAAACACATCGATTGATTGCCTCCTGCATGAGCCCTGACCAGGGCCTGCGTCAGGGAGGAGCCTGCAACCAAGATACAGGTCCTTGACTGGAATTGAACCCGAGACCCTTTGGTCTGTAGACCGACGTTCTATCCACTGAACTAAACTGGCTAGGGCTGTTTGTTTTTTATTATCATCTGAGAATATATTTATGTATTGATTTTTAGAGAGAAAGGAAGAAAGAGTAAAAGAGAGAGAGAGAAATATCAATGTGAGAACGAAATATCCATTGATTGCCTCTCATACCTGCCCTAACTGGGAATCGAACCTACAACCTTTTGGAATACAGGATGATTTTCCAAACAACTGAGCCACCCAGCCAAGGAGATTCTTAGTTTTTAACTTGAATATGTTATTTTATTTATCTGTACTCTTTTTCCTGAACATAATTATTTTAGAAGCAAAATTATTTAATGCTAGATTTATAACATTGTAGATGTTAACATATTTTATTTGTACAAAAGCTCTATTCTTTAAAGGTCATGTATATTAAATTTCATGACAGAAATGCATTGGAGATGCTTAGCAGACATTTTCCTGTACATTAAGAACTGCTTGCTTATAAGGATGTTTTACTGTTTATGTATGAACTAGAGGCCCAGTGTGTGAAATTCGTGCATGGGGGTGGGTGCCCCTCAGCCCAGCCTGACCCTCTCCAATCTGGGACCCCACAAGGGATGTCTAACTGCCCTTTTAGGCCCAATCCGGATCGGGCCTAAACGGGCAGACAGACATCCTTCTCACAATCCAGGACTGCTGGCTCCCAACCGCTCACCTGCCTGCCTGCCTGATCGCCCCCTAACCACTCCCCTGCCAGCCTGATTGACATTTAACGGCTCCCCTGATGGCCCGATTGCCCCTAACTTCCCTCCCTTGCCAGTCTGGTCACCCCTCACTGCCCTACCCTGCTGGCCCAATTGCCCCTAATTGCTCCCCTGCCTGCCTGGTCACCCCTAACTGACCTCCCCTGCAGGCCTGGTCCCCCACAACTGTCCTCCCCTGCCAGCCATCTTGTGGCAGCCACCTTGTTTCCACATGGGGGCGGCCATCTTTGACAACATGGGGGCCGCCATCTTGTGTGTTGGAGTGATGGTCAATTTGCATATTACCTATTTATTATATAGGTTTAAATACTTAACTTGTAACACCCAGATCTCCCTGAGTTGAAAACTTTTCATTGCTAAGCTTGTCTTTTATGTGTCCAGTAAGATTCACCCAAATTTCTCCCAAGAGGTGGCAAATAATTGCTAATTACTATTCAGTTTCTTTCTCCCCGCCAGGAAAGTCAGTTCCTATCTAGTACCTAGAGCAAGGCAGACAAGGCAGAGTCCACCGGTGTCCATGCCTGGAACCATCACTATATGGCATGAAGACATCACGATGTATTTGTTTTGGAGATGGTTGGAGCAATGTTAGATGATGAGATACTTTTCTCAAAGCCTGAGCAGAGTAGGGATTACACTAAGCATTTTTTAAAACCTCCTTCAGGATATTGAAGAAAAGAAGTTCGAAATCAAACTACTCTAATTTCTTTTTTTTCTTAATTTAATAAATCTTTATTGTTTAGATTATTACAATTCTTCCTCTTTTTTCCCCCCATAGCTCCCCTCCACCCAGTTCCCATCCCACCTTCTGCCCTTACCTCCCCCTCCACTGTCCTCATCCATAGGTGTATGATTTTTGTCCAGTCTCTTTCCGCATTCCCCACACCCCTTTCCCCCTGAGAATTGTCAGTCCACTCCCTTTCTATGCCCCTGATTCTATTATATTCACCAGTTTATTCTGTTCATCAGATATTTTATTCACTTGATTTTTAGATTCACTTGTTGATAGACATGTATTTGTTGTTCATAATTTTTATCTTTACCTTTTTCTTCTTCTTCCTCTTCTTAAAGAATACCTTTCAGTATTTCATATAATACTGGTTTGGTGGTGATGAACTCCTTTAGCTTTTTCTTATCTGTGAAGCTCTTTATCTGACCTTCAATTCTGAATGATAGTTTTGCTGGGTAGAGTAATCTTGGTTGTAGGTTCTTGCTATTCATCACTTTGAATATTTCTTGCCACTGCATAGTTTCTGTTGAGAAATCAGCTGACAATAGTATGGGTGCTCCCTTGTAGGTAATTAACTGTTTTCCTCTTGCTGCTTTTAATATTCTTTGTCTTTTGCTCTTGGCATTTTAATTATGATGTGTCTTGGTGTGGTCCTCTTTGGATTCCTTTTGTTTGGAGTTCTGTGCACTTCCTGGACTTGTAAGTCTATTTCTTTCACCAGGTGGGGGAAGTTTTTGGTCATTATTTCTTCCAATAGGTTTTCAGTATCTTGCTCTCTCTCTTCTGGCACCCCCATAATTCGGATGTTGGTACGCTTGAGGTTGTCCCAGAGGCTCCTTACACTATCTTCAAATTTTTGGATTCTTTTTGCTTTTTGCTTTTCTGATTGGGTGTTTTTTGCCTCTTTGTATTTCAAATCTTTGACTTGATTCTTGTGGTCCTCTAGTCTGCTGTTACGTCTCTGTATAATATTTTTTATTTCAGTCAATGTATGTTTAATTTCTAGTTGGTCCTTTTTCATATCCTTAAGGATGTCACTAAATTTATTGTCCTTTTCTAGGAAATTCTTGAAAAACCTTATAACCGTGGTTTTGAATTCTATATCCAGTCATTTGCTTTCCTCCATTTCTTTCATTTATGATCTGTTTCTTTGTCTCCGCATTTTCGTTGCTTCCCTGAGTTGGTAGAGTAGCTTTGTGTGGTAGGTGTCCTATAGGGCACAGTGGCTCAGCCTCCCCAGTTACCTGAGGTGGACACTCTTGGTGCACCCCTTTATGGACTGTGTGCTCAGCCTTGTTGTAGTTAAGTTTTGATTATTGTTGGTATCACTGGGAGGAATTGACCTACAGGCCAATTGGCTGTGAGGACCAGCTGTGTCTATGCTGGGAGAACATCTGTGTTGGAGACACTCTTATAAGACAAGACTTGCAAAATTGCAAAAGCCTCTGTGCTCAGCTTGGATGGGGCGGAGTTTCAGGGCAGAGCAGACAGCCTTGGTTTCCCGTCAGCCCTGACCTATGAGGCCCCTGGGTCTCAGTGTCCCTCGGTAATCACTGCAAGCACCTCTGAGAGAAAGCCGCCCTCGAGTTTCGCCCACTGCCAGACAGTCCAGTTTCTCCCCAAATGAGTCAGGGTTCCCAGAAACTTGCCCGGAACTGGAGTTCAGCACAGTTGGGAACTTCCGTCTCCCTCCCGCTTTAGAAAGCCAGCATCGCACTCAGCTGCCCGTGCATTGAGCAGTCAGTCCTCTCTGCGTGCGCACGCCTCTGGACCTCTGCCTTCCGCAGCTCCTGAGTCTCAGTGTGCTTTCTCTTTTCCTGGCAGTCCAGATTCCCCCTGAATGAGTCTGGTTTCCCAGTGTCTCGCCTGGGACTGGAGTTCAGTGCAGTTGGAAGCTTCCATCTCCCTCCCACTTTAGAAAGCCAGCTGTGCACTCAGCCACCCGTGCACACAGCCGCCCGTCCTCTCCGTGTGTGAGTCTCTGTACCTCAGCCTTTTGCAGCTCCTCTGAGTCTCAATGTGCTTTCCTCTTTTCTTCTAGTTGTAGAATTTCCACTCAGCCAGCTTTCCTGTGGTTCTGGGTAGTGTCCGTTTTGTCTTTTAGTTGTAGTTTTGATATTGTGAGAGGCAGCAGTTTAGGTGTTTACCTATGCTGCCATCTTGGTTTCTCCTCTAATTTCTTTAATAATTTATACTTTCCCTTTGACTATTTACCTTATCCAAATATACCCTGAAAATATTTTTTTTCAAATCTGAATTTTCATAAGAAAATTTGTATTTAAAAATACTGACATTATAGTTGTCAATTAGTTACATTAAATGTTTAGTTTATGTTATATTTAATTAAATGATGTATGTCTTCACTAGTGGAAGTGCTGTGTGCCAAAAGCTCCATTAATCCCCCTGACATCTGAAGGTCAGTCATGCCTGGTACAAGTGACATATAGACATATACTATTATGACTTTATTAATCAGTTGTTTATGGCCTTTTGGTTAAGATTTGTGTGTTGTTTTGTTGTTTAAAGAAAGAGTATTTAGCGAAATTTATGTGCCCACATCCTGCAATTTAAGAGTAGGTATTATTCCTGGCTTGGATCTGTAATCAAGTTAATTATAATCACTTATAGAAGAAGATAGACTTTCATAAGCAGACTGTTTTGTTTTGTTTTCTAAATGAGAAAAAATTGATGTAATGCTCTTTACATTGCTTTCTACAGAAAAGCTTAAGATTTGTTTACCTCATTGAAATTCAAAATGTTTTATTATGGTGTCAATTATTTGGTTTTGGCAGCAGTTCTAGAGTGTCTATTCACAAAAAGACTAGCACAGTGAATGAATGCTAGTGTTGACACCAGCTAACAAGCAGGGATTATGTGTTTACAGAAGAAGTAATAGGATAGGTCAAGTATGAGAGGCACTTCTCAAGAGTACTTCAGCACAGAATGAGTGACTGACTGGAAAGTGGGGAGCTGCAGCTCTGTTTTGAGTCCTGGTGATGCCTGCATCTACTCCACAGCTCTCCCCATCCTGTTCAGCTGCTCTCTTCTTTTGTGGGGAATAGTAGTAGAGTAAAGCTGCTTTCCTGTCTCATTTTTCTTGCTAATTTATACATTCAAGCTATTTTTTTGTTTGCTACCCTTATTTGCTATTCCCTTTTGTCAAGCTATTGTTCTCTTTTTTGCCTCAGGCCTAAGAACTAATTTGAGCTTCTATTATTACTTCATGTTTTACACCTGTCTGAATAGCATGTGCCCCCTTGTCTCTGTATTTAAGCTGCATATTTTCTTGCAGAAAAGCTTGTTTTCATATACAAGGAATCCTAAGTTTCTCTCCTCAGACATCCTATGAAAAACACAATTAAACTGTTGAGATATCCTCAGCAATCAGCTGACCTCTGGAGTCCATGAAGGACAAATGAATGCTGCCTGCTCAGGCAGTTTGTGTTAAGACATTATTGAGAGGAGAGCCTGAGCTTTGAATGAAGCAATGGTTGTAGTCATTTTAAAATCATTATGAATGAAGCAATGGTTGTAGTCATTTTAAAATCATTATGACTTTGAATGCACAGATTCGTTCTCAGTGTTTGCTCTACAGCTGCTCTTCTGCTTGAATAGCAGTTTATTAAATTTGGGTCAAGCGTACTCTGAAGAATATCACAATGAATATACTGTCCTAAATATTACCTGTTTAAAAAAGGCAATTGATTAGATTTTTAACTTAAGTGACAGCTGCAATTCATTGCCTATTCTTTGTGAAGCCCTGTAGCCCGAATAGCCTTTCATAATTTGGGTTTCATTTTTTAAAAGCTTTCCTGAATAATCCAGGGTTGCTTTCCACTCAGAGCCTGCTTCAATCCAATTAGGAGTTTAACAGGGTCAAATTAAGGAGAATTTACACTACATGTTTGCATCATTAGCCATAAGACTGTTACGTGAGTGCATGGCTGTGTGTCAGGGAGAGGGAAAAAGCTGTCACCCACGACGTGGTGTGTCCCCGTGCTGATGGAGGCTCAGCGGATGGACTAACAACAACATTTACAGTTGTCTTTTGAGGTTGTTGCCTTGTCAAATCAGCTGCTAGATAGTTGGAGGTTTCAGGTGCTAGCTGAGGCTGATGAAGAATAGTGTATGTTTTGCCCTCTCTTTTCTCTTCGGTAGCCTATTGTGATAGGACCACTGAGAAGACATGGGGCTGAAATCTCTTGAGCATTCATTATTTTTGATGAGATGACAACTACCTAGGTTCAAGTTCTCACTCCTCATGCTGTTTTCTGCTTTAAAAAAAATCACACATAATGTCCATTTTGTAAAATATTATCATAGGGAATGTAAAGTCATCTTTTAGGGGAATAGTTTGTTTTTACAAAGATTAGAAAAACAGCTTATGATAGTATTTTCAGAATTTCAATACTTAGAATAAGTTTTTGTTTTACTCTGTCCATACCATCAATTTATATTTATATTTGTAAATGTCTCTAACTATATTATGTTACTGTAAAGAAAATGACCTATTTCCAAAAATACAACAAATCCTACGAATCAACATTTTATGTGTGAGATGTTGCTAGAGAACTATTGCTGTGCCCTTCAGTAGAGCTTTGTTCAGTTACACACAGAGCAAAATTTATCTAAAAATAACACTTCTATTGTTCCTTTCTTAGCTCTTCAACCCATTAATAGGTACTTTAGTATCACGAGTTTTCATAGTTTAATCCCCTTTCAAAAGCTTTTCAGAATAAAAGCTGTAAATGGTCCTCAGTATTAATTTGATGTGACTTTTGTACAATATGCCTTAAAACCCAGAAGCACATTTTTACCGCTTACCATTTTCATTGGAGTCATATGTGGAAAATACCAGCTAAATGTTTAGTGGAGTGTCTGATGGGAACTATTTTTGTTCCTTTCTAATAATATAGTTTTCCAATTAAAAAAAGTATTGTCCTGGTGATATACTCAAGAATATTATTTTGGGTTCTTTGTTAATTTTTTTTATTGTAACTATCTTCTTAATGTTTATATTTTTCAAAGCTGTATTTTTAGTCTCTGATTTGCTAAGAATTAAGAGCCAGTAATAAAGTCAGCCTGGTATGTAGCAATCAGGCTAGATTATATGCAGTCAATTACATCTTTGTTTATGTTTGGACCACAGTGGCCTTAAACACAAAAGCTTCCAGGGCTAAAAACATTCTTCATCCTTTTTGTGTTTTGTTGCTTTTCAATATATATCTGTCTTACTAAATGTAGTAGATGGTAAATGTAATATTTGCTATCTACAAGTCACTTAATAATGGACTCATGAATTTCATACCAAGTTCCATTTCAACTTCTCATACATCTATAAAACCTCCAATATGAGAAAAAACAAAACTGTGAATTCTTTTAAATTCCAAATTCCTCCACTGAATTTTAATGTTTACACTTTCTAAAGGCCTATGTGTGTTTATGTATGTGCATGCCTATGAATTTATACATGTAAATATCTTTCCACAGTGAAAACATTACTCATTTACTTAAAAAAGATGTTCAAATCAGCTATTGGTACAGAGGCTATGCTGGTGAAACAGTAGTGAAAGCTAAAATAATACCACCTTACCTTTTGGAGCTATAATGTAGCAGGGAGACAGCATAAAATCAAATAAACAGACAAGTATATGTAAAGTGTTACTGTGGATATACTTCTATTGGGAAATGTGATCTGGTCAGAAAGTTCAGGGAAGATTTTACTGAAAAAGTGATTTTGAATCGGCCTGTTGAAGACTTCTTGCTATAAAAAATTTTGTATATATCTATTTTCATTTCATAGCACTAGAAACATTTACATTTACACTTCTGATTCAACATTATAAACACAATGAAAATTTCTACTGATAATATCTTAAGTAAGAGAACATGTAGAAAAATGCATCTGAAAAGAGATATAAATAATTATACTTACACAGGACAGTTTTAGGTGATGTTTTGGCTTTGTTCATGGACAGGAAACAAGCAGATGACTTCTCTAGAACTGTTTCTTTCTTGGTTACATTTTCTCTGGTGGTTCTTTTTCTTTTTCCACAAGGCTTATTATATGATTTATCTACTTACCATGTAGAAACATATTAGAACCCTCCATTATGGAACCAATGGTGTTCTGGAACCTGTCTCTATAGGCTTCTGAGAGTCCCATGTGCTCATTTCTTCCCAGCTCCATGTTGTCATCTCAGTTTTGTAGCTTGAAATCCACCATGGTATGAGTATGTATACAACAGGAATTGGCAAATCCTGCAGATAAGCCTCACCACCCCAGCTGGCTTATCAGCACACTTTTGCTATATCTGATATAATACTTGGGATTTGGGCCTATAGATAGATTTGGGAAGAGTTCATAAATTATCACATCTTGCCTCCATTCTTCTATGGGAGCTAGGAATCTACACTAATAAAAGAGTAAGATGCAAATTGACCGTACCTTCGCGATGCCCACCAGCCAATCAGGAGTGAGTATGCAAATTAACCCAATAAAGATGGTGAATTAATTTGCATATGCAGGTGTGGCCAGGGGCAGGGCGGGATGCTTGCGTTGTCGCCATGGCGATGATGCAGGCATTCCGCCCCTGTCCCCAGCCTCTAGGGGCCTCTGGGCAGCATGGGAAGGCGGAAAGTTGGCTCCAGGCCTGAGTGAAAAGGTGGCTCTTGCCGGAACGAAGGCAGTGCCAGCAGCCAGGGGAAGGAAGGCCCATTCTTGCACGAATCTTTATGCATCGGGCCTCTAGTGGAAATTAGAAAAGTGAAAATGAAATTTTGGGTAACCTTCCTAATTATTTTAAGTTTTAGGAGCATATAAAACGTACAGTGAACAAAAATCAGTTTCTGAGTGTGTAAAATATAACTAGTAATAGTGTTTACCTTTTTTCTTATTTTTTCAAATTGTCACCTGAAGATATCTTTTTCATTGATTCTAAAGAGAGAGGAAGGGAGAGGGAGAAAGAGAGAGAAACATCGTTGTGAGAGAGAAACATGGATTAGTTGCCTCACCCACTCACCTTGACCAGGGATCGAACTCAAAACCTGGGTATGTGCCCTGACCAGGAATTGAACCCATGACCCTTCAGTGCACAGGAAGATGCTCTAATACTTAGCAACACCAGCCAGGGTATATTGTTTACCTATTGAGATAACAGTCAATAAAAACTTTTCCCCATGATTAACTGATGATTCCCTTTTTAAAATAATGCCTTTTGGATGTAAATGTTTTCTAGTTTTCAGTGTAATCAGAAACAATATAAATGTAAAGGTATATTATTAGCCTACTGATTAACGACTTTTAGCAGTCTTTATATTCTATAATAAATCAAATTTTTGTTTTGCTTTCAAAACCAATACATTTACTGTTTTACTACATGTAAATGTAATAAATGCCTACTAACAAATAAAAATTGTTTACATTTATAATACCATACTTTTTCAAATATGTATCCACATATAGGTAGATATATTTTTATAGATGATAGTATACAGATTATTTTATATTTTTTTCATAGAACAATATAATATTGACATATGTTATATCAATAAGTATAGATGTATATCATTCTTTTTATCTGCTTTATATTATTTCAGTTTATCAATACAATGTAATAACCAATCATCTATAGATAAATGTTTTAATTTTTCTTTCCAATGAGTAATTTTGTAAATACCTCTTTGTAGACTTATTTACTCATTTCCTTAGGATAAGTTCCTTGAAGTAGAGGTGCTGGTATTAATAATTTGTGTTTTATTTTGTTTTGGTGGCTTTCATATATGTTACTTTCAAAATGTTGCTCCAGAAAGCTAATTACAACATCTACAGTAGCATATACAACTACACATGTCATTGCTTTGTGTAAATTCATGCACTGGAGGGAGGGTCCCTCAGCCCGGCCTGCCCTCTCTCACAGTCCTGGAGCCCTCAGGGGCAGGAGGTGACCTGGCGATCAGGGGAAAGCGACACCCCCATCACACCTCTGCTGCTGCCACTGCCAGCAGAGCAAGCCTCAGCTGGCCCTGGTTCCCTGATCCTCAGGCGGCCCTGGGCAGCTAGGCAGCTGCCATCTAAAGCTTGCCTGTGCCTCAGACATCAGCTGGGCATCCGACATCCGAGGCTTGCCTGCACCTTGGGCCAGCCCTGGGTGACTGGGGAGGTAAGGGGACTGGGGGACTCCGGAGGCAGGCACGCGGGGCTTTAGGGACTGGGCACCGCCATCTTGTGGCTGTGGGCGCCCGCATCTTTGAGGACGTGGCAGTCAATTAGCATATTCCCTCCTTATTGTCTGTGGGCGCTACCACTTTTGGGATGGTGTGACAGTCAATTTGCATATTCCCTCTTTATTAGATAGGATTACTTTTTGTTAACCTGATTGTCAAAATTGCTTTAATAATACACTTAAAAATCTTTATTTCTCCTTAATCTATAGATTATAAGCTTGAAATTGTCCAGTATAATGTTAATGCATTGCCTGAAATTGTCCAGTATAATGTTAATGCATTTCCTTTCCCTGAGAGAAAGGAAAAAGAACTGATGTGAAATGTGCAAATTTGAAATCAAGGAATGGAACTAAAGTTTTAAGTTAAAGAGCTGGAAAGGTGTATATTACAAATTATACTATCTAGGACAGAGGTAACAAATCTGAATATTCATTTACGATTGGTTATTGGTATAGTTCACATTCTTTATAAATATCCTGAAAGAATATTTGATTTAGACAAAATATTTTGGATTATAAAATAAGAATGTGAACCATCTCAGCTACAGAATGTTGTCAGCTAGTTGAAGTTTAAAACAACTAAAAGCACTGTGCAAGCCAAGCAAAACAGGTCTATAGCAAAATTTGGCCCAAAGGCAGCCAATTTATAAACTCTGCTAAGGGTTTTGTGGCCTTCTTCCTATGTAAAATAATCGTATACATCCTACTAGTTCTTAACTAAAACTATTTTTCTATTCCTTTACCTGAAACTTTATAAAGCTTCAGATATCACACATACTTTCTCCCTTAAATATAACTACTATATAAAGAATTTCTCAAATGAAGCTGGAGCTGAACAGCACCTGCCTCCTGTAGACCAAGCCTGCCAACTGGGAGCTTGCCACAGTTCAGACCCCACTCCATTGTCTCACTCATTGACTCACTCATTATAACTTCTCTTTTTGAGTAGATAAAACTAAAATTTTAAAAAATTGATATTTTTTATTTTAGAATATTGCTTATTTTTTAGTACTAAATATAAACACTACTATTCAGAACATCATTTTATCTCAGTAAATTATAGGCTTGCATTAATTGACTTTTAAAGTCGATATATATAAATATATATTATTTTAAAGATTGTGAGTGGGCAAAAATCAGAATTCAAAATAACATTTCTAAAAGTCACTTTATAATAAGACTGCAATCCATTACCATTAATATTGCAATATGCATCTAAATAAAATAAACACATTCTTATTTGGAAACAGTGCTTTATCCATATTAACTCAAATATTTAGGTTGAAAACTATTTTTTTTAAATTTTGGTTTATAGCAGAGACATAAATAAGATTTGAGTTTAGACTTAGAAATAGCTAACTATTTTTTCAGTGGTAGATATTTAGCCTTTGTCTTTTGTTGCATTATAAAGTGTACATTGTGGTTAATCTAAAATTTTAGTTACATAAAAACAATGTGTTCTTGAGTTTGAATTTTGGAAGTGAAAAAATAGAAATAAGAATTCTGAACTAAAAGTATAATCCTTCATTTTCATTGTTGAAAATGAATTTTTATTTATTAATTCTTTAAATTCTCACTTTTCTATATAGTGTGCATTAAAACAAACTTCCCAATTGTTATATCAGGAATACATGTAGGCCTACACTGAAGTTGAAATTATATTTTGAATTCATCATTGCATTTTAGACGGAATAGCCAGAGTACAATTTTGGAAAAATAGGTTAAAATTTTTTGTTGTTTTTAGGGCAATTTCCTTAATAACTAAAAATCAAAAAAGGTTAATATAAGCCTATATAATAAAAGCCTTATATGCTAAGTGTCCGGTCGTCCAGTTGGCCATTCAACCAATCAAAGTGTAATATTCTAATGATATGCTAAAGCTGCTCAACTGCTCAATATGATGTGCACTGACCACCTGGGGGCAGACAGTCGACCAGTCACTATGACGTGCACTGACCACCAAGGGCCGGATGCACAATGCAGGAGCTGCCCCCTGGTGATCAGTGCTTTCCCACAGTGGGAGCACCACTCAGCCAGAAGCCGGGCTCACAGCTGGTGAGCGCAGAAGTGGAGGTGGGAGCCTCTCTCACCTCCATGGCAGTTGGACATCCCCCGAGGGCTCTCAGACTGCAAGAGGGTGCAGGCTGGGCTGAGGGACCTCCCCTCCTGAGTGCACGAATTTCATGCACTGGACATCTAGTAAAATAATAAATAATCTCAAAGGTATTAGTGAGTTTTAATGTCTGAGAAATCTTTTGTGCATGAGAGGAGTTTTAGAAAATTATTTGTATTTTAATCAGTAATTAATTGATTTTAAATTAATTTGTTTTAAAGGTAAAGAACATCCTATTTTAGTCTGTAAATTTACCTTAGAGATTTTATCTTTTTTATAAATGTTTTAATTTGTATATTAAAATAGCATTTACTTCTAGCTGATGTGTAATTCAAATTTAAATAATTGATAATCTACACTAATAAAAGAGAAACATGCAAATTGACCATCACTCCACTATGCCCACCAGCCAATCAGAGTGAGTATGCAAATTAACCCAACTAAGATGGTGGCTGCCACAGAGCTGGAGCAAGCAGGAGGCTTGGGTTGCCCCCGGCGATGGAGGAAGCCAAGCTTCCCACCCGCCCTGGCTGGTCCTGGCCTCTGCTCAAGTCTACAAAATTTCAATTATAGAAGATAAATAAATCCCAGCTAAGATGACGGCTGCCATGGAGCTGGAGTGAGCAGGAGGCTTGGGTTGCCCCTGGCGATGGAGGAAGTCAAGCTTCCTGGCTGGTCCTGGCCTTCGCTCAAGGCTACAAAGTTTCAATTATAGAAGATAAATAAATCCCAGATACCTGCTTTCAGCCGGCTCTGGCCTATGCGTGGGTCACTGGGGGGCGTGGCCGGCCTGCAAACCACCACAGGCCCCTCGCCCAGGCTGCCCCATGCCCCAAGGGAACCCTCACCCTGATCCAGGACACCCTTCAGGACAAACCAGCCAGCCCCCACCTGTGCACCAGGACTCTATCCTATCTAATAAAAGAGTAATATGCAGATTGACCATCACTCCAACACACAAGATGGCTGCCCCCATGTGGTCAAAGATCCTGCCCCCATGGGGACACAGGATGGCTGCCACAAGATGGCCAGCAGGGGAAGGCAGTTGGGAGGGACCAGGTCTGCAAGGAAGGGCATGAGAGGAGTTTTAGAAAATTATGTGGGCGATCAAGCCTGCAGGGGAGGGCAGTTAGGGGGAACCCAGGCCTGCAGGGGAGAGCAGTTAGGGGGGATGAGGCCTGCAGTGGAGGGCCGTTGGGGGGGACGAGGCCTGCAGGAGAGGGAAGTTGGGGGTAACCAGGCCTGCAGGGGAGGGAAGTTGGGGGTGACCAGGCCTGCAGGGGAGGGAAGTTGGGGGTGACCAGGCCTGCAGGGGAGGGCAGTTGGGGGGGGGACCCAGGCCTGCAAGGGAGAGCAGTTAAGGGGGACCAGGCCTGCAGGGGAGGGCAGTTGGGGGGGACCAGTCCAGTAGGGGAGGGCAGTTAGGGGTGACCAGGCTGGCAGGGGAGGGCAGTTAGGGACAATCGGTCTGGCAGAGGAGCAGTTAGGCATCAATCAGGCTGGCAGGGGCGTGGTTAGGGGCTGATCAGGCTGGCAGGCAGAAGCAGTTAGGGGCAATCAGGAAGGCAGGCAGGCAAGCAGTTGGGAGCCAGCAGTCCTGGATTGTGAGAGGGATGTCCGACTTCCCTTTTAGGCCCGATCCCGGTAGGATTGGGCCTAAACGGGCAGTCGGACATCCCTCAAGGGGTCCCAGATTAGAGAGGGTGTGGGCTGGGCTGAGGGACACACACCCCCTGTGCACGAATTTCGTGCACCGGGCCTCTAGTTAGAAATAAAATTCCTGTAATAATTTTTAAAATTGTTTTAAGTATTACAAATAGTAGTACGTATGTCTCCTTTTTTACCTGATTGTTCCCCCCCGGCCTCCTCCAGCCTCCGGCACATGCCCTAACCCCCCCCCTAGTGTTTGTGTTCATTGGTTATGTTTATATGCATGCATACAAGTCCTGTGGTTTATCTCTTACACGCCCCCCTTCTTCCACCAAAACTCCCCTGCCTTACCGCTGAAGTTTGACAGTCCATTTGATGCTTCTTTATCTCTGTATCTATTTTTGTTCATCGGTTTATGATGTTCTTTATATTCCACAAATGAGTGAGATGATGCGATATTTATCTCTCTCTGACTGGCTTATCTCACTTAGCATATTGCTCTCCAGTTCCACCCATGCTGTTGCAAATGGTAAGAATTCCTTCTTTTTTACAGCAGTGTAGTATTTCATTGTGTGGATGTACCACAGTTTTCTAATCCATTCATCTGCTAATGGGCACTTAGGCTGTTTCCAAATCTTAGCTATTGTAATTGTGCTTCTATGAACATAGGGGTGCATATATCCTTTCTGATTGGTGTTTCTGGTTTCTTGGTCTATATTCCTAGAAGTGGGATTACTGGGTCAAATGGAAGTTCCATTTTTAATTTTTTGAGGAAACACCATACTATTTCCACAGTGGCTGCACCAGTCTGCATTTCCACCAGCAGTGCAAGAGGGCTCCTTTTTCTCCAAATCCTCTCCAGCACTTTTCATTTGTTGATTTGTTGATGATAGTCATTCTGACAGGTGTAAGATGGTACCTCATCTTTGTTTTGATTTGCATCACTCGGATGATTAGTGACTTTGAGAATGTTTTCATATGTCTCTTGGCCTTCTGTATGTCCTCTTTCGAAAAGTGTGTATTTAGGTCCTTTGCCCATTTTTTTACTGGATTGTTTATCTTCCCTTTATTAAGTTGTATGAGTTCCCTGTAAATTTTGGAGATTAAACCCTTTTCAGATATAACATTGGCAAATATGTTCTCCATGCAGTGGGCTTTCTTGTTGTTTTGTTGATGATTTCTTTCACTGTGCAGAAGCTTTTTATTTTTATGTACTCCCATTTGTTTATGGTCATTGGTGGTCTAGTTTCATTTTTTTGCATGTATCTGTCCAATTTTCCCAACACCATTTATTGAAGAGACTGTCTTGACTTCATTGTGTGCTCTTGCCTCCTTTGTCAAATATTAATTGAGCATAATGGCTTGGGCTGATTTCTCGGTTCTCTGTTCTGTTCCATTGGTCTATATGTCTGTTCTTGTGCCAGGCAGTTTTGAGAACTGTGGCTTTGTAATACATCTTGATATCTGGTATTGTGATCCCTCCAACTTTGTTCTTTCTCAGGATTGCTACGGCTCTTTGGGGTCTTTTTTCATTCCATATGAATTTTTGGAGAGTTTGTTCTAGGTTTGTGAAATATGCCATTGGTATCTGAATAGGGATTGCATTGAATCTATAGATTGCTTTGGGTAGTATGGACATTTTAATGATGTTGATTCTACCAATCCATGAACACAGTATATTCTTCCATTTGTTTGTCTTCCTCTATCTCTTTTTTCAGCGTCCTGTAATTTTCTGAGTACAGGTCCTTTAGCCTCTCAGTTAAATTTATTCCTAGGTATCTTAATTTTTTTTGTTGTTGTTGCAATGGTAAATGTGATTGTTTTTTTAGTTTCTCTTTCTGTGAGTTCATTATTGGCATATAAAAAAGCAATAGATTTCTGGGTGTTAATTTTGTATCCTGCTACATTGCCGAATTCATTTATTAATTCCAGTAGTTTTATTTATGGAGTCTTTAGGGTTTTCTATGTACAATATCTTGTCATCTGTTAATAATGACAATTTTAGTTCTTATTTTCCAATTTGGATGCCTTTTCTTTCTTTCCTTGTCTGATCACCATGGCTTGTAGTGCCAGTACTATGTTGAACAGGAGTGGTGAGAGTGGACATCCCTGTCTTGTTCTTATTCTTAAGGGGAATGGTTTTAGTTTTTCACCATTGAGTATGATGTTGGCTGTAGGTTTGTCATATATGGCCTTTATTATGTTGAGGTATGATCCTTCTATTCCCACCTTGCTGAGTTTTTATCAAGAAAGGGTGTTGGCCCTGGCTGGTTTGGCTCAGTGGATAGAGCATCAGCCTGTGGACTGAAGGGTCCTGGGTTCGATTCCAGTCAAGGGCACATGCCTGTGTTGTAGGCTTGATCCCCAGTGGGCGGCTTGCAGGAGGCAGCCAATCAATGATTCTCTCTCATCGTTGATATTTCTATCGCTCTCCCTCTCCCTGCCTCTCTGAAATCAATAAAATATATTATATATATAAAAAAGGAAGGGTGTTGGATTTTGTCAAATGCTTTTTCTGTATCAATGGATATGATTATATGGTTTTTATCTCTCAATTTGTTTATGTGGTATATCACGTTTATTAATTTGTGGATATTGTACCATCCTTGCATCCCCCAGAAAATCCTACTTGGTCATAGTGTAGGATCTTTCTAATGTAATGCTGGTTCCAATTTGCTAGAATTTTGTTGAGAATTTTGGCTTCTATGTTCATGAGAGATATTAGCCTGTAATTCTTTCTTTGTGTTGTCTTTATCTGGTTTTGTAGAAAGAGCTGGCTTTGTAGAAAGAGCTTGGAAGTGTTCCTTCCTCTTGAATTTTTTTGAATAGTCTGAGGAGGATAGGTTTTAGTTCTTCCTTGATTGTTTGATAAAACTCCCCTGGTCCAGGGCTTTTGTTTGCTGCAAGTTTTTTGATTACTGCTTCAATTTCCTCCATAGTTATTGGCCTATTCAGATTTTTTTATTCATCTTTTTTTTTAAATATATTTTATTGATTTTTTACAGAGAGGAAGGGAGAGAGAGAGAGAGTTAGAAACATCGATGAGAGAGAAACATCTATCAGCTGCCTCCTGAACACCCCACTACTGGGGATGTGCCCGCAACCAAGGTACATGCCCTTGACCAGAATCGAACCTGGGACTCTTGAGTCTGCAGGCTGACGCTCTATCCACTGAGCCAAACCAGTCAGGGCTTTTTATTCATCTTGATTGAGTTTTGGAAGTTTGTATTTTTCTAGGAATATGTTGATTTCTTCTAGGTTGACCAGTATGTTGGAAAGGAGTTGCTCATAGTATTTTTTAATGTTTCTTCATATTTCTGTGGGGTCTGTTGTTATTATGCCTCTTTCATTTCTGATTTTGTTTATATGGGTTCTTTCTCTTTGCTTCTTGATGAGCCTGGCTAGAGGTCCATCAATCTTGTTTATCCTTTCAAAGAAGCAGCTCTTGGTTTCATTGATTATTTTTTTTTTGTCTGTATGTCATTTATTTCCACTCTGATCTTTATTATTTCCTCCCTTCTGCTCACTCTGGGCTTCTTGTTGCTCTCTTTCTAATTCTTCAAGATGCAGAGTTATATGGTTTATCACCAGTTTTTCTTGTGTGTGTGTGTTGTTGTTTTTTTGTTTGCTTGTTTGTTTTTTGAGGTAGGCCTGTAATGCTATGAACTTCCTTCTCAGGACTGCTTTCACTGTGTCACATAGATTTTGGATTTTGTGTTTTCATTGTCATTTCTTTCCAGGATTTTTCAAAATTTCTTCTTTGATCTCTTTGATAACCCAATCATTGTTTAATATCATGCTATTCAGCCTCCAAGTGTTTGAATTTTTGTGATTGTTTTTATTGTAGTTGATTTCTAATATTATACCATGTGATCTGAGAAGATGCTTGATATGATTTTAATTTTGAATTTTGATAGATTATGCCCTTGTCCCAATATGTGGTCTACCTTTGAATGTGCTATGTTATTTGAGAAGAATGTAGCTTTGGGGTGGAATATTCTGAAGATGTTGATTAATGCATCTGATCTAGTGAGTCGTTTAGGATTGCTGTTTCTTTGCTGATTTTTTTTTCTAGAGGATTTATCCATTGTTATCAGTGGGGTATTAAAGTCCCCTACTATGATTTTTTGCTGTTGATCTCTCCCTTGATATCTTCCAGCAGTTTTTTTATGTACCTTTGTGCTCCTGCATTGGGTGCATATGTGTTTACCAGAGCTATATCCTCTTGTTGTATTGATCCCTTTAGAGTTATGAAGTAGCCTTCCTTGTCTCTTGTTATGACCTTCACTTTGAGGTCTATTTTTTCAGATATAAGTATTGCTATCTCAGTTTTTTTTTTTTTTTTTCATTTCCATTTGCCTGAAATATATTTTTCTATCTCTTCACTTACAGTCTGTGTGAGTCCCTTGTTCTGTGGTGGGTCTCTTGTAGACAGCATATATATGGGACATGTTTTCTTATCCATTCAGTTACTCAATGTCTTTTGATTGAAGCATTTAGTCCATATATGTTTAATGCTATTATTGATAAGTACTGGTTTGTAGCCACTCTCTCACACTCTTTTCCTCACTGCTGTCCTACTGGTCTCCATCTTCAATTCCACACCTGTAATCATTTAACATCAGATCCATATTAATTTATCAGCTTCTTTTAGATATTTTCAATTTTGTCTATTAAAAATTATCTGATTTAGCTCTGACTGGTTTGTCTCAGTGGATAGAGCGTCGGCCTGCGGACTGAAGGATCCCAGGTTCGATTCCGGTCAAGGGCATGTACCTTGGTTGCGGGCACATCCCCAGTACGGGGTGTGCAGGAGGCAGCTGATCGATGTTTCTCTCTCATCGATGTTTCTAACTCTCTATCCCTCTCCCTTCCTCTCTGTAAAAAAATCAATAAAATATATTTTTAAAAATTATCTGATTTATTATTATTTATGGCAACTTTTAAATTATTAAAAATATATTTGTTAGATTTATAAGTCTGTATTTTAGGTTTTTGAAGTGGTTGAGAAATATTATATGTTAATTTAGTTGTATTAATTTTAAATTTCTACACAGTAGTATGACTTCAAGATATTATATTTAAAATAGTCCAGGCTGCACAGTTAGCCACACTTGGTTATAAAGCCACTTAACTTTTCAGATCTGTAGTTTTCTTATCCAAATATTGGGACCATCAATACCTACCTCATAGGATCTTTGGAAGCTTTAAATATGATGTAATGACTATCAAATGTTTAGCACCCAAAAAAATATTAACGTTCTGCCACTCCCTTACTTGCTCCTAAAACATAGTCAATGATAAATCCTCAATCAATTACTCCTTTGATTTTTTGAATTAGAATTTGTGATAAATTATTCCATTACAATTCTTCAATACAAATAAGGGTTCAGGATGACAAGTTCAAAGAGCTAGAGCAGCCAGTCTTTTGATTCCCAACTCTGTTTTTAACTCCAAACCATTTCTCAAATTATAAAGCCACTGCTGTAGAGTTAGAAAGGACTTTGTAAGTTATCTAGTCTAACTTCACATTGCAGGGTTTCTTTTTAATAGCCACATAGCCATTGGATGTGTGCAGCAAGAAAGATCTCCTGTTCATTTTCCCCCTTCTAGCTACTATACACCTTTTCCTCCTTAAAGCTGTCTCCAAAGATTTCTACTTTCTCTCTTAAACCCACTCAAATTAGGCTTTTGCTTTCACTACTTCACTGAAATGTTTTTCACAGAATCACCAGTGACTTCCATTTTGCTAAATCTGGGGACAAACCTCAATTCTATTTAACATAATGTCACACCCTCATCCTTTAACCACTTTCTTACTTTGGCTGTCAGAACCTCATACTCATTCTCCGACTTTCTGATTAATTTCTCTCCTTTCCAATCTCCTTTGCTAAATCCTTCTTTCCTCTCAACCACCTAACCTTGGAGTGCCCCAATGCATAGTTCTTGAACTTACCCTCTTTATTTTTTATAATTACTCCCTTGGTAATCTCATTTAGTCATATTGCTTTAAATATCATCTATATACTAAAAACTCCAGAATGTATATTTCTAGCCTGAATTTCTTTGTTGAACTCCAGGCTCATATATTCAACTGCCTATATGGCATGTCTAATAGATAAATCTAACTTGCCTTTTCCTTTCTGCCTGCTACCGATTTAAAACAAAACAAAACAACAAAACAAACAAACAAAAATCTTCTACCCATAGTCTTTCTTATCAAAGTTTCTTGAAACTCCATCAGTTTACTTGTTCAAGTCAAAACCTTGGAACTATCCTTCACTCCTCTTTTCTCTCTCCTATCTCACATACATATAGTCTCTTAGCAAATCACATTGTTTCTACATCAAAATATAACCAGAATTTTCTAGAATTTTAGTTTTCACCATCTCCACAGCTACCACATAGGCCAACCGCTTCTGAATATTCTTTAATTTTAAATCTACCTTTCATAGTATAATGCTCAGATATGGCCTAATTGGACATCTTACAGTTATATCCTTTTTTTTTCCATCATAATAATTGATCCTAAGATGGCAAGGACTATTTTAGAAATGTTATAGTGTTGACTAGAATAAACCAAAACTGGTGTTTTAAAATATTAATGATCTGTAGAGCAGTTGTCTCCATCTAAAGTAATTATTCATAATGACTATCATTTGTTGAACATGTACATACACAACTTTATCACCTTAAAGAGATATTATTATCCCAATTGGTAGATGAGGAAATAGAGTCTCAGAAAAGTTAAGTAATTTGCTCAAGATTGCAGAGCAAAAATTAGTACAACTGGCCAAAACCGGTTTGGCTCAGTGGATAGAGCGTTGGCCTGCAGACTGAAAGGTCCTGGGTTCGATTCCGGTCAAGGGCATGTACCTGGGTTGCGGGCACATCCCCAGTGGGAGGTGTGCAGGAGGCAAATGATCGATGTTTCTCTCTCATTGATGTTTCTAGCTCTCTATCCCTCTCCCTTCCTCTCTGGGAAATATCAATAAAATATATTAAAAAAAAATTAGTACAACTGGCAGTAGAATTCAGATCTGTCTAGCTTCAATGACCTTCCTTGATGAGAGAGAACATGATACATACAAGGATTTGAAATAAATTCTGTATATTGAGAGAATGTAAGGAATAGAATACAGACTAGAGAAGATAGTGCTAAATTTTGAGGATGATTATCAACTATGTTGAGGAGCTTAAACTGGATTGTCAAGCATTGGGAAGGGGATATTTTTAAAGTATTTTGAGCAGATTTACTTTTCTATATAATAATTACTTTGACTTTGATATGAAGAAAGAATTGGAAAATACTAATGCTGAAAGAGTAGTGACAGTGAAAAGGGCTTATCTAAAGGGTAGTGTTTGGCCCTATCCAGTGTGGCTCAGTTGGTTAGGGCATATACCAGAAGGTCAAGGCACAGAGCCAGGTTGTGGGTATTATCCCAGTCTGCATGCAAAGACAACCAATCAATGTTTCTCTCTCACATCAATGTCCCCACCCCCCTCTCCCTTCCTTTTTCTCTAAACTCAATTTTAATTAATAAATAAAATAAAGGGTAGTGTTTGCAAATAGTTATTCCAGTAGGGTGACAGAAATCAGTATTGTTTGAAATTGTACCATATGGGGATACCTTTACTGAAAGTTATTTTAATGTCCAAAGTAGATATTTTGATATATTTATCTGCCTTTAGATTGTTGTTTATTTTAAACAAAGAATTTTATGACTATTAGCTATGGAGTGAAGAATCTGAAGATTAGATTTTCTATCAGTCTGTGTAGTAAAGGGGACTCAGACTTATTTACCCAAATGAATGTTAGACCTGCTCCTGGTTACCCATAGCAGAAATAGAATGGTCATATGTTCACGCAAGAGTTAAAAATCTAGATGTTCAAAAAAGTTTGCCAAATTCACCCATCTTGAACTACCTATAAAAGCATATGGTTTTGCTTTTAATTTCTAACACAAGTAGAAAAACATAGTGGCCAGCAGGATGGGAATGAGGGAGAGAGTGGGAGTGAGTAAGGGAGTGAGAGCAGAGTGTGCAGACGTGAGTGGTGTGCGTGTGTGAGTGAGGGACAGTTAGCTCTCGCAGGAGTCTCTGGCTGGTGGATCAGGGTCTCCTGAATGGGGAACCCTGCTACCACTGTGGGCACTCCCTGGGCTGTGCAGTTTTAGTGTGGAAACCACGCCATTTTGAAGGGGAGAGCAGCCCCAGGTAGGAGCGCAGCCTCACCACCACCCAGACTGGCCTTGGATACCACCCCTGACCACACAGTGAGTCCACAAGTGCATGCCACACTGGCCAGAGCCATCCTGGATGTGGACTCTGGGAAACCTGCCACCCCAGCAGTAGAATCCAGGACCCCTGCAATGAATCCCAGAGTAGCTTGCCACTCTGGCAGTGGACTCTAGGACCATGCAGAGAGTCACATGCCAGTGAGACTTCAGGCCACCTGTGCCACAGGAGCCGGGACCCTGAGCACATCCACAACAGCTTGCATGAGGTCTGGGGTGAGTCACATAGTCAGACAACCTGTGAGGAGACTCCATCCACAAATGGGACAATAACATTCAAGACCCAACTGCATCAGGAGAACACAAAGAACTCAAATAGGGGGCTATTCTAGAACACCCAGCTCAGGCAATCTAAGAGACTGCACCACAGGATCCCACAAAACACCAACTATATAGGACCACCCCCAAAATATCTGGGTGGCATAGCAGTTTTATCTAAGACATAGAAACAAATACAATGGGACAGCAAAAATGGGGAGACAAAGAAACAATCCCTAAAGGCAGAAAAGGAGGAATGGCCAGAAAAGGAACTAAATGAATGTAGGCAAGTAGTGTGTCAGAGAAAGAATTCAGAGTAATGGTTCTAAGGATGCTCAAATGTCTGGACGACAAATACATACAACTCAATGGGAATTATAAGGAGTTGAATGAGAAATTCACCAATGTTGAGCAAGAATCAAGAGGAAATGAAGAATGAAATAGCTACAATAAAGAACACCATGGAAGATTTCAACAGTAGACTAGAAGAAGCTGAGGACTGAATCAGCGAGTTAGAAAACAAGGTAGAAAAACACCCAAGCAGAGCAGCAACTGGAAATATAACTTAAAAAGCAGGAGAGTCTAAGGGAGCTGTGGGACAACATAAAATGAAACAATATCCTCATTATTGGGATAACAGAAGGAGAGGAAACTGAGCAAGGAATAGAAAAACTGTTTGAAGAAATAATGACAGAAAACTTCCCTGACTTGGGGGAGAAAAAAGCATACAAGACCAAGAGGCAAAGAGAGTTCCAGTCAAGATGAATCCAAAAACACCAACACCAAGACACATCATAATTAAATTGGCAAATGTAAAAGACAAAGAAAGAATCTAAAAGGCTGCAAGAGAGAGAGACAGAAAGTTACCTATACAGGATCTCCCATTAGACTATCAACTGATTTCTCAACAGAAACACATCATGCCAGAAGGCTTAAACCTGATTAGCAAAACCTGTGAACCGGGACCATCTTGCTAGCCACTTTTCTGATAAATTCTTTGGTTGCATGGAATAAACTTCATTAATGTTACCACAAGAAATAGTGGCTTTATTATAAAGATACTAGAGGCCCGGCACATGAATTCATGCATGGGTGGGGTCCCGTGGCCTGGCCGGTGATCAGGGCCAATTGAGGCCAGCTGGCCAGGGCTAGGGACCATGCGAGGTTGGCTGACCTTGGGAGGTTGGCTGTGGGAGCACACTGACCACCAGGGGGCAGCTCCTGTGTTGAGTGTCTGCCCCCTGGTGGTTAGTGCGCATCATGGTGATTGGTTGACCTATCATTTGGTCAACTGGTCATAATGGTTGCTTAGGCTTTTATATATATAGATATGCTATGAATAATGGTCTAGAATTTTAAAACTAATGAACTAGAGACTGCTCTTTCTATCTCTCTTTCATTACTCGCTTAGTCTGCTAATCTCTAAGCATTATTTTCTTTTCTCTCAACAGATAAACTTCATAGCTTTAGTTCACTTGAATTTTCAGCTTGCTTGCATTCCATCTTGGCTCCCCTGACCTCTCACTACATCATGACATTTCACCTTCAGTTTGTATTGCCAATCACAGTATTTTCTGTGTTTCACTTTGCTACAGAGGATCTGATTCACTAACCTCATGCTCTTGATCCAGACCAGACCACAAAGTACTGGCAAACGTATGGATAGGCTGCCATTGATGCTGTCTCATACTTACCTTTCTGTAAGATTAATTTTTCTAAGTTGTGCTTTGGGAAAAATACTATAAGCCTTGACATTTAGTATAGTACAGTGTAAGGATATTGTTGAGACATTATTTATTACACTCTATATTGCCCTTTGTGTGAAAACCCTTGACATAAATTTACTTCTAACTTTAGTATTAGAAATATTTGTGCAGTTATTGCTGAACTGGTTTGTATTAACTTTGGTGAATTTATTATTATTGTTTCACTGGCTGTGAGATTTTACAAATTTGTGACCCAAAAAAAAGGAGGTTTAAATGACTCTATGGTATGCTTATTTATTTTAATTATCAATCTTGCATCTAGATTCATTCTGTTTTTGATCTTGTTTTTTCATAAAATTTTAATTCAAATCATATTTTATATATCCCTGTAAGTTACTACATCTTTTCAAAAGCAAGATATTTTATATAAATTATGTAAATTTTAACACACTCAGGGATATGTTAAAGTTCCTAGGTCATTTTTAGTTAAATGCGATCTAATTTTAATGAAATGAACAAATAATTTGAAAATATTAATGTTACCTTTTTATGTTTATGTAATTTTATATAATCCAGCTATTTTTTAAAAACATAAAAATCCCTTTGGGCTTAGAAATATCTTTCAAAAAGTTTCAGATAAAAATATTTAATTACATGTCAATCTTGTTTTTGGCATTCATAACTATTTGTAACATATTCTTATTATGGAGAAGGTAGATGTGTAGTAAAATTAATATAATTTTTAAATTGTCTTCACATGAAACCTGTTTCAAAACAGGAGTCTCTACCCTTAACATACTCCTAAAGTTATTTCTTTTTTCTCCCAGACTTTATTTCTAGGGTACTCCTTTTTTAAAAAATAAACCGAAATCAGTTTTATATAAAAGAAGCCCTTGAGGTGGAAAGTTAGGGACGGCTACATGAGCTTCTAGTAGACAAAATGTCGCTTACATTTTGCTGCTCAGTAGTTTGACATACTCATTTGCTGATGTAAAATGAGAGGGCTTACAAAACAGGGGTTTGTTTTTAGCTGCCTGTAGACCTAGTGGGGCCTAAAAGAACCCAGTCAGCAGGTCATTAACTTTGGAGAAAACAGCTTGCATTAATATGCTCTAATCCAGTATAATTAGTCAAATTACTGCACGCAGATCAGCTTGTCATATGTTGTCAGACTTGGCATGCACTCTGGATTGCCTGGGTCCCTCTGGAATGCCACCCTCAATGAGGGAAAACTGCTCATTTGTCCTGGTCTTGAACTCTTGGTAAAAAATGCTAAGTAAAACAGCAGTCATAGAGGAATTTTTACTTATTCTTTAACTTAAAAATATTTTTTCATCAAAAATCATTTAGTGTTTTGTTGATTGAAATGGAATATTTTTATTTCTGTGATTTTCTGTAGCATGCCTATATTAACACTCCAAGTGAAGTTAACACTAGTATGAAAAAAGATTGAAAATAGATAATTACCATTTGATCCACTATCTTTTCCAGTATTGTGAGTGTGAATTCCTGTATGTTTGTGTATGTGTGGGTCTTTTTCCAGGAGGGTAAAAGGTTATTAAACTCTGAAAGGGCCATATTAGCATAAATTTACAAGAGCTCTTGTTCTGGCGGCAGGATAAAAACCTGTGTTACCTTTGCATTAACATTGAATTGCTTGTTGTGCTTTTGGCAATGACAGATAAGTCAGTGTAATTCCCCATTGCAAGGGAAATGATGCTCCAGAATCCAAATGCATCCTGAAGATGTCACTGACAATAATCTTCAAAGAACGGCCAGTGAAAGTGGGCTGTATGTTTGTAGGATGATATACTGCAAATGACAGGAAGAATTATGTGAGTGAAGACGAATCTGTAACATATTATTAAGCAATTTCATGAGAATAACAGGGATAAAAGGATAATGGATGAGGGTGTCATTATTACCTTCATGTAGAGGGAAAGGAAAAGCAAAGGTAGAGAGACAAGATTAATTGAGGAAGGGTGAAGCATTCATTGCTCATCAGCTCTTTTGTACTCTTTGCTCCTGAAATTCCAGACTGAGATTGGTTGGGGTGCGGTGAGGATTCTCAAAGCTGCATTTTAATGCAACTGGCAAGAAGTAGAAAACTGACAAGGCACTTTTTAGTCACCTCCCTTCTTAAAAAACATAATCACTATTACCTTTAAATGTTCTGAGGCCGCAAGAAAAATCCAATGGAACATATATTCTACTTTTTTGTGTGTAGTAGCTTTCATTATTAGTTATGCCTTTAAAAAACATTTTAACTTTCAAAAATGCATTTTTACATACATTGCCAAAAAATTGCTCTTTTAAATTTAGAGATTCATATTCAGTGATGAAACATTTCAAAATTCATCACATTATTTTGATCATCCTGAGGTCTTTAGATTAAGGAAACAATACATTTTATAATTGATTTTGACTGTTCCATTTTCTAAGCAAATTTTCCTTTTATGTAATACCTGCTTTTCTTAGATAATAGTAAACATATTTACTTTTATCAAATGAATGTGTATTTGAAAATTTTAAATTCTAAAGTCTTTATTTGTGATTTTCTCTCTTGTTTTTTTAAATAACTTCTCATTTGGCTAATTCTTTCAAAGTACATATTATATGATATATAGTAAGATGAAATTATAATAGAGTAAGCACTATCCTTCTTGTTGCAAAATAACAACACAGGTGTTTTGCTTCAATCTAAGAAATCTTTTGGGATGTGAATTCTTTCTGATTATAATTTACTTCTGATTTAGAGTTAACCTTAAATGTTGCTGAAATTTAAAAATATATATAGCTGAAACCGGTTTGGCTCAGTGGATAGAGCGTCATCCTGCGGACTGAAGGGTCCCGGGTTCGATTCCGGTCAAGGGCATGTACCTTGGTTGTGGGCACATCTCCAGTGGGAGGTGTGCAGGAGGCAGCTGATCGATGTTTCTCTCTCATCGATGTTTCTAGCTCTCTATCCCTCTCCCTTTCTCTCTGTAAAAAATCAATAAAATATATTTAAAAAATATATATATATATTTCTCTGTACTGAGCTAGTAGTATAGTCAAATAATCAAATTATAAGCTTAAATATGTACCCAATGGAGACACTCAGAGTTGAAGATTAATTTTGGAACAAGAAACCTAAATTTCATCCTTGTCTACATATATTCAGGAAAGGTAACAAAGAGGATTCAGTGTCAGTGAAAATTGAGAATCACTCAAGGATAATACCCAGCCATATATATATATATATATATATATATATATATATATATATGTATATATGTATATATATATATACATATATATATGTATATATATATACACATATATACATATATATATATATATATATATATACACACACACACACACAGACATGCATAGTAGTAATGCTATCAAATGGTAGATGTGTACACCATCCAATAATATTGTTTTCATCGTATAATAATTTGTAAACTGTCTTCCTATATACTTTATCATAGTTCATTCTTAAAAACAGTCATTTTTTAAAATAAATCTTTATTGTTCAGATTATTACAGATGTTCCTTTTTTCCCCCCATAGCTCCCCTACACTTGATTCCCCCCCACACTCCATGCTCTTACCGCCCCCCCCCCGGCCACTGTCCTCATCCATAGGTGTAAGATTTTTGTCCAATCTCTTCCCGCACCCCTCACATCCCCTTCCCCCCGAGAATTGTCAGTCCACTCCCGTTCTATGCCCTTGATTCTATTATATTCACCAGTTTATTCTGTTCATCAGATTTTTTATTGACTTGATTTTTAGATTCACTTGTTGATAAATATGTATTTGTTGTCACTTTGTTGTTCATAATGAATTAGAATTCCTATTTCAATTATATAAATAGAAAAACTGAGGAGCAGAAAATTGAGTTTATCCAAGTAGTTCCATGGAAAATGATGCTTCTAGGAATAAAACCAGCATCTGCAAGATATCTGATTCAATGTTCTTTCGATTTACTATTTACTATTTGATTTTTAAATTTAGTATTTGTGCCACACTCTGATTTTTGGTATTTTCTACTTTTCATGTATGTCATTTTGATTTTCTTAAATGTGTCTTCACTAAAGGAGCATCCTCTGCCTCTGTTTTCCATAGAGTAAGGAAAAAGATACTAATGTTTGTCAAGCACATAATATGTACCAGACATTGTACTAAGCGCTTTGCATACATTGTCTAATTTAATATTTTCATCAACTGAGTTAGACATCATGATCACCACTTTAGAAAGGAGGAAACTGAAATTCAGAGCTGTCTAGTCACTTGTCCAAGCTCAAAACTAGTTAGGGCAAGGATTCAAACCCAAGTTTTCCGAAGCTTGTTCTTTCAAACACTTGTCACCGGAAAGGGACTGGGCCTGAACCTTGGGCTGGTCCAGTGTGTGGGTTCTTGACTTTGTGCTGGACAGATTTTATAACATGAGTCCAGGTGATTTGGAGTGTATGTTTATTAAAGCCAGGGACAGTGAAACAAGAAGGGCTTAGCATAAAAAAGCAACAGGAGAAAGCCTAGGCAGTGCTCTGCTTTGGTTCCCCAGAAACTTTATATGAAAGAAGTGAACCACACGTGGGGCTGCATGGACTCACTGAGAAGTAAAAGTCATAGGGACAGAAGTGAGCCATGGTAGGGCTGCTGTCACCTCACTGAAAAATCAGAGAAAAGGGGGTCTTGGAGACAGGTTTAGGGGGTAAGCCCAGGACAAACTGCCACTGCCCACTGCTTCCCTGGTTGCACCTCTCACCTGGATCCTTAGAGCTTAGGAGAAAGAAAGCAGATACACATGCCAGAGAAAGGGGGAAGAAAGGCATGGGTGTGCTCCTGAGAGAGCCCTTGGTAGCTTCCTTTACCTTGAGTAGTTCTATCAGTTTTTAAAGGCAGGGATTTTAGGGGAGATCTCAGGGGAGGATCTCAATGAATATTCATCAGCTTTCTAGGTGTCCATTCAGGTTCATAGTCTCCACTGATTGGTCAGTGGCAGAGTAGGGGGTAATTAGTCACTGCATTGGTCCTGATGTCAGCCATGGAGTTTCTCCATCTGGTTTTGCTGCTTTTCTGGTCATGGAGCTGAAACACAGCTGAGGCCTAACTGTCATCTCTAGTTTGACCTGAGGCTTTGATCCTAAGATTACTTGATACAAGTCAGAACTTCATTGTCCTGCTTAAGGGAGTGGTCATGCAAGGGCTTTTATGGGAGTCATATGAGGCTATTCTCTGGCCCCTTGTTCCTCCTCTAAGGGGATCTAAAACCACATGACTAGCAATATGCCAGGGGAGGAAAGGTCAGGGGAGTGTGAACCGCATGGCCAGTGATATGAAAGGTCAAGAAAGGATCTGAACTGCACAACCAGCGATATGGAAGGTCAGTGGGTTTAAACCGCATGACCAGTGATATCCTAGGGAAGGAAAGGTCACCCTGGGGCACGGTCCTTGTTCTCTCAGTTTTGCCCGTTGCTAGGCATCTGGGGCTTTCCACCCTGGTGAGCTTCTGTACCTGGCCCATTGTCCTTGCTCTGCTCATGTCTGTCTAACTGCTTACCACATATACTATATCTCATATACATATAGTCAAAATTATATTGTATTTTAACATCCATCCCATATTTTAGATCTCTGAATGTCTAAATGCAATGTTGTTATTTTTTCTGTCCTACTATTCATTGATTTCTGCATAGCATTTGAAGCCGAGCTTCCAAAATCCTCCATAGTACTTCTTCACTAACTCACTGGCCCTTAAGTGTTTTTCACAAGCTGCCTTTCTTTCTGTCATGCCCTCAGTATAGATTCTCCCATTCCCATAAGTGTGTTCTTTCCATTCCCTTGATTCTGTACCATAGAGATCTCCTTTATGTGCAGAGAAAGCCAAAGACCTCCTTCTAGTCCTGCCTTATATTCTTAGCTGCCTGCTCTGCTGAACAGGCCTCTCAGGAGCTCTGCTTGCTTCCCACTAAACCAGCCGTGGGCAAACTACGGCCCACGGGCCGGATCCGGCCCGTTCGGCTGTTCTATCCGGCCCGTGGAGCCGAAAGAGCGGAGGGTTCTCTTGCTCTCACCTCCGCTACTTTACTTTGAATGTATATTAGTTCACACAAACACTCCATCTATGCTTTTGTTCCGGCCCCCCGGTCCAGTTTAAGAACCCATTGTGGCCCTCGAGTCAAAAAGTTTGCCCACCCTTGCACTAAACTCATCATTGTCCCTTTCTTCCTAAAATTTCTCTTAGCTTTCTGATTTTAAAAGAAACCATTATTATTCTAATCACCCTGGCCTCGTTGCCAATTTGAATTAAAGTGTTTCAATCTGACATTAAAAGCCTCTTCTACCTTTTAGTCTGCTGAAGTTCACCCCCATCCCTTCTCAATCTTTCACAGCTTATCCATTCTTTAGGGCTCACATCAAATATCATCTTTGATAGAAATCCACCAAATGTATGTCTTCCTATCTTCTTTGAATCTCCAAACACTAAATTTGTACCCAAGTTTTTCTGGCTCCAAAGCTCATGAACTCTAACAAGAAACTCAATAAGTATTTGTTGAATTGAATTAAATTAAATTAATTCTCTAACAATCTCAATCAAGTGTTTTTAATTTATACTATCTTTCCTTATACATAAATAAGCTTGACTTTCTCATGTCAACATTTAATTTTAACCTTTTGATTATTTATTTAATATTTCAGAATTTTTTTTTTTTTTGCTGAATTTACATTTATAATCCCATTTTATTACCAGTACCTACCATTTGTTGAACATGCACTTACTGTGTGCCACTTGTGGACCAGGCACTTTGTTCAATCCTGGGTATACACCAGTGAAAAAGTCTTTACCTTCATGAAGTTTCCTGCTTATTTGAGAATATGTGCTTTTTTAATATGACATTTAAACAAATGTTATTAAGCATGCCAACATTCTCTTACAGTTATATTTATGATATATGGAGATAATGGAAGAGAGACATATAGAGCAAATGTAGCATTGTAGAGATGTCCTATTCCTTATAACAACCCTATATATATATATTATTTGTCCGTGTTTTACAAATCTGGAAACAGACTTTGAGAGTCTGAATTACTTACTCCAAATTACAAAAACAGTGAAGTAACTGAGCCAGAAGTGGAACTGAAGTTTATTTAATGCCAAATCCATGATTTCCCATGGTGCCACATGGCTCTACTTGTCTTGGTCCTAGCAAAGGTGATGTAATGTGACAGAAGTTTACTTTGACTCATGTGTTTATCCAATTGCCTCAACTTAGAGAATGCAGGGAGCTTCAGTGGAGTGTATGTAGCAGTGGCACGAGGGTGAACTGGAGATGGGAGCTGACATCCATCAGTGCATAGCTATCAGATGACAGGGTGGATTTAAGAGAGTCTGGAAGCTGGCGCATTCCTAAGGCTAGATTAGAAAATATTAGAGATCCAGTTAAGAGATTTACAGTAGGTTAAGCAGTAGAAATGAAGAGGAAAGGGCAGGTTTGGGAAATATTTTAGAACTAGAATCAATATTTAGCCACCAGTTGGATATAAGGAGTGAAGAAACAAGAATGTTTACAAATAACAAATTTTAGCTTTGATTACTTTATGAATGGTAGTGCCATTCACTGAGATATGATAGGAACTTACTACTTCTTTCTAAGTACTTGTGTACTTATTATCTCTTTCTAAGCACTGTTCTTCCCATTCATTATTTTATTTAATCATCATAATATCTCTGAATTTTATATTATTTTCACTATTTTATAAATAAGGAATATAAGCCTTCAAGAATTTACTAGGTGTACCAGTTAATAATGCGGATTTTGTAATCAAAGGAAACATGATAATTTCAAAAGAAATATCAAAGGTACTTTATTCAAAGTAATGTCCATTGCTAGCTACATATTTCCCCCATCTTTCAGGTAATTTGTGGATAGCGTCCCAATAGAACTTTTCTTGTTTTGAGGCAAACCATTCAGAGACCCAATTTTCCACTTCTTTGTATGCTTTGAAGTGCTGCTCAGAAAGTGCGTGTGCCATCGATCAGAACAAGTGGTAATCTGAAGGAGCAAGGTCTGGTGACTATGGCGGGTGGGTTAATACTTCCCAGGCAAGATCTTTTAATGTGTCTTTAACTGGTTTTGAAGTGTGTGATGGTGCATCATCATGAAGCAAAATTCTTTACCGTGTCTTCTGGCTCATTCTGGTGATTTTACGATCAAAGCGTGGTTCAAATTGATAATTTGTTGTTGGTAGTGATCAGCATTAACGGTTTCACCTGGTTTTAGAAGCTCATAGTACACCACACCTTCCTGATCCCATCAAAAGCAGAGCATTGTCTTCTTTCCGAAGCGATTTGGCCTTGCAGTTGATGTTGATGGTTGACCTGGATCAATCCATGATTTTGTGCATTTGGGATTCTCAAAATAAATCCACTTTTCATTGCCAGTTACAATTCGATGCAAAAAAGACTTTCTTTCGTGAAGCAACATTTTACTGGATGACTTTTTGGTTTTCCATTTGTCTTTTGTTCAGTTGATGTGGCACCCATTTTCCTTCCTTTAAAATCTTTCCCATTGCTTATAAATGATCAGAAATTGTTTGCTGAGCAACATTTAATCTTTCTGCAAGTTGTTTTTTAGTTTGACATGCATCTTCATCCAATAATGCTTGTAATTATTGGTCTTCAAATTTTTTCGATTGACTTGAATGTTCTTTTCTTTCACATGGAAATCATCACCCTTTAAAGTGTTTAAACCAGCATCCACAGGTATCTTGAGATGGAGCATGTTCACCATAAACTTCCCGAAGTATATGATAACTTTTAGCAGCACTTTTCTTCAAAATAAAGCAATGAATTAAAACTTCCCGCAAATGCTCTCTCTCTCTCTCTCTCTCTTTTTTTTTTTTTTGGCACGAAATTCATTTTTAAGCGTAAAAATATCTATCTATGATGTTAATACCTTCACTGAACCACGTCCAGCATGGCCTGAGGAGGGGCGGTGAAGGATTAAAGAAGACACACTAAGAGAATACAGTTGGGGCTAGGTAGGTTCACTTGTGCCTGAATGAGGACACAGTGACCCAGCCTGACAGCCAAAGCTTTATTTTATAGTTAGAGCACACAAAACAAAACAAGGGGAGTGGTCAACATGTTTACAATATTCTTGCGAATTTCAAATCTATTTAGTTACTCAAGCCTTCTTTTGGCAGCACTAGCTGCAATTCCCACAGCCCATTAGCTACCTAGGAACAAGGGAGATTATAAGGGCAAGCTTAATTATGCTAGGAGGGCTCCACCCTCCGAGATGGGACTTGTTTGTGGCCCTGCCACAAGTCAGTCCGAGGCTCAACTCTATAGCCACTCCCTACACTTCACAAAATTTGACATATGAAGTTTTTTTTATTGTTTAAAGTATTATAAATAGTAGTACATATGTCTCCTTTTTTTTTTTCCCCTTGGCCTTCCCCCGGCCTCCCCTACCCCCCTGGCACATGCCCTCACCCCCCCTTCCTGTCTTGTTCTTATTCATAAGGGGAATGATTTTAGTTTTTGCCCATTGACTATGATGTTGACTGTGGGTTCGTCATATATGGCTTTTATTATGTTGAGGTATGATCTTCTATTCCCACCTTGCAGAGTGTTTTTATCAGGAAAGGATGTTGGATTTTGTCAAATGCTTTTTCTGCATCAATGAATATGATTATATGGTTTTTTTTTCTCTCAGTTTGTTTATATGGTGTATCACATTTATTGATTTGCAGATATTGTACCATCCTTGCATCCCCCGGAATAAATCTCACTTGGTCATGGTGTATTATCTTCCTAATGTAGTGCTGAATTTGATTTGCTAGAATTTTGTTGAGAATTTTGGTGTCTATGTTCATGAGGGATATTGGCCTGTCATTCTCTTTGTGTTGTCTTTATCTTGTTTGGGATTAGGGTAATGCTGGCTTTGTAGAAAGAGCTTGGAAGTGCTCCTTCCTCTTGAATTTTTTGGAATAGTCTGAGGAAGATAGGTTTTATTTCTTCTTTGAATGTTTGGTAAAACTCCCCTGTGAAGCCATCTGGTCCAGGGATTTTGTTTGTTGGAAGTTTTTTGATTACTGCTTTAATTTCCTCCATAATTATCAGCCTATTCAGATTTTTTGATTCCTCCTGGTTGAGTTTTGGAAGGTCCTATTTTTTTAGGAATATGTCCATTTCTTCCAGGTGACCAGTTTGTTGGAGTAGAGTTGCTCATAGTATTTTTTTTTTACGATTCTTCATATATCTGTGGGGTCTGTTGTTATTTCACCACTTTCATTTCTGATTTTGTTTATTTGAGTCCTCTCTCTTTGCTTCTTGGTGAGCCTGGCTAGAGATTCATCAATCTTGTTTATCCTTTCAAAGATCCATCTCTTGGTTTCATTGATCATTTGTATTGTTTTTTGGTCTCTGTGTCATTTATTTCCACTCTGATCTTTATTATTTCCTTCCTTCTGCTCACTCTGGGCTTTTCTTGTTGCTCTCTCTCTAATTCTTCAAGTTGCAGAGTTAGGTGGTTTATTACCAGTTTTTCTTGTTTCTGAGGTAGGCCTGTAATGTTATGAACTTCCCTCTCAGGATTGCTTTCACTGTGTCCAAATGATTTTGGATTGTTTCTATTTTCGTTGTCATTTGTTTCCAGGATTTTTTTTTTTTTTATTTCTTCTTTGATCTCTTTGGTAACCCACTCATTGTTTAATAATACACTATTCAGCCTCCAAGTGTTTGAATTTTTGTGATCGTTTTTACTGTAGTTGATTTCTAATTTTATGCATTGTGATTTGAGAATATGCTTGATATGATTTCAATCCTCTTGAATTTGGAGAGACTTTGCCTGTGTCCCAATATGTGGTCTATCTTTGAAAATGTCCCATGTGCACTTGAGAAGAATGTATATGCTGTAGTTTTGGGGTGGAATGTTCTGAAGATGTTGATTAAGTCCATCTGATCTCTGATCTAGTGAGTTGTTTAGGATTGAAGTTTCTTTGCTAATTTTTTGTCTAGAAGATTTATCCAGTGATTTTAATGGGATATTAAAGCCTCCTACTATGATTGTGTTGCTGTCAATCTCTTCCCTGATATCTTCTAGAAGTTTGGTTTTTTTTATGTATTTGGGTGCTCCTGCATTGGGCACATAAATGTTTACCAGAATTATATCCTCTTGTTGTATTGATCCATTTAGAATTATGAAGTGGCCTTCCTTGTCTCTTGTTATGGCCTTCACTTAGAGGTCTATTTTGTCATATATAAGTATTGCTACCCCTGTTTTGTTTTGTTTTTTCTCCATTTCCATTTGCCTGATAGATATTTTTCCATTCCTTTACTTTCAGTCTGTGTGAGTCCCTTGTTCTGTGATGAATCTCTTATAGATAGCATATATATGGGTCATTTTTTTATTCATTCAGTTACTTGATGTCTTTTGATTGGAGCATTTTATCCATTTATGTTTAATGTTATTATTGATAGGTACTTGTTTGTAGCCATTTCTGTACTTTATGCCTGTGTTCCTCCCTCCCTTTCTATTTCTTCTTTTTACAGCATTCCCTTTAGCATTTCTTGCATTGCTGGCTTGGTAGTGATAAACTCCCTTAGCCTTTTTTTGTTTGCGAAGCTCCTGATTTCCCCTTCAATTTTGATTGATAGTCTTGCTGGATAGAGTATTCTTGGATTCAGACCTTTGCTTTGCATCACTTTGTATATCTCCTTCTATTCCCTTCTAGCTTGATGTGTTTCTGTTGAGAAATCATTTGATAATCTGATGGGGGATCCTTTGTAAGTAACTCTTTGTCTCTCTCTTGCAGCCTTTAAGATTCTCTCTTTGTCGTTAACATTTGCCATTATAATTATGATGTGGCTTGGTGTGGGTCTTTTAGGATTCATCTTACTTGGGACTCTCTGTACTGGTGTAACTTTTTTCTTCCCCATATCAGGGAAGCTTTCTGTCATTATTTCTTCAAATAGATTCTCTAAACCTTGCTGCTCTTCTTGTCCTTCTGGCAGCCCTATTATATGTATGTTACTTCATTTTTTGTTGTCCCAAAGCTCCCTTAGGCTCCCCTGCTTTTTAATTTTTTTCTCCAGTTGCTGTTCAGATTGCGCTTATTTCTCTGCCTTATCTTCTAACTCACTAATTCAGTCCTCTGCCTCTTCTAGTCTACTATTGAAACCTTCCATGGTGTTTTTGATTGTAGCTATGTCACTTTTGATTTCTTCCTGATTTTTGCATAGGTTGATTTTCTCGTCCATCCAGTGTATGAACTGTATGACCATTACTCTGAATTCTTTTTCTGTCATGTTGCATGCCTCAATTTCACTTATTTCCTTCCTTGGCAATTCCTCTTTTTCTTTCCTCTCGGGATTATTTCGTTTTTCCCCATTCTAACTATCACCAGAAGGTCCAATCACCGAGTTGTGGGGGCCTGGGCTGTGTGCTGTGGGAGCTTCACACCACCTAAGTGTCACTGAAGAGCTCTGACACCAAGACGGTGTGTGGCTGCTTTGGGTCTGTGGGAGCTCCACTCCCCTAGAATCAGAGTCACTGGTGCTCAGAGTCAGTGCGGCCTCATTCGTACACCTAGAATCAGGGATCCCCGCCTGTACCATGCTGAAAAAGAGACCCTGTTGTTGTTTGCTAAAAATCAGAGTACCCTAGCTCGCGCCAGGAGTCAGTGTCCCCCTGTGCCCATGCCGAGAATCAAGTATTGGAGTCTCTGTCACTTGATGTGGCCTCGCGCCGAGAATTAGGTCCCTGCGTGCACATGCGCCAATATTGGAGTCACTGGCTCTTAGTGTGTGTGTACTCAGGATCAGGGATCCTGTGCGTGGGTGGTGAGAAACAGAATCAAGTCACTGGTGCTCAGTGCTGCCTCTCACGTGGATCCTGGTCTGCTTGGGGAACCAGGTTACACAGCCACCCTGTGTCAGCAGGAGGTCCATTTCTGCGCTATGGGAGACAGACTTCCATGTGCCTTATCCCAGAATCAAAGTCATGTGGCACAGCTGCCCTGAGTGGGCCTGGATTCTGGTCGCAGGAGTATGCACTGTGGGAAACAAACTCTCCTTCCCCTTGCGCCCAGGCTCCGAATCAGCGCAGCCTCCCTGTGTGGGTGTGGGGTCTGTTCGGGGAGTGCAAGCTGTGGGAAACAAACTCCCTGTGTCTCCACATGTGGAGAGGGTTTAGCAGTTCCAATGCAGCTCTAGTGAGCCATCGAGGAGGGGATGGGCTCTGTGACTCACAGAAATCCTTGGCTGAGGTGCTTGGAGTCTTGGTTTTTCTGGGTCTGCAGCTGTGGTCTCAGGTCTTTTACCCAAGTGGCTGTAGGGTCCCAGTTTGCGTCTGAGACCAGATTGGGTGGTGGCAAGGCAAGGATCCTAGTCTCAAGCAGTTCTGTTCTTCAAGATGGTGTGGTTTCTGCTGAGCTTCAACTGGGGAGACCTCGAATACCTCCTGGGACCTTACAACCACCGACATATGAAGTTTTGAAGCTTGCTGTCAATACAACAAAATAGCATACATATCAAGTTGCATATATATCAACATATGTGTAACTCCATCTATTGAAAAAAATCCTCTTTATTAACTGGTACACCTGGTAGGTACTTTGCACATACTCAGATAACTCAGAAGGTGCAAAACTAATTTTCACACACATTTCTGTCTAACTTCACAATGATCGAGCACTTGCATTTACTTTTCTTAAGAAAGAAGAGCAAGTTTTAAGGAAAACATAAGTTTCATTTTGGATATATTACATTGAGTTTACCCTGAGGCGTTCAGTTAAAGAGTCTAGGGGTAGAGTGTTATCCCAGTACGCCAAGGTTACAGGTTCAATCTTCCATCTGGGCACATACAAGAAACAACCAATTAATGCATAAATAATTGGAACAACAAATTGATGTTTCTCTCAAGACAATAAATAAAAAATTTTTAAAAATACATACAACTTTACAGTATTAATTTTTAATTTTAAGCATCTTTTATCAGTTGTTACAGGCCAACTTTTTGGTTTTGTACTTTATTTTCCCTTTAAAAAAGATATTTACTGAGGATTTGTTCTTTTACTTGTCTTTTCAAAGAACCAGTTTTTAAACTTTTAAAATGTTCACTTTTAATTTCTAATGATCTCATTTTTATTTTAACTATATTTTTTTCCTTCTGCTTTTTTCCTTCAATATGTTTTGCTGTCCTTTTTTTTTTAGGATCTAAATTGAATGCTGAATTCTGGTATTTTTGTTTTTGATAGTTGAAAGCATTTAAAGTTATGAACTTATATTGATACTCTACTTTCATCACATTTTGGGTACTATTTTAATATTTAATGTTTCCTAAATGCTCTGTTGCTGTGTTCATGTTTCAGAGAATGACAATAATCTAAGTTAAACTCACTGACAGGATGCTTTTGGTAATAAGCTATTTTTCTGGGGCTTTGGGATGAGGACACTGCAGAGCCTCACTTCCTCCCTCTAGGTTCTACAGCACATGTTGCCCGGCCAACTCAGAATCCATAAGAACTGTACTATAGATTAAAAGAAGAGAGAAAATTATTCTCTTTTTAAATATGTTCCAAAGAAACAAGTCCGATCCTTTGGATATGTTCCAAATAACTAGTAAGCAATGAACAATATAGTCTGAGTGACTGAAGGAGAACAGGGAGTGATCCCAGAGCTCTCCTTTCCCTCCCCATCTCTTTTTACTGACTTTCTCTCACTCCCCCAAGTGCCTAGGGGTGTTTCCTATAATCTCCATTTAATTGGACTGTCCTTAACATATTAACTCCATAGATTATTTATTTCAGTTAGAGTAAATTTTGTATCAAGTTCTATGTCAGTGAACAATATTAGCATTTTTAAATTTCTTTATTTCAACCTAGTGTATTACATTTGAGTTTGTCATAGTTAGCCAGCAAACCCAATAAAAGCTAAATATTTTCTGAGAAAAATAAAAATGCCTTCTTACATCACTCAGATTTTATTTTATATAATTAAAAATGACATTAATTAGTGTTTGTAAATGTGAATTTTATAATTAAACTTAATGATTTATATATCATAGAAAAGTATAAAACAATTCTCTACTAAATAAAGACTTGTTTACATTTGTTAAGTATGTAGAGCAGCAGGCACTAATCTGGATGTTTCTAATCAGTGTGCAGGGGATTGAGAACAGACTTCCTTGATGAATGATGAGGAGGCTTTATGTAGACAGCGTTATAAAGGAGGGCACAATGTATCTTGATCCTTGATGTGGACCCATTTTAATTTTTACCTAGAGAACTAAAATTGACGTCATTTTTTTTAGAATTATGCTGAATCACAAAATTTATTAGTCTTTTTGTGTGCCTACCATGTTTCAGAAAACATTTCAAGCAAATTAATGCTTATCAGAAATTAGTTACCATAAAAGCCTATTAAGTGTTATTGCTTAATATACTTACTTACTTTGCTTTAGTGCCTTTAGTGTATATAAAATCCTTGAACATTTACAAAGACATATGTAAATGATTATAGAGATCATACTTTTTTTTTTTTTAATGTATTTTATTGATATTTCACAGAGAGGAAGGGAGAGGGATAGAGAGCTAGAAACATCGATGAGAGAGAAACATCGATCAGCTGCCTCCTGCACACCTCCCACTGGGGATGCGCCCGCAACCAAGGTACATGCCCTTGACCGGAATCGAACCCGGGACCTTTCAGTCCGCAGGCCGACGCTCTATCCACTGAGCCAAACCGGTTTTGGCGAGATCATACTTTCTTAATGAAATAAATTTGAGAGAACTTGTCCATACTTATGGAAAAGTGTACTCTATAGGGAAACTCTGAGGGCAGGGTGCAAGGGTTCTAATCTCAGCTTTGACAGCATCCAGATTTTTTTGTGACCTTGATGGAAGTGTCAGTAAACATCACTAAGTTTTTTATTCCTCACCGGTAAAATGAAAATAAAAATTCTGTGCCTACCTATCTCACAGTGATCTTGGGATGTTTAATTGAAGTTGAATATTTAAAAATTTCTTATAAATCTATTTAGATAGAGATAGATATAAATGCATATATTTAGTACATATAATCTGTTTTGTTAATATTATCTTATTATGAAATAGTAAAATCAATAGAAAAAAATCAGAGTAATATAACTGATGTCATGCACCCAATACTTTAACATATTGTAAAATTCTGCCATATTTGCTTCTAATTATTTTTATGACATAAAACATTACATATACAAGTTGTACTACATCATTATCGGAGCCTCTCGTTTGGGCGTCAATTGCCGGGGTTCTTTTTCCCGGCCTTACAAAGGGTTCAGCATTCTGGAGAAAGGGTTCTGGAGAAAGGGGCTGCACGTAGATGATTAAGGAGTCCCTGGACGAAAGATCATTTTGAAAGGCATTGGGGGTCAGAGGAGCTTCCAGCTGAAAGAGCTAGAAGGCTCTACCCTTGACCAAGGACCCGTGCTTTTATTAAACACAATTTGCCCTAAGGCAAGGTGGAAATATACACTTCAAAGGGTATGGTATCAAAGTGTATACAGAAACATTGTCAGTTTCAGGAATAGCCTACAGCTGTTCAGGTGTTTGGCCAACAGGAGGCAATAAAATGCCCTGAGCTGTCTGGCAGTTAACAATCATCCTATTCAGGTTTGGGGAAGTGCCCTTCAGCCATTTCCAACAGGTAAACTACCTGTGACTCAACCCTGTTGAGCTCCCCAAGCTTCACCAACCTTTGAAAGAGTTTGGTAAAACTCTTGTAATTATTACATGCTGGAATTGGTTCTCGGCACATCATAATTCCATTCTCTTCCTCCTTTCCCTAGAAATTCCACAGTATTTTATGCATTCATGAATGCATAAAATACTGTGGAATTTGAAATTGTAATAATTTGACCATGTTCAATTTAGTCTTCCTACTCAACTTTCACAGTTTTTATACATCCAACAATTTTACTCCAAGAATGAGTATTATCCATTCTGATGGCTTTTAACAGAAGAGCAGACCAATCACATAGATTTCCAGAAACATTATATGTAGGCATTGTCATAAAACCTAAAGTTAGACTCTATTTGCCTTGTTTTTGTTCTCTTTCTAGTTGTTAGTTGATGCCAAACAAACAAACAAAAAAAAGAAGACATTCTTTTAAATGCATTTGCACAGTTACAAAGATAGTTCATTGAAAGTACTCATTTTTCATTTTTCTTTGAGATAAACTAAGAACAAAAACAACTTTATAACTCGATTAAAGTAGCAATTCTGGATGACAAATATGAATATTTACCACAATGTGAATAAGGTTAATATTTTAAAACAAGGTTGACAGGAGAAAAATGGTCTTAGTTTGCAAAAAGGAAATTTGTTTCTTAATGTGAAAATTGAGGTCAGTAGGCCATAGCTCTCCTTACTCCTACATGACTGAAATGAATTAAATAATGCAGCAATAAAGCAGTACTGAGCAAACCAATAAAATTATACATGAAAGCTAGAGTAAAATTATTATATGTTAGAAACATGTATTTTGTATAAGAAAACATAAAATTTTAAGTGCATGTCTACTTTACTTTGATTATCTTAGGATAGAAAAACCAAGTCCTATTCTCTTGTGTTCACTAGGATCTCATGGTCCTTTATCAGGGAGCAAGGATAATAACCATTGTTTGGACATATTTCAGTCTTGGTTACTGCATTCTGTTTACATACTGTGATTTCAATGTGACTGGGTTGAATAGTTATATGTAAAGTGAACATCTTTATATGATACTTAAACAATTGTCTGATTCACATAAATTGTTTATTCAGTTATTTTCATTTCAACTTTTTACTCTTTAGTCCCTTTTGTCAAGTTATATAATATAAACATGATCTGAGTTGTAATATCCTCCATGGGCTATATTTATTTATGATGGCCCTATTTTTAAGACCACAAGGGGCAGAAAATATATTCTAGCTATGTGAAAATACTAATTTTATCCTGTTACCCTCTTCAAACATATATTGGTTCTAAGAACATGGGAAATAAAAACAGCACAACTGTTACCTGGTGATCTTTACAAGAAAATTCTTTGACGATTATGTGATTATGATATCAATAAACTGAATTGAAAACAATGTTAAATTTCCAATATGATAGAGCCAATGTACAGAAAGAGATAGAGGTGGTCTGAATGTTCCTTTTCTCTCTTTCCACATTATATCTGTTTCTCTCTAATAATGACATATTTTGTTGGCATTAATACGAAGTAACATGGATTGCATGCATTAGTAGAGTTCTTTTAATTACTGTGTAAAAATGATATGTAATTGAAACAAAAAGCATTGTTTCTAGTCCTAATTTTTTTTTCCCTTACATCCATCCTGTCAAGCTGAAAGCGTGAACGTTATTTTCTGGCGGTGTGATTAGATTGGGGCTGAACTCTCCAGCTGGCAAGCCTGTCTATGACTGGCGGCGGCTGTCCCCAGTGCTTGTCATTTCCTGACATGCCTGACAGGATGGGGACAGCCGCCCCAGACAGGTTCATTAGATGGTGTTTTCTACAGCTGAGCTAAAAATAAGTAAGTAAGTAAGTAAATAAATAAATAAATAAATAAATAAATAAATAATTTTTGCCTTGTCAAGGTCCAAGCTGCAGGGGTACTTTTTGTTGGTTTAAACCAGGGCCTTGTTTTGACAAATTTTGATCTGTGCAGTTTTTAGATTTTCCTGACACATTTTTGTTTACTTCCCCTTTGACCTACACTTTGTGCACTCCTTTGTTGCTGCTTCAAAATCCTAGTATAATCTTCCCAAGAGAAAAAGAACCACAGGTATTGAAATCTTAAAAGGAAAAACAGTGCAATGCTCTATAAAATAGCATTAGCTCATTTTCTTTCCCATGGTCATCTGCACAGTGGTAGGAAAACAGCTTTGAGACTTGTAACAAGCCAATTACAAGAAAGTTAAGAGTTTTTGTAGTGCCAGAAACTTGCCATCTATAGAGAACATAGTATCAGTACTAGCAGTCTACACTCTGAAGTGCATCACTCCTTAGAACTGTCAGAAATGGGCAGTTCTGAATATCTTCATTCTTGAGCTTTTAGGAAGCTGATAGAGTTTTCCACCTGCATTTATAGGCTTTGATGTCAGGAAGAAAAATATAGAATACATGCTAATTAAAACCAAATATAAATTTCAAAATCAAATTTAGGGAAATATGTTTCTTAGTCAATTATAGGATCCCTTTTAAAGTAAACTGGATTTGCTAAAAATTGGTATGCAGTTGAAACATACATGCATACAGAGTCATGATTTATGATTTTCAAGCCCAAATTTAAACTTCTAAAGCTGTGCTATTGGAAAGGAAAATAAAATCTTTAGCCAAGAGATTATTCTTTCTTTAGTTGTAGACTTGCTAACTATACTCTACTTTCATAGTCTGTGATAGCTGTTTTCCAGTGGGAGAAACATTTGATCTTAATTTTTACTAAGTAGATCACGACCAGATAGAAAGCATTTGACCATATATGTTGACATAATCTTAGTGCAACTGTTGGCTATCTTTTCATTCACATGTAAGATACAAATGTAATACTATTTGCATCTCTTCTACTTTGTCATTGGTGTAATAAACAGTGTTGCTGAAGAAAAGCAAGGTCCTCATTCACAGAAATCTTAGCCCTTACCTTTCCTTTGTATTGTTATCTTCTGCCGTTCACCATCTCTATGACAACTGTTTAAATTGGGATGGGCAACTGTCATCTGGAGTATTACTGAGGGAAAAGTGTTAGTGAGCACACAGTTCCCATAGATGGAGCATTTCAATATAATCCAATTTTAATTGAGCTCTAGAGACTTTGATGTGCTACAGAAGGTTGGGCAAGAGCTATTCCAGGGAGAAATTAAAGCAGCCCAGCAAGATTTCTCTACTTCAGACTGTCACCATTTTAAGTAAGCATTAGCATCAGACTTAACCTGCCCCTGTGGAACATATTACTTCTTTTTTCAGCTTTTCACTGATTTATTTTGCCATATATAAAAGCAAAGCACTTTCATCTTTTTAATATATGTGTTTACACCCATTTCATTAGGCTTGCAAAGCTTCTACTGGACCTGCGATCCATCTAATGCTGTCTATTGGACTTGTGTTTGGCGATTCACAAAAGAAAAGGAAAGTAGAGTGGGGATTAGTTTTAAGTTGTCAGTTATTATATATTTAACTTTCTTTTCAATATCACTTTGTAAAACCGTATTTGGAGCTAAAAAGTTGAAGGAAGTGGAATTTTTATTTAGCTTTGAGTTATCTTTGAATTTACTTTTAATGCTTGGATGCTTAGGCATTTATTAGAGGCTGGGATTTTTATTTCAAAATGCATTAAAGTATCTTTTCCTCATCACATGAAAAAAAAATACCTTTAGGCAAAGCTAGTTTAGAGCAACTGGACACAGGCACATCAGTCCTTAATGGTGAAAGCATTAAACCTCCTTTTTTTTTTTAATGAGAAGGAAAGTGGTATTTTTTCACGTATATTCAAAGACCTTTTAAATGCTTTGAAATGTAATGTTGAACATACATAGGTATTTCAGTAATCATAAAAATGACTTAAGAACACAATGTTAATTAAAATAATTAAATGAACACTAAATATAATGCTTGTGTTATCAGAAAGCTTTGTTATAAGTAGGGTAAACTTAATGAAGTTACTACCTGTTCATGATATACCTGAAATTTCTGATCTGTATTGGCACATTTCAAAACATAAATTTAAAATGCATGTTGAGAAATTAAGTAAAATTTTGACAATAATTAGAAATTAGTTTACTGTGTATATCATTCTGAATAGATTTGCTATAGACCTAAGTGAGCTTCGGCATCAGGGCTGCTTGCTCCAAAGTCCTTGAGAGAGATGGAAATTGCCAAGAATTGTATAGTGGTCTCAGTTTACTTAATTGCCTTTAACGACCTCAGAAGAAAACCTCTATTTCTAAGGCTCCAGTAGTTGTTGTGATTGTTCTCATTCTAAATAAGTATTCACTTACATAGGTAATTTTTATTTGTAACTTTGTATTATTTTTCTTTTTAAAAGGCATCTCAAATAATGTAAGCTTATTCTACACTTTATTTAATTACTTTATTGAATACCCAACCCCCCAATGATGGGCATTATTTTTCATTTTTTTGTTATTATAAACAATGCTTCAATGAATAATCTGGTACATACTTCACATTGCTTTTCTGAGCGTATATTCACAGGATAAATTCCTAAATATGAAATTGCTGGGTCAAAGGGTATATATTTGAAATTTGGATAGATAATACCAAAATCTCCTCAATATAAGTTATACTAATGTATACTCCCACCAAAAATATGGTGTCTTTTTTCTTCACAGTAAACTCAGTATTATTCATTAAACTTTTAGATTTTTGCCAGTCTTACAGATAAAAATAGTATCTCCACATAGTTTTAATTCTACTATGTATGAGGTTAATCATGTTTTCCATCAAGAAAGAACCATTGGCAGTATGTTTTCTGTGATTTATCTGTTAGACTTTTTTTAAGCAAAATTTTCCTGTATTACAATGTCTACAGGAGGATATTATGGACAATAGTACAGTTTGTTTCATGTATATATTTTTGTGAAATAAATATAAGACTTATACTATGTATAATGAAAATTACATATGCATATGTATATCCGTTTTCTACCTCCTCCCCATCTAGATTAATTTGTTATTCCTCTATGGAATGCCCTCCCAAATTTTAGTGACATTAATTAGAAAAATAAGATTTTTTAAAATTAATTTACCTACCCAGTAAGAATCTCATTTCTGGTATTAAAAATAAATTAACTGCATGACATTATTCAAAATATAATTAGCTAAATATATTAACACTTCATAATATATTTACTATATAGAATACTATGATACCTGGTCAGTATGGCTCAGTGGTTGAGCATCCACCCAGGAACCAAGAGGTCATTGGTTCGATTTCCAGTCAAGGTACATGCCTGGGTTGCAGGCTTGATCTTCAGTAGGGGGCATGCAGGAGGCAGCCGATTGATGATGTTTTTCTCTCATCAATGCTTCTATCTCTCTATCCCTCTCCCTTCCTCTCTCTCTAAAAATAAAAAAACATATATTTTTTTAAAAAGAATACTATGCCATAAGGGTCACCTTCATTATAAGTTAGTTTGCAGTGTGGATGTTTCTAGTGTACATTTTATTTATTTACTTAAAACATGAATATTGGAGGCACATACACTATCTGTGTGCAAAACATTATTAACATGGAGCTAAAACTGAGACTTATAAGTAACCTTTATATCTGGAGAAATAATATTAAGTTTATTTATACAGTATTATTAGTGGAGAACAAAACATTAATAACAAATTAGATATTTTTACTTATATTTATTCACTGGTTATCATTCCTTTAAAGTAGTCAAGATTGTTTATTGTTGTTAACCCAACTTTCTTGCACAAGTTAATGTTTATATGTGTGACACTGAGCAGAATGATTACCATATCTGAAGTCTAGACCAGTGGTCGGCAAACTGCGGCTCACGAGCCACATGCGGCGCGCGAGCCGTGGTTCACCGCTCTGTTGACTAACGAGTTTGCCAACCACTGGTCTAGAATGAACCTTGATCTTTTTTACAATATTCACTGTCCACCAGTAATCCCAAACCCACATTGGTGCACTGGACCCAAAAACTCTTGCAACAGCTTTAATTCCTTTTATTTCTTTACTTCAGCATAAAACAAAACAAAACAAAACAAAAACATGCAAGTCCTATTAATTCTACCTCATAAATATATTTACTGTGTTTCCCTTCTTCTTCCTATATCAACTGTCTTAGAATTCATTCACTTCTATGGGCATAATGCAGATTTTCAATTTAACATCCTCCCAAATACTTCCCACTGCTTCCAGAGTTGTGGCTATCCTACTTATAGTGATCTTTCTAAAAGGGAGATTTAATCTTATAATTTTGCTCACTTTAATGGTCTCGGTGGCCTCAGTGTCATCATTAGAGCTACCATTCACTGCGAGCTAAGTTTAAAATCAATCACCCTGTCCTCAGTGAACTTGTCTGGGCAGCCTCTTTTCAATAGAAAGGTGACCTGTGGTACTTAGAGTAGAGATACTTGTTAAATACAGTAACCTATTACAATTTTTTCAATAATCCAGTGGAGTATAATAATTATATTAACCAAGAATAAAGGCATGGATAGGAAGTGTGAGCTCTATAAAAGGAGGGAGCATCTTTGTCTTTATCACCAGTGTATTTCCATCATTAGGCACAATTCCTGGAAACTAGTACGCGCTAACTGAACTTTTGTTTGATGAACAAATGATATGTGATGCTAACAGCCTTTGCCTAGGGACAGAGTGCATGCTCATGAAATGGAACAGATAAATGGTAAGTTTTCAGCAAAGTAGTATTTTGTTGCAAATAGCTTTATAATCAATGAATATAAAGTAAATAAAAGAAACAAAGATAGTTTTAGGTCATTACAGTATTACAGAAGAAATTTTTAGGGGGTACCTAACACTGAAAATACTATTTTCATTGCCAACAAAAGTTGGAAGGTCTCTTTTTACTACCCACTCCCAATTACAGAAATTTATGAAAGACATTCATGTACAAGCAAAGGGCACTTACTGAACTGTTTATATTTAAACTCACTTGCATTTCTTAAAGAGGTGTTAATTATCCTCTAATATAGAAAAATGGGAGTAGAAGTAAAAATACTATAGGAAATTCAGAATATGAATTGTCTCTAACTGAAGCAGTGAGATTTTTTAAAAAATATCTTTTTATTGATTTCAGAGAGGAAGGGAAGGGGGAAGGAGGTGTGTGTGTGTGGGAGAGAGAGAGAGAAAGAGAGAGAGAGGGAAAGAAAGAATCATTGACTGGCCACCTCCCTGCACACCCCCACTGGGGACTGAGCCTGTAACCCAGGCATGTGCTTTTGATCAGAATCGAACCTGGCCAATGCTCTAGCCACTGAGCCAAACCGGCTAGGGCAAGAATTTTTTTAAATTAAACTTCAAACATAGCAGACAGAACTCTCAAAGCCATCTAGTAAGTGGTATATAAGAATAGATTCTGGGAAATACCCAGATTTAGTTAAACCTATGTGAGATCCCAAAGCAGAGTTTGGATCAGAAAACAATGGTCATTGGAAAAGGATCTGGGCTGAGAGATAAGGGACTGCCCTTATCACTCCTAATTGAGAGTTTCCCTAAGGTCCTGGTGGGAAAAGGAAGGATTGTGAGTTCATTTACTCAACACTTTTATGTAGCAATGCCTTCGTGCCAAGCCAGCCTCTCCACTAGACACTCTATATGTTATTTTACTTCATACAAAAACTCTGCAAAGTGGATATGATCATTCTCATTTCATGTAAGTGGAAACTGCATCTGTGTTATGCTATGGAATGTCCCCCAAGTAACACAGCTTGGAAGTGGTTGATCCAGACTTTAGGCTGTCTGTCATCCTCTAAAGTCCAAGTTCTTTCTACTCCAGCATGGCTTACAGATATATAAAAATTATCAGAGTCCATAAAACTAAGTGTTAATAGAGGACATACTTCTCGGTACATACTGGTAGAATGAGGAAATGTGCCAAGGTAGCATTCATACTGTGGTGGGCAAATGTACAATAATATAAGACTCAATCTGAAGGACTTCTTGAAATCCTGCATGAAGTACTTTTGAGTTTCATACTAGACCTGCTCTTTGGGAGACAGTGATTCTAGAGGAGATCTAGCTTTAAGAGGAAGAAGAACAAAACTCTCGTGAACCCTGAGGCTGCACCTGTGAGTGCCCAGGGGTACTCAAGTTTTCAAGTGAAAATACACTTTAAAAACTCTGAACTCATATTGTATGAAAATAGCTTTCAATTGCTAATTACCACTGAAAAATAGGTCTTTAAAACATGAAAAATCATTCACATTTATATTGTCTTCAATGAGCCTATTACCTGCATGCCAGATACTTGATAAACAATATCTTTTGAGGAAATGCTTTTTTTGAGCAGTAAGCTTTTAATACATAGAATTTTATCAGGCAGACAAGGAAGGGAAGCTATTCTAGAACATATCCAAAGTGTAGAAATGTTTAATGTCTGAATGTTTTAAAAAAAACTTTAATAGACTATATTTTACCACAGTTTAGGTTTACAGAAACTTTAGCAGATACTACATTCTCTGTGTGTGTAGTAGTCAGGCTTTTTCTTTCTTCAAATAGCAAAGACATGAAGGTCCATCAGGTAATGAGTGTTTTTAATGATTATTTATTTATTTTTTCTGGTTTAATTGAATTTATTAGGATGACATTGGTTAATAAAATTATATAGTGCATGAAATTAGTGCACTGGTAGGGTCCCTAGCGTCTGCCAGTTGTTGGCCTGGTACTCCATCCCTTCCCCTGGCCGGCCCCACCCCCTGGACAACTCCTGGTCGAGGGGACAATTTGCATACTATGCTTTTATTATATAGGATCATCTGTATATTGTATTGTGTATTTTTCAGAAATCTTTTCAGCTGCAGATAATACATACTCTATCTCAAATGGATTTGTATGCATGTGTGTATGTATGTATAATTGTATATCATAAAATGGTAAGTCCTGAATTATATTAGTCTTCAGGGTTGAATGATTCACTTGCTCCTGAATGTTTTCAAGAACCCAGGTTCATTCCCCATTTCCATTCTGTTATTTATTTATTTATTTATTTATTTTAATTCTCACCCAAGGATATTTTTTCCATTGATTTTTAGAGAGAGTGGAGGGAGGAAGGGAGAGAGACACAGAGAGAAACATCTATGTGAGAAAGACACATCGACTGGTTGCCTCCTGCATGTGCATATACGTGGGTTGCCTCCTCCATGTATATGCCCTTGACCTGGAATCAAACCCTCAACCCTTCAGGGCTGACACTCTAACCTCTTAGCAACACAGGCCATGGCTCCACTGTCATCCTTGATTTTTCCTCATTCTCACAGATAGCAATGTGGCTTCAACACTCCCCCAAATCACCATAAGCTTAGGAATGTCCAGGAAGGAGAAAGCATCTCTTCCACTGCTCTTAAGATTAGGGATGCTTTTCTACACCTGATATACCCCTGGGACTGGCCATGGGATCAGTGTATCCTGACTCAGGAGTGCATGGAAGAGAAGTCAACAACTGAACAGTCAGGATTCTGTTCAGGAAGGTGCAGAGCAGGGGAAGCAGGAATAGATTCTGAGTGGGTCCAGGGGTCCTCAAACTACGGCCCGCGGGCCACATGTGGCCCACCGAGGACATTTATCCGGCCCGCCAGGTGCCGCTGCCTGTCCTGCTTAGCAGCTGACTCGTCCCGGGCCCGCAGTGCGCATAGGAATTTGTTCATAGTTTTTTTTTTAAACTATAGTCCAGCCCTCCAACGGTCTGAGGGACAGTGAACTGGCCCCCTGTTTAAAAAGTCTGAGGACCCCTGGGACAGTAGTGTCTACTACAAAGTTTATACTAGGAAAGCATAGTAAAGTACAAATGGGAAATTCTCATCTAGCCTTCTGAAAAAGTGTAATTTTTGTCTGAACTTTTTAAAATGTCCCTTCAAACATAGATATCTGTTAACATTATATAGTGCCAATTATGCTGTCTTTGTTTATATCTTTTCTACTACAGACTAAATAAACCTTTAATTAAATCATTCAACAACTTGTTTATTGAGTTTCTATAATGTAACAGGCCTTGTGCAAAGCAATAGACATATAAAAATGGATATAAGAGTGGGGAAAATTTCATTAATAAAATCCATAATAAATTTGCAAAACTACATTTGTGGTAAGCGTTGTGAAGAGAGCTTCTCTCATGGTATGCACAAGGGACTGAAAGAAGACTAGGGGGCTGGACTCAGAGAGCAAAGTGATGCCAGATGTGTCTGGAGAAGGAAATAGTTACATCTACCACTAGACCCATCTCTTTTATTCCTTGGCTTCTGCTTCCTCAGAATTCCTTTTGCCTTAGGATTTCTGCTGACTGCATTCTCTATCTGTTGGCTTCTTCCCACCCTCCTGTTAGAGTTGTCTCCAAATATCTGACATTCAAATCATTAAGAGAGATTATCTGATGGGGTCAGCCAGCCGACATCAGTGATAGCATGGCTCTAATGGACAGGGTTCTCACTAGTTGTGGCTATCCTACTGAGAGATAACTGCTTTATATTAGGTGTCCATCCTGGTTTAAGTGACCGTGCCAGAGATCTGGGTTCATAAATACTCAACATGATAAAAAGGTACTTTTCAGAAGAGGCACCTTACATGTCCTGTTCAGTATATAATGAATTGAGAATCAACTCTGAACTATCTTCATATGACTGTTTTTAATTAATATAGATCATATCTATAATAATACAAGCAAAATATGCTAATTAGACCAGATGTCCTTTCCCAAGAAGCTGGGGCTGCGAGGGAAGCCCAGGTCCCGGGTGCCAGAGGGAAGCCGGTGCCTGCAGCTGGGGGAAGGAAGGCCTACTCTTGCACGAATTTCGTGCATAGGGCCTCTAGTAAATTAATAATTTTGCTGCATATGTGTATGGCTAAATATAGATCAACAAAGGCATTCATTTTTTAAAATTTATTGTGGTGACATTAATATTTCAAATGTGCATGTCTATGATACATACTCTGTATATTGCATTGTGTATCTACCACCCAAAGGCAAATCATTGTCACCATATATTTGGCCTCCTTTATCCTTCCCACCCCCTTCCCTCTGGTCAGCATCCTACTGTTATCTGTGTCTATGAGTTTCAGTTTTATATTCCACATATGAGTGAAATCATATGGTTCTTAGCTTTTTCTGACTGACTTATTTCATTTAGTGTAATATTCTCAAGGTCCATCCATGTTGTCACTAATGGCAGTATTTTGTCTTTTCTTATGGCTGAGTAGTATTCCATTGCATATATGTACCACATCTTCTTTATCCAATCCTTTATCAAAGGACACTTTGTCTTCATGCCTTGGCCACCATGAATAATGCTGTAATGAACATGGGGTACATATATCTTTGCAAGTAAATCGTTTTTGAGTTCTTTGAGTTGTTACCCAGAAAAGGGATTGCTGGGTCATATGGTAGCTCTTTTCTTAGTGTTTTGAGGAACTACCAGACTGTTTTCCATAATGCCTGTTCCATTCCCACTGGCAGTGAATGAGGGTTCCTTTTTCTCCACAACTTTGCCAACACTTGTTATTACCTGTCTTGTTAATAATAGCCATTCTAATAGGTATGAGGTGGTATTGCACTGTAGTTTTGATTCTCATTTCTCTAATAGCTAGTGAGGTTGAACATCTTTTCATATATTTGTTGGCTATTTGTATGTGTTCTTGAGAGAGATGTTTGTTCAGGTTCTCTGACCATTTTTTTTTTTATTTAGTTGATTTTATTTACAGTTTGTATTTTTTACATTTTAGAGTATTACAAATTACATTTTCTCATTTTCTGACCTGCAAACAGATACCTTAAATGGAATTGTTTTTAATTATCAAATTAGGAATATCCAAAATGCAACAATTACACATATGACAATTAACTCACAAACTCTAATCCATCACAACATATCCTAAGAATTTAGGAACAGCCAGCAGGAGAAATCTTATCAAATTTAGCAATCAACTATTTACATATCCAAAGACAAACAAACCTATCTGAACTCCAAAACTAGAAATTTTTAAATTGGATTATTTGTTTTGTGTTGAGTTGTATAAGTTCCTTATACTTTGGATATTAACCCCTTGTCAGACCTTTTGTTTGCAACTATTATCTCTCATTAGGTTGGTTGCCTTTTTGTTCAGTTGTTGGTTTCTTTTGCTATGCAGAAGCTTTTTAATTTCATATAGTACCATTCATTTATTAAAAAAGGTATCTTAAGGAATTACTACTGTTACATTACTGCTATGTGCTGGGCTCTCTGCTAAGTATGACAAATGCCAAGATATATTAAGAATTCTTGCCCTCAGTGAGTTTATAGGTTAGCAAGAGATGCCATGAGTAAACCATCACTTACGATGTTTTGGTAAGTGCTGTAGTTAGATACAGGAATAGCAGGCTCTTCTAACTTAGTCATTAATAATAGTTAATCAGAAGAACAAAATAGGGAGGGATCTGCCAGGTGGAAGAAATACCATGTGCAAGAGCATGGAACCGTGACAGATCATGGCACATGTGAGAGCTGAAAAGCATTCAAGATAATTAGAATTTCAAAACTAAATATAAAATGCACCTTGTGACTAAATACCTACTATGTACCATAAGTAGTATATGTACTTTTTATACATAACTGGATTGTTAGGTTTTTTTGGTGTTAATTTGTATAAGTTCTTTGTAAATTTTGGATATTAACCTCTTGTCAGATATATCATCAGCAAATATGTTCTCCCATTCCGTGGGTTGTTATTTCATTTTGTTGATGTTTTCCTTTGCTGTGCAAAATCTTTTTAGTTTGATGTTGTCCCATTTATTTGTGTTTTTTTTGTTTTGTTTTGTTTCCTTTGCACAAGGGGATATATCAGAAAAGTATTACTATGAGAAATGTCTGAGGGTTTTTTTTCCAGGATTTTTATGGTTTAGAGTCTAACATTTAAGTCTTTAATCCGTTTTGAGTCTATTCTTGTGTGTTTGGTGTAAGTTGCTAGTCTAGTTTCATTTTTATAATGTATCTTTTCAATATTCCCAACATAATTTATTGAATAGATTTAGAATGTCTTTAGCCCATTGTATGTTTTTTGCCTCCTTTGTCAAATATTAATTGACTATAAAGATGTGGGTTTCTTTCTGGGCTCTCTATTCTGTTCCAGCGATCTATACGTCTGGTTTTATGCCTGTACCATGCTGTTTTGATTACTATGGTAGCATGATTTACTATGGTAGCCTGTTTCCTCAACTTTGTTATTCTTTCTCAAGATTGCTGTTGCTATTCAGGGTCTTTTGTGTTTCCATATATATTTTTGGAATATTTGTTCTAGTTCTGTGAAATATGCCATTGGTATCTTGATAGAAATTGAGTTGAATCTGTAGATTGCTTTGGGTTGTATGGACATTTTAATGATGTTAATTCTTCCTACCCATAAACATGCTATATGCTTACACTTATTTGTATCTTCTTCAGTTTTTTCAGTGTCTTACAATTTTCTGAATACAGGTGTTTTACATACATAGTTAAATTTATTTCTAGGTATTTTATTCTTTTTAAAAGCAACTGTTAATGGATTTTTTTAATATAAATGAATTCAGTAAAGTAGCAGGATACAAAATAAATATCCAGAAATCAATTGCATTTTGGGACACCAATAATGAACTATCAGAAAGTGAAACTATCATCACCTATTTTAAAATACACAAATAATCTATTTTTTGAATGGACATTTTATAATGTAAAAATTCCTTTCTCTCTTTCAACTTATTTCCATTTGGTTTTCTCCCCAAAATGTTTCTAATATAAAATATTTCATGCTTGAAAGTATTATATTGATTACCATATTATACCAATAGGCAAAAAATATATAAACACTAAAAGTTTTAAAAATTTAAATCTGGAGCCAATTATTATTACAAATATTATTAGCTTACAATCATACCACACCATAATTATATTGTGAACTTTAAAAAATAATTATTAAACCTAAAAAGTAAAATGCTATTGAAAATTCATCTCTTAATAAGATGAATGGTTAATATATTCATATATGAATATTATTTATTATTAGGATAATATTAGAGCTTCTCCCAATTTTCCTTTTTTGTAGATGTGATGAAAAATATTGTTCACATAAATAAATAGAAGGATGTTGAAGTTTTATTATAGCAATGTTATAATTTTTGGTACCACTTCTAAGTTGCATGCTTAAAATAACCTAATGATCTATTATCAAAAATAATTTTTAATTATCTTTCACCTGACAACCAAATTAGATCCAACTTCAACTCTTAAAAGTAAGAAATTGAGAACATCTAACTTGCACAAGGATTTTTTTTTAAATTCAGTCATTGAGGATATACACTAAAAAAATGCTTTATTTTTTTCTACCGAATATTAATTGACTATAAAGATGTGGGTTTCTTTCTGAGCTCTCTATTCTGTTCCAGTGATCTATATATATGTTTTTATGCCAGTACCATGCTGTTTTGATTACTATGGCCTTGCCATAGTAATTTGATATCAGATAGTATGATTCCTCCAACTTTGTTCTTCTTTCTCAAGATTGTTGTTGCTATTCAGTGTCTTTTGTGGTTCTATATACATTTTGGAATATTTGTTCTAGTTCTGTGAAATATGCCATGGGTATCTTGATAGGAATTGAGTTGAATCTGTAAATTGCTTTGGGTGGTATGGACATTTTAATGGTGTTAATTCTTCCTAAACCATGAACACGTATATGCTTCCATTTATTTGTATCTTCTTTAGTTTCTTTCTTCAGTGTAAGTTTCCCCCTATACCTCTTCACCTTTTAACGTCTCCATCACTATTTTGAATTATTTCTTATTTGAGGCTTCCACCCCCTCAGCAGATCTTATACCCCAGGCAATACACCAGAGAGAGCCCCTCCTCCTACTACTACTTTTTTTTTTTAACTGGAGAAAGCCAATGTGAAAAAGGAGATTGGAAATAGAAACTGTACTACCCTCACAGGCTCATGCTCAAGCAGATACATTTTAAGAAGTTGAGGGTCTGGAAACTTACTTTGTTAAATTATGCATACCTTACTTGGAAAGTTATTGCATTACCAATTTCAAGGAGGCTAGTGCATTGTGTTGTTATTTCAGTTTTTCCATAATCTTCAAATGATTTTGTATATCTTATACTCCTCTATGCCTTTGGTGAGGAAATAGCATCACCAAGATGTTGTGAGAACTAGGAGGAGGGAGTTCCATACATCTTGCTGCTCCCACATTCTTACCCATGTACCACAAAATGTATCTGTCAGAGAAGGTCTTCCACATGGTCATTGTAGAACCCAAACTTCTTTCATCTTGTGGTCTGGCTTTCCTTCTGGGACTTAGAATCCTCTTCATTCAGCTGGCAGATTGGAAAAAGAGCATGGAAGATCATGTATGAAAGTAAACATGAAATTATTTTTTAACTATCCTATCTCAAATATATTTGTTATATCCAAAATTTTTGATAATTTATACAGAATTATAAAAGGGATGGAGTCTTATAACTTTACTTTTTACTAAAAACCCTTTTATTTAAATTGTTGAAGCTGCAATTGTCGGTTAGATTTGATGACCTCATGAACATTAAACAGGGCATTTCTATTCTAGCCTCTGAAGCATTTTCAATTCTTAACATAAAATATAACAAAACAAAATTTAGATTTTTCACATTCAAAGAAAAAAGTATTTGTAATATTTGTTTTAATATATGTGTTAGATGATTTAAGTTCACCAAGCTATCACTAAACAAGTACTTAAGCTTGTATGTTGTGGCTCAGTGGTTGAGCATCGTGGATCCATGCACCAGGAGGTCACCATTTGATTCCTGGTCAGGGTAACGTGCCTGGGTTGTGGGCTCGATCTCCAGGAGGGAGTATGGGAGGCAGCTGATTGATGATGAACACCTCTCATTGATGTTTCTAACTTTCTCTCGCTCTCCCTCTCTCTCTAAAATCAATAAAGCTGTGTTTTTTAAAAAATAAGTATTTAATTTTTTTGTTTGTTTGAGAAAGAGAGGAATGGGAAGAGAGAGAGAGAGAGGGAGAGAGGAAGAAACAAAAAAACATTGATTTATTGTTCCACTTATCTATGCATTCATTGGTTGATTCTTGTATATGCCCTGACCAGGGATCAAACCTGTACCTTGGTGTAGTGAGATGATACTCTAACCAACTGAACTACCTGTCCAGGGCCTAAACAAGTACTTTTTACATTGTACAATATTAGCTGCTTTAAAAGGAAGAAAAGATGTAACTGATCTGACAGCCATATACATGTTTCTGACAACATATACATGTCTGATACACATGAGTGCACAGCAACCCTATTTTTCAACAATATCATCAAATAATATGTGTTAAGCACATTTAGGCAAGGTGGTTTACAAGGGGTCTCTGTTACATTTGTTTTCTATTGCTTCCTGTGTGCTTCAGCTCCTCTGTGAGAGGGGCAGACCTCAGGGTATAAGACTAGTATGAACTCTTTCTCCCTTCACTTTATTTGGATACTAAACAGTTAGTTAAAAATAATTCAGTTGTCACTTAAGAAAAATCACGAAGTTCCATAATATTTGGAATCAGGATGCTTTAATATTCTTGCTTATGACCTATGTGATATAATAAAAATTACCTTTATTCGGTTTTCAGAACGTGAAACTGAATGGGTAATTAGCATTTGTTGGATTTCATGGTATATTAAATAATTTGGCAAAGCATGCAGGCACAAAACAGATGATATGGGAAGGTCGACTTAAAGCAAAAATCACAAAACCTCAAGTATAGATGAAAGTACTTCCATAATTTAGAAAACATCTTGGACTAGAATGAAAAATTTAAAGAGTTATTATAAAAGGCCCTGAAACTTATAGAACATTATGTAACTAGTAAAGCTATAAATACAATACAGACAGCATTATAGTACCAGGTCAAATTTCAGACCTGGGCTTGATGCCCAGATTTTTATAGAAATGTGCCATAAACTCAGTGATCAACTATAAAATGATATTCCTTTACATTTATGTAGAAATTGATAAAACTCCTCATCACTTGCCTGAAGTAGTATCTTAACTGGTTACTTTGACTTCAGTCTCAAAACCTCCACATGCTGCCCCAGAGTGTTAGTGAAATCTCACTAGGTGACTCTCCCTCTGAGTGTCCAGGCTTTCTCATTGCCCATGAGCACCGGAGAGGAGAGGAAACTTGGGTAGAGTCCAAGGACGCCTATGGAAATTACAAAACTTATTTGAATGTTAGTGTTTTATCTCAATAGTTCATCATTTGTTACATTTTATTTCCCAGCCTGTGTTAATTTCACTAAAAAAATGTTTTAAATTACTTACCAGAAATAAAATTGATGGTCAAGAAGAGTGCCAACTGATATTTTTGACACACCTTTGTATACATTTTCTTATGTGAGAGGCATAAATCTATAAAGTCAAAATGCCATGTCATACCCTAATGACCTTCCTTGGCCCCTCTACAGTGAAGGAACTGTTTTCTGCAGTACAGGGTCTTTCAGGATGGAGAATAACCCCATCTTGAGATTCTCAAGGATGCCAATTAAACTACTAAAGAAGAGAAACCATTTCTGCTATTTAGATTGCTTTTTAGGTCTTCATTAAATCTTAAATGGACTCCACCATGTGGATATAAACATGAGAAGTTTGAAAGCCAAATTGGAAGTGTTTTCCAGTTCAGCAAAGGAGTCAGAAATATATAAACATATTTTGTGTGGTATCTTGACATCTTCCCTATATGTATTATCTCTGTCCATTTCTCTTAGTGATTTATTCAACCAACAAATGTATATGGAGCACACATGTGCCAGGCAATATTTTATGCACTGTGCATTGAACAGTAAATAAGGTAGATGAGCATCCTGTTCTCTTGCAACTTTCATGTCACAGGGACGTGACAGACAAAAAACAAAGAAAATAAATAAGTGCCACGCACAGAGTGAAAACAAAATGATGTAATAGAAGAGAAGGTTAAGGTTAGTATATCGTAACTCTTCATTGGATGCCAGGAAAGGCAAACTCACAGGAGGGGCTATAAAAAATTAATAAAAATATTTTAGGAGAGTTTTATTCTATAACCAATCTCGAAATAAACAAGAAAAAGGGAAAGCAGGAGGGGGCTTGCTGTAAAAAAAAAAAAGAAGAGGACTCCAGGCTCTACTGTGTTTCCTGGCAGGCAATTATGATCAGCTCAGAATATTGTCCTTTACCAGCCCTTTTTAATGATTTCAAAACTTAATTAAAACATGGATGATGGTAAAATAATTAAGCACATTTTCAAATCAAGTTATAAGAGGTTTTATAAATATAATTGTCCTTCCCATGGTCTTGTGGTAAAGAATATATGCTTATTCAGATGATGCTGCCCTTGTTCAAAATAACTTCTGACCTTTGGATCTATCTTTTGGAATTTGCTTCCCTGCACTGTTTACTAGCTAGCAAAATAATTTAATTTAATTTTATTCTCTCTCTTTGCCTCCAGGGTTTACTGAGTTCCTCTGATTATCTCAGTATCATTTTATCTTGCTCCTGAGGGCCCCTGAGGACTGGTGTGGTCCCAACCTGAAGCTAGGAAAGTGGTGGTAGAGGGCAAGGGAAACAAAAGAAAACATATACAAACTAGAGGCCTGGTCCATGAAATTCGTGCACTGGGGGTCCCACAGCCTGGCCTGTGCCCTCTTACAGTCCGGGACCCCTCGCTCCTTACTGCCTGCCTGCTTGCTGCTCCCTACTGCTTGGCTCCGAGTTTCCCGCCACCTCCACTGCACTTGCCAGCCGTGAGGCCGGCTTCTGGCTGAGCGGCGCTCCCCCTGTGGGAGTGCACTGAGCACCAGGGGACGGCTCCTACATTGAGCATCTGCCCCCTGGTGGTCAATTCATAGTGACCAGTCATTCCACTGTTCGGTCAATTTGCATATTAGGGTTTTATTATATAGAATAGGATATTGAATGTGAACTGTAAATGAAAAATAAAATTTAAAAAAGAACCAAATAAAATTTTAGATCTGAACAATTTTTAATATATATATATATTTTAATTCTCACCTGAGGATGTTTTTAAAATTGATTTTTAGAGAGAGAAACATCCATGTGACAGAGAAATACCAGTAGGCTGCCTCTGCACCTGCTGACCCACTGGGATCTAACCTAAACATAAGTATGTGCCCTAACCTAGAATCCAACAGGAAATCCCTTGGTGTACAGGTTGAGACTCCAACCAATTGAGCCACCTGGCCAGGGCAGATCTGAAAAATATTTTTTTAATGTACCTCCAGGCCCTGGTCAATGTGGATCAGTAGTTAGAGTGTCCTCCATGCACCAAAGGGTCATGGGTTCGATTCTAGGTGAGGACACATACACAGGTTGTGGGTTCCATCCCTGTCAGATTGCTTGGGCAACTGATCAGTGTTTCTCTTTCTCTTTCCCTCTCCCTTCCTCTCTCTCTAGAATCAATGAAAAGAACATATCCTTAGAGGAGGACTTAATAGGAAAAAAAATGCTGGTTTGGTTCAGTGGATAGTGCTTTTACAGGCGGACTGAAGGGTACCGGGTTGGATTCTGATCAAGGGCATGTAACTGGGTTGCAGGCTTAATCCAGGGCCCTGGTCGGGGATTCAGCAAGAGGCATCCAATTGATGTTTCTCACATTAGTTTCTGTCTTTCTCCCTCCCTTCCACGCTCTGTTAAAAAAAAAAAAAAATCAATGCAAAAATGTCCTCAGGTGAGGATTAACCAAAACAAACAAACAAACAAACAAACACCCATCCCCAGTGTGATTATTGAAGGAGCATATGAAGTATTCGTTGAATGAATGGGAAGGGATGGGATTTCGCTTTCTGTTTTAGCAACTCTGCAAGCCAGAGGGTTTATTTTTATTTTTTTAAACATATTTTATTGATTTTTTACAGAGAGGAAGGGAGAGGGATAGAGAGTTAGAAACATCGATGAGAGAGAAACATCGATCAGCTGCCTCCTGCACACCCCCCACTGGGCATGTGCCTGCAACCAAGGTACATGCCCTTGACTGGAATCGAACCCGGGACCCCTCAGTCCACAGGCCTACAACCAGTTAGGGCCAGAGGGTTTATTTTTTATTTTAATTTTTATTGACTGATTATTTAATAGAGAGGAAGGGAGCGAGAGAAACACCAGTGTGTTGTTCCACTTATTATGCACTCTTTGGTTGCTTCTTGTCTGTGCCTTGACCAGGGATCCAACCCACAACCTTGCTGTATCAGGAGGAGGTTCTAACCCACTGCACTGCCGGCTGCCTGTCAGGGCCCCTCAACAAAACCCCTCTGGCGTGCCCTGGCCTCTGCTGTGGGCCGGAGCTCTTCTGCTACAGCAAAGGTTTGGGTTCCATTCTGTCAGGGTACCTACTTAGGTTTTGGGTTTGATCCCCAGTCCGGGTTGACTGCTGCTCAGGAAGTAACCGAGGACCGTTGAGGTCCATATGCTCTAATCATTCAGCAGGGAGGTGGGGTTCCATTGCTGACATGCCCGACTCTGATCCCCACTACCCTTGCTCCTCCATCAAGGGCGACTTCAACTATGGCAGTTGCATGGCCTCCAGGTAGGTCGCCCTCTCCGCAGCTCGCCAGGCCTGGCTACTGCACAGTTGCCCCGGGAGGCGGATTTCCGGGTTCCCAGGGAAAGCAGGGTCCTGGAGGGAAAGCAGGGTCCTGGAGGGAAAGCACTTTGCTCCACCTCCCTTCGGGGCTCCCGGGCTGGAGTGGAGCACTTGTCCTGCTCAGGGCTTTGAGGGGAGAGCCATTCCAGGGAGTCCTCCTAGCTGGGTGTGAGAAAATGAAACTGGAGCCCTTCCTCCTTGAATCCTGTCATCTTCGGGCATGTGAATGCATTTTATTTTATTTGACACAGCCTCACGTGCCCAGCCTTGTGCAGCACGCAACCACACCCACCCGCTCCTGCCAGACATTAACCATGAGGGTGTCCTGGCTAATTAGCATATTCCTCTCTTATTATATAGGATGGTACTACATCAAACTGAAAAGGTTCTGCACAGCAAAGGAAACCAACAAAATGAAAATACAACCGACTAAATGGCAGAACATATTTGCCAACGATATATTCGATAAGGGGCTAGTATCCACATTTTATAAGTAACTTATACAATTCAACATCAAAACCCCCCAAACAATCCAGTTAAAAAATGGGCAAAGGACCTGAATGAACACTTCTCCAAAGAGGACATACAGATGGCTAATAGACATATGAAAAGATGCTCCAAGTCACTAATTATCAGAGAGATGCAAATTAAAACCACAGTGAGATCTCACTTCACACCTGTCAGAATGGCTACCATTAATCAATCAACAAACAACAAGTGTAGGTGAGGATGTGGAGAAAAAGGAACCCTCTCCAACTATTTGGTGAGAATACAGATTGGTGCAGATACTGTGAAAAACAGTATGGAAGTTACTCAAAAAACTATAAATGTAATTGCTTTATGGCCCAGCAATTTCACTTCTGGGAATATACCAAAAAAATCCTGAAACACTAATTTGAGGGAATATATGCACTCCTATGTTCATTGCAGCATTATTTACAACTAGAGGCCCGATGCACAAAATTCGTGAAAGAATAGGCCTTCCTTCCCTGGGCTGCAGGCACTGGCTTCCCTCTGGCACCCGGGACCCAGGCTTCCCTTGCAGCCCCTAAAGGACGTCTGGTCTAATTAGCATATTACACTTTTATTATTATAGATAGCCAATATTTCAAAGTTTCCCAAGTGTCCATCAGTAGATGAGTGGATTAAAACGCTGTGGTACATTCACACAATGGAATACTACTGGTCAGCAACAAAAAGAAGGAAATCTTACCTTTTGAAACAGCATGGATGGACCTGGAGATTATTATGCTAAGTGAAATAAGTCATCCATAGAAAGATAAGTACCATATGATTTCACTTGTAAGTGGAATATAATGAACAAAATAAACTATCAAACAAAATAGAAACAGACTCATATATACAGAGAACTGACTGACATCTATCAGAGGGGAGAGGTTTGGGGGACTGGGTGAAAAAGGTGAAGGAATTAAGGAAAAAGCAAACAAACAAAAACCACATAGACACAAACAATATAGTGATTGTGGGAGGGAAAGGGGTCGGGGATAGTATAAGAGGATAAGGTGGGGATAAATGATAATGGAAGGAGACGTGACTTGGGGTGATGAACACACAATGCAATATACAAATGATATAGAATTGTATACATGAAACTGAAACCGGATAACCAATGGGTCAGGGCTGCTTGTCACTACTTGAGCCAATCTAGCAGAGACAGGGTTGAGCTGACAGCATGAAAGAGCAGCTTGTCATCCACAAAAATCTGCTCTGCAAACCCCCTTAAGCCAGCTGCTTATATAGGGTAGGATAAAGATTACATGGGGAAATAGGCTATGCATGCTGGGATGGGACTCCATTGTTTGGGCAACAAGGTTGTTAATCTTTCCATGATAATAGGTAGTTCTTGAATGAGAATGGACCTTATTCCAAGGTTGACTCCCAGGGGGCTTACAACTCCCAGCCAGGTTAGAATGTACTTTCTTTAACCAGAACAAGGCAATCATGGTTAACAGAGCATGATAAATATTTCCCAAAACTATAGCTAGTTCCCAATATATCCTATTTTTGCCCCTAACAAAACCTATATAATTTTATTAACCCAATGTTGCCCCAATAAGTTAAATACAAATTTAAAAAAAAAAGAAAAAGAAAGTGGTGGTAGGAGAACTGATAGAAGAGTTTGTGTTATCTGTCTAGATCCAATCAGGAGAGAGAAACCATTTAGCAATTTGAACAGGGAATGTGTAATATAAATAGTTATAATAAATTATAACAGGAAACTGGAATAACCAGGAAATGGTTAGTAAGAAATAAAAAGAACTCTAAACATATATGTGTTTGGAATAGCATATACAGTATAAGGAGTAGCCACTACCCTTAGAGTTGACATTGAACCCAGGGAAGAGGCCCTCCAGGCCTTGTTGTGAAGAGCATGGCTGTAGCTCACTGAATGGTGGAGAAGTCATTCTGGTGCCTTGCTGGGGGAGCTCTGTCCTCTGGGACTTTCTAGACATCTACTCTCTCAGGAGTTGGTGAAGCTGTTCCTGGGAGGCTTCTCACCACAGGCACTCTGCTACAAAACTGGCTGGAGTAGGGGGAATCCTGGAGGAAACTAGTCACTGGGTACTGTTTGCAACCATATATTGCAGGCCTACATATTGCAGGAACTTGCTGAGTGAGCACACCAGAACCAGGAAGAAAACCCTTCCTCCTGCATTGTCTCTTCAGTGTCCTTTCCTGACAAAGCTTAACATTGTGCCAACTAGCAAAGGAAAAACAAGGGTCACAGATTCATTTTCATAGAACAAGCCATTAAGGGTAAATTTGGTGCTGGAAAGCAAGCCTATATAATAAAGAGGTAATATGCAAATTAACCCTCATGCCCTCACAAGATGGCTGCCTACGACCAGGGGGTTAGTGAGGGACGACTAAACAACTGAACAAGCAGGCTGCGTGGGGTGACAAGGCCAGCAGGGGGGTTAGTGAGGGATGACCAGACGACTGAACAGCAGGCTGCATGGGGTGACCAGGCCGGCAGGGGAGGCAGTTGAGGGTGACCAGGCCAGCAGGGGGGGCAGTTAGGGGCCATCAGGCTGGCAGAGGGGGGCAGTTGGGGGCGACCAGGCCAGCAGAGCGGGGCAGATAGGGCCAACCAGGCAGGCAGGCAGGTGAGTGATTAGGAGCCAGCGGTCCAGGGTTATGAGAGGGTGCAGGCTGGGCTGAGGGGACACCCCCGCCCATGCATGAATTTTGTGCACCGGGCCTCTAATAAATTGACAACTGGCATTGTTGGTAAGACATGGAGTAGTTAAGGAGTCAAACTTATGTGTTTGACTTCTATGTGTTTATAAGCTACCTGCCTCCTATGAGTAAAATAAATGATAATGTGCTTAATGGAAAGGAATAATTGATCAAATATTTATTATATCATAGTTCTCAAAGAGGAAAATAAGCAAAATATGAGTGTATGTGTGTGTGTGTGTGTCTTTATCCTCCTGGCATACTGGTTTCAGTATAAGGGTGCCAACACAGCTTTCATGGGAAAAATCTCTTCTTTTTTCTGAGATTATAATCATTTTACTATCTGTGTTTTTAAGTGGTTTTAATATTTTTATTTTTTAGTGAAATAGTTGTCATAGTGAAAGATAGTTTTTGTTGTTGTGGCTGTTTTATTTGTCTTAAAATTTTTCCTACTTGGCAAAGAAAACCGTCCTATATTAGTATTCTTTCCATTTAAAAAAAATTATACTGGTCTATGAAATTCAAATCTGGAAACCATTGCACTCAACTAAGAATTTATAAATGTAAATTGTGACAGGTCACTATTATTCTTTTGTGAAATGTATAAAAGTTTTGTATTTAGAAACTGAAAAAATATTTGTCACTTTATATTCGGCAATAATGACATATAAACTTATGAACAGAACTCAAATAGTAGCTAAGGCCATTCACTTTACATTAATTGTCTCCACGTAAACTAACCAGTTACAGATATTATTATCACTTCTTCAGATATCAAAAATCAGATGGAGTTAAATAATTCTGCAAGGCCTTATAGCTAGAAGAAAGCAGAGCCAATATTTAAATAGGAGTCTGATAGGCTCCAAAATGTTCCAGGATTTAAATGTCTGACTGCCTCCCAAAACCTTCCAGTGTCTAGGGAAAGACAAAAAACGAATTAAGGAGTTAAAATTAAATTTTCAAAAAATATAAAAGACCAATAGATCATATATTTTGTGTATGTGTATACACACACACACACACACACACACACACACAATTCCTAGAGAAAGGAAATGTACAAAGGAACTTCATAACTTGTTTTCAAAGCTCAATGTATATCATGTACAAAAAATTCAATGACTAGTTTCCATTTTCACTAAAGAAATATAAATTTAGTAGATTATACAGAGTAAACCAATGCAAATGTATTGTAATATACATTAGTGTATCAGAAAGGAATGTGTGTGTTTGTTGCAGATTTGACTAGCTGTGGCATAACCAAATATGAATTTACATGCATCAGGTATCAAGATGTCCACACATATGGATCATTGCTGAGATTGTTTCAGTAGCTCAATGTTAGGGGCCAAACCTCAACCCGATTCCCTTGGCCTTCCTCTCATGGTTATGCAATGCTGCTACAGTTTCCACCATCACATCTCCTTTTAAGCAAGAAGGGGACAAGAGTGTACCAGCTATATATGACTCATTTTATCAGCTTCTCTGAAACATCCCCAACTGACTTTGGTTTTATTCTCATTAGCCAGTGCTGGGTCAAATATCCTTACCACTAGTTGTAAGGGAATTGAGGAAAGCAAGGAATGACTTTGTCATGATTGGCTGAGACCATAGGTTAACCACACTCTGGCCTTAGGGCCAATTCAGGCTATTCCTGTTGTTGTAAATAAAATTGTTTTCTTTTTAAGTTTCAATGGAGCACAGCCCTGATCATTTATTTATACACTGGAGGCCCAATGCACAAAATTCGTGCAAGAGTAGGCCTTCCTTCCCCCAGCTGCCGGCATAGGCTTCCCTCTGGCACCCAGGACCTGGGCTTCCCTCTCAGCCCTGGCTTCATCCAGAAGGTTGTCTGGAAGGATGTCCAGTCTAATTAGCATATTATGCTTTTATTATTATAGACTAGAGGCCTGGTGCATGAAATTCGTACATAGGGTTGGGGGTCCCTCAGCTTGGCCTGCATCCTCTCCAATCTGGGACCCCTCCGGGGATGTCCAACCCCTGTAGGATGAGGCCTAAACCGGCAGTCAGACATCCTTCTTGCAATCCAGGACTGCTGGCTCCTAACTGCTCACCTGCCTGCCAGCCTGATCCCCCTAACTGCTCTCCCCTGATGGCCTGATCCCCCTAACTGCTCTCCCCTGCCAGGCTGATCCCCCTAATTGCTCTCTCCTGCCAGCCTGATCCCCCTAACTGCTCTCCCCTGCTAGCTTGATCACCCCTAACCACCTCTGCCTTGGCCCCACCACCATGGCTTTGTCCGGAAGGACGTTCGGAAAACATCTGGTCTAATTAGCATATTACCCTTTTATTAGTATAGATTGCCTGTGACTGCTTTCATGGTACAGTGGCCAAGTTGAGTAATCATACCATCAGGCCTGAAAATATTTACCATTTGGCCTATTACCAAAAATATTTCCTGTCCTCCAGTTTAGATCAATCATGATCCATCACCTGAGGTTGACCACATGGACACTTCAGGGATAACTGGGCTTTCATTAAGCAAGGAAGGAGGAGGAAAGAAGATACTGCAAAAGAACCAACAGTTATGTCAGGTCACCTGGCCCAACTAATTATATACAAAATCAAAAAATTAAATAGATTTTCTGTTTTAAGTCACAGAGTCATATTGAATATACAACTTTTTTGCTTCTTCATTTCCCAATGAGCCAATTAAGAAAATTAAGAAAGGTAGAATTTTGCAAATATATAGAATTAAATGATATATAATGAATTCAGGAAGATGATCCCTAATTACTGACTTTTATATAGCACTGCCTAAGATATTGTCAGACTAAGTTTTAGACACATATTTTACTGATGGAAACTTCCATTTAAACTATTTTAGGTCCTTGCATACACTGAGGGACTTCATGGAAAATGGATGTTCAGTGAGATACGAGCTGTATTCTCAAGACGTTATCTTCTACAAAACACTGCTTTGGAAGTATTTATGGCAAACCGAAGTAAGTCTCTTTAAATATTTTGAAAGAAAACATGCTCATATTTGAATGCTATTTATTTGCATGGTGTAATTCTGTCTCTGCTTTCCCCCCTGTGTATTTCTCTCTGTTATGCCCTCACTAAAATAACAATATTAAGAAATTAATATGTTTGGAAATATTAATCCTAGGTTTATCATAGATAAAGTTATACAGAAAGGTGATTTCCAAGAAGATACATTACCCTTACAAATAAATGGTGATAAGCACTTGAAAATGATTTCTGAAGTTGATGGTTTGCTCTCCTGTACTTTTCTAAATCATGAATTTACTTCTTTCCACAGCCTCAGTTATGTTTAATTTCCCTGATCAAGCAACAGTAAAAAAAGTTGTCTATAGCTTGCCTCGGGTTGGAGTAGGAACCAGCTATGGTTTGCCACAAGCCAGGTAATTATATCATGTTATACATTTTCTATGGGTTTTATAAAACATACTTAATTTTAATAAGACAGAAATATATATAGGGTTACACCATTATAATTATTATAATTAGTTGAGAACCAAGGAATTTTCTTTCTTTGCAGGTTATTTGTAGGAAAAGAGGTTATGAAAACAACTATTTTAAGAATGACAGAATAGTTAAGACATAATTTTATGTAACATATAAATGAGGAAGTAAAAAATTGATTGAATATCATAGCTAGTATATAATTAAGACATTTTGCTTGGTGATCTTACAAGAAACATACCAAAAGCCTCATGATGTTTGTAATTGTAATAACATATAATTTGTTCTTATAAATATTTCTTCATTAAAGTAATAAAACTCCTAGCATTTATTAAGATTTATAGTCATTAATTATGGTTTAATTTTACCATTCCCTAAATTTTTTATCTAGGTATATAGATAACAGTACATGATTATATTTAATACACAACTTTGATACAACCAAAAAGTAAAACATCACAATAAAATAATAACAAAAAACAGGGCATTTTATTTGCAATGCGAAAGAAATGATTAACAATAACAGAGACACTATAACCCAAGGAAACTGGAAAAAAGAAAATCCTATATAATAAAAGGCTAATATGCAAATAGACCGAACGGTGGAACAACTAGAACAACTGGTTGCTATGACATGTGCTGACCACCAAGAGGCATGTGCGGAACATGGCGGCCATTGGCTGTGGTGGTATGGTGGAACAGGTGAGCAGGGGCGCCAGACCAAGGTGGGGAGCTGGTCGCTGTCATTGGGGTGAGCCTCTGGTGATTACTGAAAATTCTTTGCTCCCACGTGCCGCGGTCCCGCCCAGCGCTCACATCTGCTGCCAGCGCTGGCCCCACTCACACCCACTGCCAATGTCAGCCCTGCTTGCACCCACAGCCAGCTCTGGAGCTGCTGCTTGCACCTGCTGCCCATGCCTGGCACCAGTCCCGATCACTCGGCGCCATCAGTGGGTGTGAGAGGCAGGTGCCGGCCCTGATCGCCCTTGAGGGCTTCTCCACCTCCCACTGCTCCTGAGGGGTGATCGGGGCAGCAGCCGCTGCTCACACCCACTGACAGTGCTGGCCCCACTCGCACCGCTGCTGGAGCTGGTCCCAATCGCTCTGTACTGTCAGTGGGTGCGAGTGGAGCTGGCGCTGTCAATGTGTGGGAGCAGCAGTGATGGGAGCTGGGCTGCCGGCAGACAGGGGACAGGTGGTTGCGTTGTGAGGGGCCAGGCTGAGACCCACCCCTGTGCCTACCGCAGCCTCTCGGTCCACAGTTCCTTTCAAGGTGCATGAATTCATGCACTGGGCCCCTAGTGAAATAATAAAAATGATGTTTAAAGATTAAACAGTAACAAAGAATAATTTTTCTGCAATAACACACTGTCACAGAATAAAAACTTTGACACTTAATGTTTTTTCAGTTTTGAAAAGTGTTATACAGTTTTAACTCTTATAACTGAACATTGGGAAACAGATTGATGAGTATCTACAATTAGGGTGAAAGCTAATTTTGAATCAAAATATAAATTTTGAATATCCTTAGCCTGGGTAATTCCAAGTGATTGAAATTATTACAACAAATTAGTTGAACAAATTCAAAGTGAGTTATATCAAAGTATAGTTAATGCAAAGAAAATATGTGGCCAGTTTAAGCACCCTAAAACACTACTTGCCTTTCAATTTATCAACACAACCAAAAAAGAATGTGCACAAAATCCATTAACAGTAGATAATAGCATAAAGAGTACAGTCAACAATACTGTGATAACTATATGGGGCATGGTGGGTACCTGAAATATTGAGGGAAAACTTTGTAAGTATAGGATTGTATAACCACTATGCTGTGCACCTGAAACTAATACAAAATAATATTGAATGTAAACTGCAATTGAAAAATAAAATCAGACAGTACATAACACTGGGGGGTACAATTAAAAGGAAAATAACATCTTGGTATTTTTAAAGCATCATTTTGAAATCTTATTTTATTGAAGAATAGAGGCCCGGGTAGAGTCCCTAGGCCTGGCTGGCGATCAGGGCCAATCTGTGGGGTGACCAGCCTGGGGCCTGTGGGCTGGGGGCAGCTCCTGAGTTGAGCATCTGTCCCTTGGTGGTCAGTGCGCTGTTCAGTCAATTTGCATATTAAGCTTTTATGATATAGGATACTAATGTAAGTAGGAAACAGTAAATCTTGTGTATCACTAATATCAGTTAGTTAGTTTTGGGCTCCAAGTAACTGAATGCATGACTAAGTGTGGCTTAACAGATAGAGTTCTTTGCTTGTTAGTTTTTGTCTTTAATGTAAATGATCTGGAGTTGCCAGTATAGGCTCAGAGGTTCAGAGATGTTAGTATTCTTAGTTGGCCTCATGTTCGCAAAATAAGTACTACTACTCCAGACACCACATCTTCAGACAACTGCAGTAAAGCAGGAGAAAGACACAATGGATTCTTCTTAGAGCATCATGTTTTAAGAAAGAATATATTTCTCAGAAGCCTTCTGCAATCTTTATTTTAAGTCCCTTTTGGCCAAAATGGGTCACCTTCCCATTCCTAAAAACAATCACTGTCAACAGGAAGTGTGTTTACTGGCTTAGCCCCCTAGAATTCAGGGAAAAATACCAACTCCTTGTTATTTCCAACTTGAAAAAAATAGGGTGTCTTTTGGCAATGAAGAAAGAGATATCAGCTTTGGGTAGATAAATTAAGTCCTTGGGAATTATTGCACAGCACTGCATGGATGGAAAGGAAAACTAATCTTCTTCTGACTCCCCTCAAGTAGGCTACAGTCATTTAAAAGACAGGGACTTTGTCTTATTTATCTTTTAATCTATAGGATCTAGCATAGTACCTAATTGTAGAGGTGTTTTTAAGTGCTATTCAACTGGAATTACCTTGTATTGTAGTGTATCTATTCTCTTTAAGCTTACAGTATAAGAGCAATTTACTTACATGTGTGCACATGCTCAGATATTTGCCAGTAGACTGACAAGATTAAATTAAGAAACTAGTAGATAATTAAATAGTTATATAAAATACAGGCCAAACGAAAAAGTGCATTTACTCTATCAAGGAAATGTAGTTAATTTTGCAAGACTTGGTCTTATTGAATCTAAACTGACTGATGGTAATCACTACTTCCTTTCCCTGGTGCTTACACACTATTTAATCACCAATTCAATAATTTTTCCAGGAATTGACATTAAGAACTCACAAGGAGTTCTATATCCTTTTTAAAAATAATCTGCCGCCAAAACCGGTTTGGCTCAGTGGACAGAGCGTCAGCCTGCGGACTGAAAGGTCCCAGGTTCGATTCCGGTCAAGGGCACGTAACTTGGTTGCGGGCACATCCCCAGTAGGAGGTGTGCAAGAGGCAGCTGATCGATGTTTCTCTCTCATCGATGTTTCTAACTCTCTATCCCTCTTCCTTCCTCTCTGTAAAAAATCAATAAAATATATATTTAAAAAATAAAAATAAAAAAAAAATAAAAATAATCTGCCTCTTGGCATCTTTACCAATGACCATGATTCTTCAAAGATTACCAATATGGGTTTCTCAATGACATGTGTGTGATTTCCTTCAATAGTCTTCGACTTGTCTGGACCTGAATTAATTTAAAACAACCAGAGCTCTTCTACTATCTTTGTTACCTATTATGAGTATTATTTCCTTTTTAACCACATTCAGTCTTTTGGAAAATCATTATTCTTGATAGAAAAACTGGAAACAAAATAGATGTTCAGTAGTTTTGGTTCTGCTGTTACTTAATACAACCATTCTATCTTAAAATTCTGTCTTCACATGGCAGAAGGGAGCTCTCTGTCCTTAATTCTTAAAACAACCACATTTTAAAAACAAGGGGATTTGAGAGGAGAGAAGATGGTGGCCAAATAGGCAGACCTTTCTTGCACCTCCTCCCAGGGCCAGACTAGAAATAAAACTAAAGTGGGGAACATACACCTGGAATTACCAACTGAGGTCCAGCTGAGGAGACTTATATCAAGGAAGGACAGAAAATACCTGGAGACCAGTAGGAAGAGCAAAGTCCTGAGAGGGCCTGCCATGGGCAGCAGGCTGGTCAGCCAAGAGTGAGGAGAGATCCCTATGGGAGGGGCTTTTCCCTTAGGAGATAGAGGCCAGAACACCAGAACTGAGATCAGCAGCCCATGTAACACCCAGATGTAAAAGGCAGCAGGGCTGCTGGCCTCTGTGGAGTCTGGAGCCAGTATATTGGAGCCAGTTGAGAAAAAGCTTCAGTTCTGTTTTGGGTTGTGTTTTTTTTTCCCCCCCCCCAGAGCACAGGAGTTTTCATTTGCAGCTACTCACCCAAGGCTTTGGTGCAGATAGGGTCATGCATACTTGAGATGCCTAAGGAAAGGCTGGGGTAGAAGTATTGCAGGGAGGGGGGAGGGGAGAAGAGGTGGAAAAGCAGCAGTCAGGAGTCCTGCATTCGGTAGGTCATACATAACACCACCAAACCGAAACAACCATTTTTCCTGAGAGGATCCCCTAGCCACTCCTAGAAGCCACAGCTCAGGAAAAGGAAAAAAACCCTGTCCTAGGTGATACAGCCAACTACTCTCAGGAGCCCTGCCGGCCACACTCTGCATCTTGACCTTTGCAAAACAGAAATAGCTGCAGAGGTCAAGCCTATAGGTTTGAACAGCCTCAGGGAGGCTCTGTCCTAGGAACTATCATGGGAAGCTGACTGGTGCCTCTACCACACTGGAGAGCTGATAGAAATTCCAGGATTTCAGCTGATCCCACTGGATTGCATACAAGGATCTCTGCCCAGCCAAGGGACAACTCACAGAGTAGCTCTGGCTTAGGGAAACATACCCACCACTTACTTTGCCTGAAATCCGAACATCACCTCCCCCTCGTGGGAGACGCAGAGGTCTAGACTCCTGATTCTACCTAAAGCCCTTTCACAAACAGACTTGTGAGTGATTAAGATTGACAGCTGCCTAGCAAACGAAGGTTCTTGGAGGCAGAGACCAGGGAACCTTGGGAAGCTTTCTGACTCAGCCCTGTGCCCCATGCTGCAACAAAACTGCTTTAGAGGGAAGCTTGGCCCCTCCTGTGCACAGTCAAGTCCTGTGAAGACAGACACAAACTGTAGATCCATTGGAGCTTCAAGCAAGTTACTGAAAGCCAAAGGAGAGGGCCGCGCGGGGAGGGGGAGAGTTGGGGGGGCGGTGGCAGCGGCGCTTGATGGTGTTCCCTTGCGCGCGGAGCACATTGTGGACCCTACCACTGGTGGGCTCCACTGGCGGTGCTCCCCGTGGCCCGGTGCATTGGCCGCTGCCCAGAGCCGGTTCCACCCGGAAGCCTGACTCTTCTGGAGGCTCTAGGGCAGGCGTCCTCAAACTACGGCCCGCGGGCCACATGTGGCCCGCCGAGGACATTTATCCGGCCTGCCAGGTGCCGCTGCCTGTCCTGCTTAGCAGCTGACTCGTCCCGGGCCCACAGTGTGCATAGGAATTTGTTCATGGTTTTTTTTTTAAACTATAGTCCGGCCCTCCAACAGTCTGAGGGACAGTGAACTGGCCCCCTGTTTAAAAAGTTTGAGGACCCCTGCAGGAGACCTGGGAGCAGAGGAGGACTGGCGGCCTCGGGCGAAGCATGCAGAAGGGCTAAGGCAAGAGCCCCCAAGATCTCTTGCTTTTCTTGTTTGAGCTTGTTGCCATAACCCTCTAGATAAAATGGAATGCACATAGGCATTGCAGAGGCAGCTGCTTTAAGGTGAACTGGCACAGAGGTTGAGCTCAACATGCCATTAGTGAAAAGAAATATCGATCCTAGGCACTTGTGCCACACAGCACTGACTAGAGGCATTAAGAATGAACTAGAGTGTGTAACCAATATTTCCTTGGCAAATATAATTAGACAATTAAGTAGCCTAAGTAAATATGCTGAAGATATATTTGGAGAATTATTCAATGAAGCACATAGTTTTTCCTTCAGAGTTAACTCATTACAAGAACATGTGGACCGTTTATCTGTTAGTGTTACACAGCTTGACCCTAAAGAAGAATTGTCTTTGCAAGATACAACAATGAGAAAGGCTTTCCGAAGTTCTACAATTCAAGACCAACAGCTTTTTGACCGCAAGACTTTGCCTATTCCGTTACAAGAGACATACGATGTTTGTGAGCAGCCTCCACCTCTCAATATACTCACTCCTTATAGAGATGATGGTAAAGAAGGTTTGAAGTTTTATACCAATCCTTCATATTTCTTTGATTTATGGAAAGAAAAAATGTTGCAAGATACAGAGGATAAGAGGAAGGAAAAGAGGAAGCAGAAGCTGAAAAATCTAGATCGTCCTCATGAACCAGAAAAAGTGCCAAGAGCACCTCATGACAGAGAGAATGGCAGAAGTTGGCCCAAGGTCCAGAGTTGGCTGAAGATGATGCTAATCTCTTATATAAGCATATTGAAGTTGCTAATGGCCCAGCCTCTCATTTTGAAACAAGACCTCAAACATACGTGGATCATATGGATGGATCTTACTCACTTTCTGCCTTGCCATTTAGTCAGATGAGTGAGCTTCTAACTAGAGCTGAGGAAAGGGTCCTAGTAAGACCACATGAACCATCTCCACCTCCACCAATGCATGGAGCAGGAGATGCAAAACCCATACCCACCTGTATCAGTTCTGCTATAGGTTTGATAGAAAATCGCCTTCAGTCACCAGCTACAGGCAGGACACCTGTGTTTGTGAGCTCCACCCCCCCCCCCACCTCCTCCACCACCTCTTCCATCTGCCTTGTCAACTTCTTCATTAAGAGCTTCCATGACTTCAACTCTTCCCCCACCAGTACCTTCCCCACCTCCACCTCCAACCACTACTTTGCAAGCTCCAGCAGTAACACCACCTCCAGCTCCTCTTCAGATTGCCCCTGGAGTTCTTCACCCAGCTCCTCCTCCAATTACACCTCCTCTGTTACAGCCCTCTCCACCGGTAGCTACAGCTGCCCCAGTATGTGAGACTGTACCAGTTCATCCACTCCCACAAGGTGAAGTCCAGGGGCTGCCACCACCCCCGCCACTGCCTCCCTTGCCTCCACCTGGCATTCGAACATCATCACCTGTCACAGTTGCAGCTCTTGCTCATCCTCCCTCTGGGCTACATCCAACTCCATGTACTGCCCCAGGTCCCCATGTTCCATTAATGCCTCCATCTCCTCCATCACAAGTTGTACCTGCTTCTGAGCCAAAGTGTTATCCATCAACCCTACCTGTAAGCAGTAATGCCAGGAGTGTACTTCTGGAAGCAATACGCAAAGGAATTCAGCTACAAAAAGTAGAAGAGCAGCGTGAATAGGAAGCTAAACATGAACGCATTGAAAATGATGTTGCCACCATCCTGTCCTGCTGTATTGCTGTGGAATATAGTGATTCAGAAGATGATTCAGAATTCGATGATAGATTGGTTGGAGTAAGGAAAATGCATTGATAAATATTACAAAACTGAATGCAAATGTCCTTTGTGGTGCTTGTTCTTTGGAAATGTTTGATCAGTCCAGTGTTTTGCTTTTTCCCCCTTAAGATAAATAACGCTTTTCTTCCATAATTTTTGATTTCTAAGAAAAATATTAGCATACATTTCAACTAAGTGTTTCACAGTGGCTTATCTTTTTTATTTTTCCCTGAAAAGACACAATTTGGTCAAATAAACCATTAAGTATTAAGCATGGACAGCTGTTGTTAGAGTAGCAGATTCAGTTTTTGATATATCTTAATTGTGCACTTTGTGAATTTTAATTTAAAGAAAGCAACTGAGATTGAAATCTTGAGGACAGCTGTATCTATTAATGAGCCTTATTCAAAATCTTGATGTTTTAAAAGAAGAAACACTGACTTGATTATATGAATACACTCAGAAAGTACATTTAGCTTGTAGTATTGAATTCTCTTAAAGGAATGCTTGAATTTCTTTAGTTATTGTTTTATTGTTTTTAAATACTTGCTTTATTTGAATGTTTAGCAGTACCTCTTCCCACTTATATATTGTGTGGTATGATTTTGCTTGCTTATAAGAGTTTAAAGATTTCCATGTGAAATACTCTGACATAAACATACATGTAACTTACATAACTGTTAAGAATGATTTAATAAATGGTTCATTTTAAAGGGAAAAAATAGCCAAAGGAGGACATTTTCTGACAGAGATTAGCACAGGGGTGGGCAAACTTTTTGACTCGAGGGCCACAATGGGTTCTTAAACTGGACCGGAGGGCCGGAACAAAAGCATGGATGAAGTGTTTGTGTGAACTAATATAAATTCAAAGTAAACATCATTACATAAAAGGGTACTGTCTTTTTTTTTTTTATTTCAATAGTTTTATTCATTTCAAACATTTTAACAAGAAGAATGTAAACACTAATTATTATAATTTGAAACTTCAAAAAATGGAGGAATCATAGCACAATAACATACCTTATATTGAAGATGGCAAAGGCAAAATAAAATTGCCTAACAAAGGAAAGGTACAAAAGCCTTTCAAATTAAACTTAAATATAATAAAATAATTTAAAACTAAAACAAATAGAAAAGAACAAAATGTGTAAACAGTAAATTAAACATTTTCTTTAGTGCAACTTCCAAATTATGCCCGGGACGTAGATGTAGATGGCAATGTAGACAGGGTTGAAAGGTTTTTGGTCTTTAAAACATCAACTTCAGTGGGAACAGTGTTGTTGGTCTCCTTTTTTAGCTAATGCATCAAAGTCTGGAGTTAGTTTTCTTGTGGCTATTCTCAGGATAGATCTGAGGTGTTCGTCAGTTAAGCTGGATCTGTGAGGGGCTTTGTTGAAGTTCATGACGCTAAATGTCTGCTCACAAACATAGGTTGACCCAAACAGCACCAGTATCTTCTGTGCCATCCTCCGGATGTTTGGAAAAGTGGCTTCATTAAGTGAAGCATAAAAGTCTCTTAGTTCAAGAGAGCTGAATTTCTCCTTTAGGACAAAGTCAGACTGAAGATCGATGAGTTCCAGTTGCACCTCTTCTGGTGCTGTTTCAGGGTTTTGTGACAAAGGACGGGCCACCAGTTGAAGTGACTGGTCAATTTTTTCAACATCAGAAAACCGACGACAGAATTCTGCATGCAGGTCATCCAGTGATTTGCTGTATTTCTTAACGTTTTGGATGGTCTCCTTCTGTGTGGCTAGTGTGGCAAAATGAGTGAAGACTTTGTCTAAAATTTGTCTGGAAAAGAAAATCAGCTTCGATTAAAAGGCTTTCACATTAGTGTACATGTCATGTACATACTGATCTTTTCCCTGTAGCTTCACATTTAGCTCATTCAAATGTGAAAATATATCTACAGCAAATGCAAAGTCACACAGCCAATTCTTGTCACTCAGCTCAGTAAATTCGTCAGACTTCCCCTTTAATTTAAAAAATGCACCAATCTCTTCTTTGAGCTCCCACACTCGTTGGAAAACTTTGTCCAAACTCAACCAGCGGACACGAGAGTGGTAAAGTAAGTCGTGGTGATCCGCATCAGTTTCCTCCAGAAACTTAATAAACTGACAGTTCTGAAGTCCCTTTGCTCGAATGAAATTAACAAGCTTTACGACTGGATTAACAACATGATTAAGTTGTAATATAGACTTGCACGATGATTCCTGGTGAATAATACAGTGAAGAAAAATAACATCTTGGTTAGGGTTCTCCTCTTTCACTTTATCCTGAATTCTTTTTAGCAGTCCAACATTTTTTCCACTTAAAGTTGGAGATCCATCTGTCGTGACATTAGCAAGTTTACTCCATGGTAGCTTCATTTTCTCGATGACAGTAGACACCCGGTCATACAAGTCCTCTCCCCGTGTTTTTCCTTTCAGTGGCTCCATGGCTAAAAACTCCCCTGTAATTTCAAAATTGTCACTAATCCCTCGGATAAAAATTAAGAGCTGAGCAGTGTCCTTTACGTCATTACTTTCATCCAATGCTAGTCAATAAAACTTAAAGAACTCTGCCTTACTATTTAACTTGCTGGCCAAGTCTTCATCAATCAGTTCCACTCGACGAGTCACTGTCCTGCGCGATAAGCTGAGTTTTTCAAACTTGCCTTTGCTCTCTGGACACAAGAGACCTGCTGTCTCTATCATACATGCTTTCAAAAACTCGCCTTCACAGAGAGGTTTGCTAGCTTTTGCTAATTTGAATGATAGCATAAAACTTGCTTTGGTAGTTGTCTCTTGAATTGCAGTTTGTCTGTGAAAGACATTTTGCTGAGCCTGTAATTTAGCCATCAACCTCTGTGAGGTAGCCTCCCGTTCTTGAGGTGACTGCTTGCTAGCATAGTTGCCATGCTTTGTGGCAAAGTGACGGCTGAGATTGTACTCTTTGAAGACTGCAAGTGTTTTCTGGCATATCAGACATACCGGCATTGATTGGACTTCGGTGAAAAAATATTTTGTTGTCCACTCCCTCTTAGACACTCGGCATTCACTGTCCACTTTCCTTTTCTTTGGTCCACTCATGTTTAATATTGGGCTAAAACCAACAGTACCGTTCTCTTATTAAATTCTTTACTAAAATAAGACAGTAAAGTATAAAAACAAGTGATTAAATTTGCTCTACTATAACATTTTTGGTCTTCTAAAAAATATATATATAACAAAATCATCTGAAAAAGTTCACACATGGGACAGATACACACCCTGACCATAGAGAACAACCCCTTTCCTCCATAGGAAACCTGTGTATCTTTCACATAGGCCCTTTGTTTATGGTAACACACATAGCTGCACATTGCTGTGTCTTCCAGACTCACTTGTATGGGAGGTGCTAGGGCAGTGCAAAACATGCGTAACCAGTAGTTACCACTAGCACTTCCGTTACTGGCAAAAAACAGCCGCAGTGCACATAGTGTGAAAGAGCCTATTATCAATGTCAGATTGCATCCACTGGACTCTATAAAAACAACCAAGTGCCACTTTTAAATGCCCACTGCAACAGTTTTTCTTATTAAAAGCTGGAAATGGCAGGATATTTATATATATACCCCTACTGTGACAGCCTGGCAGAGCATTACAAAGGAGAAAACCCAGCATCTGGTGATGTCCATAAGTACAAGACTTCAGGCTGTCATTACCAGGAAAGGGTTTCATCCAAGTATTAGACATGAACATTTGATTTTCAGTTTTTCATTTGTCCAATTACTTCTGAAACCCTGAAATTAAGCGATTTTGTAATAAAATCTTTAGTTCATCGCATTTCTATACAATCTTTTTGTTCAACCCACTGAATTAGGGTTCATTCACACTAGCCGTGCTGCCGTTGCAGTGTGGTGCAGTACTGTGTTTGAGTAGAGCTCTTAATCTTACCTCAGAAAGGCTCTGATACTGTGCTCTCCAGGGGCGTGTCTCCCTACATCACCATGATAACGTGTCTACGCATTCCCAGGGTGATGTCGGGAGACGTGTCCGTGGGCATTACAAGGAGCCTCTGGAAGATTGAGAGGTTGTTCCTTCTACTGAATGGGCGGATTTATATCCGCCCACTCAGAAGAAGGAGCTGCGGCCGTGTTTCCCGACGTTTCCATGTTAACACTGCTGCTGGTGAAGGAGCGGAGGGGAGAGCAAGAGAACCCTCAGCTCTTTTGGCTCCGCGGGCCGGATAGAACAGCCAAACGGGCCGGATCTGGCCCGCGGGCCGTAGTTTGCCCACGGCTGGGTTAGCACCTAAGTACCTCCTGGGAAGCCCAGAATTGCAGACAGAATAGTCAGTGACAGTCATCAGAAAAGCAGGATTCAAAGAGTGCTCCCAAGAGGCACTAAACTTGGCTGAGATGAATGTTACCCCCCCTTTTTTCTTTTTTACTGATCTGCTTTATCTGCTTTATTGATTTGTTATTATTTTAGTCTCTCTTATTTCATTCACATATACAATTTTTCTCTTCCCCTTTCCTACTCAAAATTTTTTCTTTTTCTCCTGCTTTCTCATCTTTTCTTTTTCATTTCTTATTTTGAGTTTATCTACTTTCTTCTCTATTTTCTCTTTCAATTTTATTTTATTTTAAACAGTTTTCCTCCCCTACTCTTTATTCTTATTTTCTTTATTTCATTTCTCCCATCATATTCCTCCACCCCCTTTTCTGTTTTCTTCTGTTTTGTTTTCTCCTTGTATTTTTTCCTTATATCATTCTTCTTCTCTCTCTTTTTTTAATTCTTTTTCTTAGTTTTTATTTTTTATTGTTTAAAATATTACATATATTAGTACATATATCTCCTCCCCCCACATTGACCTTCCCCCAGCCTCCCCTACCCCCTGTCGCATGCCCTCATTCCACCCCACCCAGTGTGTTGTGTCCATTGGTGTGCTTATATGCATGCATACAAGTCCTTTGGTTGATCTATTTCCCTCCCTCCCCAGCACTCCCCAGCCTTCCCGCTGTAATTTGACAGTCTGTTCGGTGCTTTACTGCCTCTGTATCTTTCTTTTTATTCATCAGGTTATAATGTTCTTTATTTTCCATAAATGAGTGAGATCATGTGGTATTTTTTCTTTCATTGCCTGGCTTATTTCACTTAACATAATGCTCTCCAGGTCCATCCATGCTGCTGCAAATGGTAAGAATTCCTTCTTTTTTATAGCAGCATAGTATTCCATTGTGTAGATGTACCATAGTTTTCTAATCCACTCATCTGCTGATGGGCATTTAGGCTGTTTCCAAATCTTAGCTATAGTGAATTGTGCTGCTATGAACATAGGGGTGCATATATCCTTTCTGATTGGTGTTTCTAGTTTCTTGGGATATATTCCTAGAAGTGGGATTACTGGGTCAAATGGGAGTTCCATTTTTAGTTTTTTGAGGAAACTCCATACTGTTCTCCACAGTGGCTGCACCAGTTTGTATTCCCACCAGCAGTGCACGAGGGTTGCTTTTTCTCTGCATCCTCGCCAGCACTTGTCGTTTGTTGGTTTGTTGATGATAGCCATTCTGAGAGGTGTGAGATGATACTGCATTGTCATTTTGATTTGCATCTCTTGGATAATTAGTGACTTTGAGCATGTTTTCATATGTCTCTTGGCCTTCCTTCTGTATTCTTTTGAAAAGATTCTATTTAGGTCCGTTGCCCATTTTTTTTACTGGATCATTTATCTTCCTTTTAATAAGTTGTATAAGTTCCCTGTAGATGTTGGAGATTAAACCTTTATCAGTGATGACATTTGCAAATATGTTCTGCCACAGAGTGGGCTTTCCTGTTATTTTATGGATGGTTTCTTTTGCTGTGCAAAGCTTTTCATTTTGATGTAGTCCCATGTGTTTATTTTCTCTTTAGTTTCCATTGCCCTAGGAGCGGTATCGGTGAAGAAATTGCTTTGGCATATATCTGAGATTACTCTGCCTGTGGATTCCTCTAGTATTTTTATGCTTTCCCGTCTTATGTTTAAGTCCTGTATCCATTTTGAGTTTATTTTTGTGTATGGTGTAAGTTGGTGGTCTAGTTTCATTTTTTTGCATGTATCTGTCCAATTTTCCCAACACCATTTATTGAAGAGACTGTCTTCACTGCATTGTATGTTCATGCCTCCTTTGTCAAATATTAGTTGAGCATAGTGGTTTGGGACGATATCTGGATTCTCTATTCTATTCCATTGATCTATATGTCTATTCTTGTGCCAGTACCAGGCTGTTTTAAGAATAGTGGCTTTGTAATACAGCTTGATATCTGGCATTGAGATCCCACCTACGTTGTTCTTCTTTCTCAGGATTGCTGTGGCTATTCGGGGTCTTTTTTTTATTCCAGATGAATTTTTAGAGAGTTTGTTCTAGGTCTGTGAAATATGCCATTGGTATTTTAATGGGGAGTGCATTGAATCTATAGATTGCTTTGGGTAGTATGAACATTTTAATGATGTTGATTCTACCAATCCATGAACATGGTATGTTCTTCCATCTGTTTACGTCTTCCACTATGTCTTTTTTCAGTGTCCTGTAGTTTTCCACGTATAAGTCTTTTACCTCCTTAGTTAAGTTTATTCCTAGGTATCTTAATTTTTTTGGTGCGATGGTAAATGCGATTGCTTTTTTAGTCTATCTTTCTGTAAGTTCACTATTGGTGCATAGAAATGCCATAGATTTCTTGCCATTAATTTTGTATCCTGCTACATTGCCGAATTCATTTATTAAGTCTGTTAGTTTTTGGATGGAGTTTTTCGGGGTTTTTATGTACAATATCATGTCATCTGTAAATAAGGACAGCTTTACTTCTTCTTTTCCAATTTGGATGCCTTTTATTTCTTCTTCTTGTCTAATTGCAATGGCTAATACTTCCAGTACTATGTCGAACTGGAGTGGTGAGAGTGGGCATCCCTGTCTTGTTCCTGTTCTTAGGGCAAATGGTTTTAGTTTTTGCCCATTGAGTATGATGTTAGCTGTGGGTTTAACATATATGGCTTTTATTATGTTGAGGTACGATCCTTCTATTCCCACCTTGTTGAGAGTTTTTAACAAGAAAGGGTGTTGGATTTTGTCAAATGCTTTTTCTGCATCAATTGATATGATTATGTGATTTTTATCTCTCAACTTGTTTATGTGATGTATCACATTTATTGATATGCGGATATTGTACCATCCTTGCATTCCTGGGATAAACCCTACTTGGTCATGGTTTATGATCTTTCTGATGTACTGCTGGATCAGATTTGCTAGAATTTTGTTGAGGATTTTGGCATCTATGTTCATGAGGGATATTTGCCTGTAATTTTCCTTCATTGTGTTGTCTTTATCTGGTTTTGGTATTAGGGTGATGCTGGCTTCATAGAAGGAGATTGGAAGTGTTCCTTCCTCTTGCATTTTTTGGAATACTCTGAGGAGGATAGGTTTTATTTCTTCCTTGAATGTTTGGTAAAACTCTCCTGTGAAGCCGTCTGGGCCCGTGCTTTTGTTTGCCAGAAGCTTTTTGATGGCTGCTTCAATTTCTTCCATAGTTACTGGTATATTGAGCTGTTTATATTCTTCCTGATTGAGTTTTGGAAGGTTATATTTTTCTAGGAATATGTCCATTTCCTCCAGGCTGTCCAGTTTGTTGGAATAGAGTTGTTCGTAGTATTTTTTAACAATCCTTTGTATTTCGGCGGGATCTGTTGTTATTTCACCTCTTTCATTTCTGATTTTGTTTATTTGGGTCCTCTCTCTTTGCTTCTTGGTGAGCCTGGCTAGAGGTTCATCAATCTTGTTTATCCTTTCAAAGAACCAGCTCTTGGTTTTGTTAATCTTTTGTATTGTTTCTTTGGTCTCTATGTCGTTTATCTCTGCTCTGATCTTTATTATTTCCTTCCTTCTGCTTACACTGGGCTTTTCTTGTTGCTCTCTTTCTAACTCTTTGAGTTGTAGGGTTAGGTAATTTATTACCATTGTTTCTTGTTTATTGCAGTAGGCTTGTAGAGCTATGAACTTCCCTCTCAAGACTGCTTTCGCTGTGTCCCATAGATTTTGGATTGTAGTGTTTTCATTGTCATTTGTTGCCATGATGTTTTTTATTTCTTCCTTGATCTCTGTGGTAACCAAATCATTGTTTAGTAGCATGCTGTTTAATCTCCATGTCTTTGATTTCTTTGTTGTTTTTATTATAGTTGATTTCCAGTTTTATGCCACTGTGATCTGAGAAGATGCTTGATATGATTTGTATCTTCTTGAATTTGAAGAGACTTTGCCTATGTCCCAATATATGGTCTATCTTTGAAAATAACCAATGTGCACTTGAGAAGAATGTATATTCTGTGGCTTTGGGGTGAAATGTTCTGAAGATGTCAATTAATTCCATCTGTTCTAGTGAGTCATTTAGGATTGATGTTTCTTTGCTGATTTTTTGTTTAGAGGATTTGTGCAATGGTGATAGTGAGGTATTAAAGTCTCCTACTATGATTGTATTCGCTGTCAATCTCTCCGTTGATATCCTCCAGGAGTTTTTTTATGTATTTGGGTGCTCCTGTATTGGGTGCATATATGTTTACCAGAGTTATTTCTTCTTGTTGGATTACTCCCTTTAGTATTATGAAGTGGCCTTCCTTATCTCTTTTTATGTCCTTCAGTTTGAGATCTAATTTGTCAGATATAAGTATTGATACCCCACCTTTTGTTTTCAGTTCCATTTGCCTGGAAAACCTTTTTCCATCCCTTCACCCTCAGTCTGTGTGCATCTTTTTTTTTTGTGGTGGGTTTCTTGTAGACAGCAGATATATGGGTCTTGTTTTCTTATCCAATCCATTACCCTATGTCTTTTGATTGGGGCATTTAATCCAGTTACATTTAAAGTTATTATTGATAGGTACTTATTTGTCACCATTTTTATTCTTTACCCCTGTATTCCTTCTTTGCTTCCTATTTCTTTCTTTTTTTTTTTTTTTTTTTACAGTAGACCCTTTAGCATTTCTTGCATTGCTTGTTTGGTGGTAATAAATACCCTTAGTCTTTTTTTGTCTGTGAAGCTCCTGATTTCACCTTCAATTTTGATTGATAGCCTTGCTGGGTACAGTATTCTTGGATTCAGACCCTTCCTTTGCATGACTTTGTATATTTCATTGCATTCCCTTCTGGCCTGATGAGTTTCTGTTGAGAAATCAGTTGCTAGTCTGATGGGGGTTCCTTTATATGTAACTTTCTGTCTCTCTCTTGCTGCTTTTAAGATTCCTACTTTGTCGTTGGTGTTTGCCAGTTTAATTATGATGTGCCTTGGCGTTGGTCTTTTGGGGTTCATTTTCCTTGGGACTCTGTGAGCTTCTTGGATTTGTGTGGGTTTTTTCTTCCCTACGTCATGGAAGTTTTCTGTCATTATTTTTTCAAACTGATTTTCTATTCCTTGCTCAGTTTCCTCTCCTTCTGGAACCCCTATTATGCGTATATTGTTTTGTTTCATGTTGTCCCAAAGTTCCCTTAGGCTCTCCTCCTACTTTTTAATTTTTTTTTTCTAGAAGCTGCTGTACTTGGGTCTACCTTGTTTGTTTTTGATGTAGGGGTACCTGCTCCTACCTTGTCTTCTAGCTCACTGATGTGGTCCTCTGCTTCTTCTAGTCTACTGTTGATGTTTTCTATTGAGTTCTTTATAGCAGCGATGTCTTTTTTCATTTCTTCTTGCTTCTTCTTCATTTCCTCTTGGTTCTTACACATATTGTCGAATTTGTATTACATTCTTTTCATCCACCTTATTACCCTTTCTCTGAATTCTTTCTCTGACAGGTTGCTTGCTTCCATTTCGTTTACTACCTTTTCTGGTGGTGCCTGCTTTTCTTTCATATGCGGGCTGTTTCTTTTTTTCCCCATGGTCTCTATTCTCCAGGTGTCTGGTTATGTAGTTCTCTCTCTCCGCTGGGCCCAGCCTCTGGAGCCACCCCGCGTCCTGGGCGGGTCCACCGCGTGCTCTCCCTGGCCCTCCCCAGGGGCCATTCTCCCAGGCACTCAGCGCCACACTGACTTTCACTCAGTTGCTCACGCTCTCACTCCAGTCTTGTTCTTTTTTATCTTTCCTAATTCTATGGTCATTGCTTTTGTTGTTGTTGTAGGGGTCTTGTGTATTTTCTTGTTTTGTTTCTTTTCTTTTGTGTTTCGTTGTGTTGTATTTTGTTATGTTTAGTCAGTACCTCCACAAGAGCTCATACGGTGTGATCGGGGGTGAGCCTCAGAATCAGCCAGCCTGAGAGGAGATTCCCTCCATGAACAGAACAACAACATGAAGACCCAGTTACAATAGGAGAACCCAAATAACTCAAAAAATGGGCTTTCCTAGAGCACCCAACTCAGGAGATGCACAACTTGGTCCCACGAAACACCTACTACATAACACCACTCCACAAAGTATGGGCAAGATAGCAGTTTGATTAATACATAGAATAAATACAATGGGATAGCAAATATGGGGAAACAAAAAAACAACCCCCAAATGAAAGAAAAGGCGGTATCAGCAGAAAGGGAACTAAATGAAATGTAGGCAAGCAATTTGTCAGATAAAGAATACAAAGTAATGGTTATTAGGGTTCTCAGACAACTTAGTAAAATCTACAAGCAACTTAATGAGAATTATAGGGAGCAGAATGAGAACTATACCAACATGAAAAAAACAGATTGAAACCATGAATAAGAATCAAACAGAAATGAAGAATGACATGGCCTAAATAAAGAACACCCTGGAAGGATTCAATGGTAGGCTAGAAGAAGCTGAGAACCAAATCAGTGAATTAGAAGACAGGGTAAAAAACAAACAAACAAACAACAAAATAAAACACTCCCATTCAGAGCAGGAATTGGGAAAAAAATTATAAAGCAGGAGAGTCTAAGGGAGCTTTGGGACAACATGAAACTTAACAGCATTCATATCATAGGGGTAACAGGAATAGGGTAGCAAGGAATAAAAAACCTGTTTAAAGAAATAATGGCAGGAAATTTCCCTAACCTGGTAAAGGAAAAAGTCACATAAGTTCAGGAAACACAGAAAGTCCCAATCAAGATGAACCCCAAAAGACCCACACCTAGGCACATAATAATTAAAATACCAAACAATAAAGACAAAGAAGGAATCTTAAAGGCTGCAAGAGAGAGAAAAGAAAGTTACCTACAAGCAATCTTCCATTAGACTGCCAGCTGATTTCTCAATAGAAACACTTCAAGCAAGAAAGGAGTCGCATGAAGTATACAAAGCAATGAAAAGCAATGGACTGAATCCAAGATTACTCTATCCAGCAATACTACCATTCAAAATCAAAGGTGAAATAGAGATTTGCAAACAAAAAAAGGCTAAAAGAGGATATTATTACTGCATAAATGCTAAAGGGACTATTGTAAGAAGAAATATAGAGAGAGGAACACAGGCATAAACAAAGAAAATGACAACAAATAAGTACTTATCAATAATAACCTTAAATGTAAATGGACTAAATGCTACAATAAAAAAACATGGGATAGCTGAATAGATAAGAAAACATGACCCATATGTATGCTATATACAAGAGACTCAACTCAAACAAAAGACTGACACAGAATGAAAGTGAAGGGATAGAAAAGAATTTTGCTAATAAATGGAAATGAAAAGAAAAAGTTGGGGTAGCAATACTCATATCTGACAATATAGAGTTCAAAATGAAGGCCATAACAAGAGATAATGAAAGCCACTTCATAATACTAAAGGGAATCAATACAACAAGAGGATATAACTCTGTGAAACATATATGTACCCAATACAGGAGTACCCAAATATATAAAATAAATTCTGGAGGACTTAAAGGGAGAGGTCAACAGCAATACAATCATAGTAGGGGATTTTAATTCCCCAGTGACATCACTGGACAGAGGTTCTAGACAAAAAAAATAAATAAATAAACAAGGAAACAGAAAGCCTAAATGACACATTTGATCAGATGGAATTAATTGACATTTATAGACTATTTCATCAAAAGGTACAGAATATACATTATTCTGAACTGCAGCTGGGATATTTTAAAAAATAGACTACATATTAGGATATAAACTAAGTCTCCACAAGTTCAAGAAGATTGAAATCATATCAGGCATCTTCTCGGATCACAATGGCATGAAATTAGAAATCAACTACAATAAAAACACTCATAAACATTCAAACACATGGAGACAAAATAGCATGTTATTAAACAATGAATGGGTTACCAAAGACATCAAAAAAGAAATAAAAAACTTCTTAGAAACAAGTGAAAATGAACATGCAACAACCAAAAATCTATGGGACTTCCTGAGAGGGAAGTTCATAGCATTACAGGCCTACTGCAAAAACAAAAAGAAAGAAAACAAACAAGAAAAACTTGTGATAATCTAAACCTACACCTTAAAGAATTAGAAAGAAAGCAACAATAAAAGCCCAGGGTATATAGAAAGAATGAAACAATGAAGATCAAAGTGGAAATAAGTGACATAGACTCAAAAACAATGCAACAGATCAATGCAAAACAGCTGGTTCATTGAAAAGGTATACATGATTGATGAACCTTTAGCTATGAGTTTGGCTAAACTCATCAAGAAACAAAGAGGGAGGATCCAAATAAACAAAATCAGAAACAAAAGAGGTTAAGTAACAACTGACCCCACAGAAATACAACGTATCATAAAAAATACTATAGACAACTATATTCCACTAAGCTGGACAACCTGTATGAAATGGACAAATTCCTAGAAAAATACAATTTTCCAAAACTCTCAGGAAGAATCAGAAAACTTCAATAGGCCAATACCTACTGATGAAACTGAAACAAAAATAATAATAAAAAAAACTTCCAGCAAACAAAAACTTGGTACTGTCATAAGAACAGGCATATAGATCAATGGAACAGAACAGCGAACCAAGGAGGCAAGAGCATACAATAGAAAAAATAGTCTCTCCCATAAGTGGTATTGGTAAAATTGGACAGGTACATACAAAAAAAATAATTATTGTTTTCCTTTCTCTCCTGCTTTCTTGTCTTTTTTTCTCTTCTTATTTTGGGTCTATCTACTTTCTCTTCTATTTTCTCTTTCAATTTCTTTCTTCTTTTATTTTAAATGGTCTTTCCTCCCCTATTCCCTTACTCTTTATTCTTATTTTCTTTTTTTCATATCCTTTCATATTCCTCCCCCTATTTTTTTGTTTTATTTTGTTTTCTTCTTGTAGTTTTTATTTTCTTTATCATTCTTTCCTTTATAGATAATTAATATTCAACCAAGGAGCCAAGAGCATACAATAGAGTAAAAATAGTCTCTCCCATAAATGCTGTTGGAAAAATTGGATAGGTACATACAAAAAAAAAAAATGAAACTAGACCCCCAACTTACACCATTCACAGGAATAAACTCAAAATGGATAAAAGACTTAAATGTAAATCATGAAACCATAAAAATCTTGGAAGAAAACATAGGCAGCAAATTCTCAGACATCTCTCACAGGAATATGTTTGCCAATACATCTCCTAGGGCAAGGGAAACAAAAGAGAAAATAAACAAATGTGATTACATCAAAATAAAAAGCACAGCAAAAGAAACCACAATCAAAATGAAAAGGGAGCCCACAGCATAGAAAAATATATATGGCAATGATACATCTGATAAGGGGTTAATTTCCAAAATATATAAGGAACTCATACAATTTAACAAAAGGAAGAAAAACAATCCAATTAAAAAATGGGCAAAGGACCTAAAGAGACACTTCTCCAAAGTCGACATACAGAAGGCCAAGAGACATATGAAAAAATGCTCAAAGTCACTGATCTTCAGAGAGATGCAAATTAAAATGACAATGAGGTATCACCTCACATCTGCCAGGATGGCTATCATCAACAAATCAGCAAATGACAAGTGCTAGCAAAAATGTGGAGAAAAGGGAACCCTAGTACACTGCTGGTGGGAATGCAGACTGGTATAACCATTATGGAAAACAGTATGGAGTTTTCTCAAAAAATTAAAAATAGAATTCCCATTTGACCCAATGATCCCACTTCCAGGAGTCTATCCTAAGAAACCCAAAACACCAATCAGAAAGAATATATGCACCCCTGTGTTCATAGCAGTGCAATTTTCAATAGCTAAGATCTGCAAACAGCCCAAGTACCTATCAGTAGATGAGTGGATAAAAAAGCATTTACACCATGGAATACTATGCGGCTTAAAAAAAGAAGGATCTCTTACCCTTTGAGATAGCATGGAAGGACCTGGAGTGTATTATGCTAATTGAAATAAGCCAGTTAGAGAAAGATAAGTATCATATGATCTCACTCATATGCAGAATCTAATGAACAAAGTAAACTGATGAACAAATAGATCCAGAGACATAGAAGCATGGAAGAGACTCATGAATCTCAAGAGGGAAGGTGGGAGTCAGGGGAGAGATTAACCTGGGAATATATATGCATACTAGAGGTCCAATGCATGAAGATTCGTGCAAGAATAGGCCTTCCTTCCCTCGGCTGCTGGCACCGGCTTCCCTCTGGCTCCCAGGACCTGGGCTGCTTTGCTCTAGCTGCTTCCAGACACCCATCGGGACCTGGGCTGCTTCGCTCTGGCCACTGCCAGGCACCTGGGACCCGGGCTGCTTTGCTCTGGCTGCCACTGCCACCCACCAGGACGCTGGGCTGAGGTGGTCAATGCCACCTCATGGCGACCAGTTGTTTGGTTGTTTTGGTCGTGACACCTCTTGGCCTTTTATTATTATGATATGCATAGCTCTTGGACACAAGACAATAGTAGTGAAGGCCTGGGAGGGTAAGTGGGTGGTGGAGGAGGTCAATAGAAAAAATAAAAGGGGGACATCTGTAATACTTGCAACAATAAAGATACATTTTTAAAAAATAAATAGAAACAAGGGGATTCTTATTCAATATTTCAGATAGGAAGTTTTTTATTTAAATAAGTTATTTTGCCCAAGATAATAGCTCAGTCTCTTATAATTTCTATTCTGTGTCCTCTATCAAAGTGACTCACATTGTTCATAAGAAAAATACCTTCACTCCTGCATAATGATTAAAAAACACCTGCCCAGTACTCTATACTGATTATCATTGCTTTATTAATGTATTTTCTATTTATATAGCCAGTACAATTAATTAATTTTGGATTTAATTATATTCTTCACTTACTAAGGATACACCTAGCTGTAGTCATAGGGTCAATTATTTTAAGTGGTCATCATTTGTTATGATACTTAACACTTTTTATTTGAAGGCAATTTTGCCTTTATCTTATCCCCCAATTCTAAAAGCATTATACTGTAGCCCAAATATGTACCAAATATTCTCATTCAAACATCTAAACTTGTTATAGGAATTTTGAATAGCCTTATTAATTTTCCATTTTCTTCTTCATATGACTGAATTAATTTTTTGAGCATTACATCTACCTTTAGCCATTTTTCTGTTAGGGTAGGTGACGAATAATTCAAATCATTAAGTATGTACTTATTGAGACCCCATTATGCTAAGTATTGCTAAGCGCAATGGACATAACAGTAAGTAAAACATAGTTTAGTTCCTGCTTTCAGTGAGTTTATAGGGGGAAAGAAGGACAATAAATTAACATAGTTTAGTTCCTGCTTTCAGTGAGTTTATAGGGGGAAAGAAGGACAATAAACAAGAAAAACTGATCCTTTCCCTGAATTTTCTAAATTTATAAATTATGACCACATTTCTAAATTTATAAATTATGACCACATTTTTCTTCTTCATTATTGTATACTCTAAAAATGACAGCTTTCTCCCATGATTCCCATTATTTATACCTATTAGAGTTTTTAAAAATTTTTTAAGATTTTATTTTACTGATTTTTGTAGAGAGGGAGAGAAACATTGATGTAAGCTGGCTACCTCCTGCAAACTCTCTACTGGGGATCGAGCCTGCAACCTGGGCATGTGCCTTGACCCAGAATTGAACCAACAACCTTTTGGTGCATAGGACAACACCCAATCAACTGAGCCAAACCGGCCATGGCCCTATTTGGGTTTTTAAATACCTATCAGGGTTTGTTTGGTCATTGGTTTTGGAGTGGTAAGAATTATTTTCAGACCAGCAATTTTCTTCTTAAATTGTCTGTGTTCAAAATGTTAAAAAAGGAATTCAAAACTTTATTATATACATACATAGCTTTTAGCAGACTAAATGTGCTGCAGGTAAGAATTTTAGTCAGATTAGCAAGAATGTGATTATAATAATAACAAATGCATATTGGAGTAAGCATCCTATATAATGAAAGGGTAATATACAAATTGACCCTAATGGTGGAATGACCAGGAACAACTGGTTGCTATGATGTGCACTGACCACCAGGGGGAAGATGCTCAATGCAGGAGCTGCCCCCTGGTGGTCAGTGCGCTTCCACAGGGGGAGCGCTGCTCAGCCAGAAGCCGGCTCATGGCTGGCCAGCGCAGCAGTGGTGGCAGGAGCCTCTCCTGCCTCTGCGACAGATCTAAGGATGTCCGACTAATGGCTTAGGCCCGCTCCCTGTGGAAGTGGGCCTAAGCCGTTAGTTGGACATCCCCCGAGGGCTCCAGGGCTGCCAGAGGGATGTCTGATTAGCTAGCTTAGGCCTGTTCCCCAGCGGAGTGGGCTTAAGCTGGCAGGTGGACATCCCCTTAGGGGTCCTGGATATTGAGAGGATGGAGGTCAGGCTGAGGGGACCCCCCCCCCCCCCCCCAGTGCATGAGTTTTCATGCACCGGGCCTCTAGTATGGTTATAATAGCAGCACAGTGAAAATTGGGCTAAGCATAGTTTACTAATTATTTGAAAATTCAGGAAACATTTTAGCATGTTGCTATGAATCAGGAGGAAATTTTGTAACATAAAATAGTTGTGTGGGTGGAAGTGGTCTTGGGAAAATTTTGCATGTTGGTGCCAGTATGGATAAAAATGTAGAAGTCCTTTAGATAGCTCTATGGAAAGCATATTATAAATTAACTGGAGGCCCAATGCACAAAATTCTTGCAAGGAGCTCGGCCCCTGCCACCACGGGGGCCAAAGCAGAGGCAGCTGCAGCGGCGGCTGGGGGCCTCTGCTGCCGCTGCCTCGACCCCCACCCACTATGGCAGGTGCCTCTGTCTCGGCCCTCACCGCTGTGGCTTCTTCCAGAAGGTCATCTGGAAGGACATGCAGTCTAACTAGCATATTACACTTTTATTATTATAGGTTGAGAATGCACTGCATTGTAGAATTAAAGTATGAAATATGTATAACATGTACCATTGCAATGACTAGAATCATTAGACGGGAGGTTCTTTGGAAGTTAATAGGGTCTATTATCTCAAACTAGAGGCCTGGTGCACGAAATCCGTGCACAGGTGTGGGGTGTCCCTCAGCCTGGCCTGTGCCCTCTCACAATCCTGGGCCCCTTGGGTAGGGTCCCTAGGCCTGACCGATGATCAGGGCCTATCAGGGCTTTCCTTCCCCCAGCTGCTGGCAGCTGGCCCCACCTCTGCTGCTGCCACGGCTTGCCATCTGTGTGGTGCTGCTTGCCCTCCCCACCACTGGTCACCTCCCTCTGTGGGCGACAGGCATGGGGTGTGATCGCTTGGCTGGCCTGGGCCTCCCTCTGCGGGGTGATCATGGGGCGATGGCAGGGCCGCCCGACCAATCGCATCGCACCCACCTTGGCTGGCCTGGTGCCAGTGTGTGTCATAGCATGGTCGTCTGGAAGGTCATCCAGATGGTCATTCTGCTGTTTGGTCAATTTGCATATTATGCTTTTATTATTATTGGTATGTATAGCTAGGAATAATATGAGACCAGACTGCTACAATTTTATTAAGTTGATGTTTTAAACACGGAGTTACACATAATTATTCTTAAAATTCTTAATTCAGATTTGAACTTGAGATAACGTGTTCCATCCCATCCTACATCCTTCCTTCCTTTTCCTTAACTAACATATATTTAGCTCCTATTACATAAAAGACAATGTCTATTGAGATTCCATTTGAACATAAATATTAGATAATAATACATGAATGACAAAAATATTCTTAAGTCCACAGTTCCTGGAAGCCCTGGACATCACAGTGAATTCATAGGAGCGCTTGCAGGGCATTTTGTATTTTTTAGGGAAACAACAATAGCTGTGAAGCTACCACACAAATTCTTAGCTGGAGTTAGTTTTAAGTTTCAACATTAGGTAGCACTGTATTCTTGACATCTTAATTTTGTGAAAAACAAAATACAACAAAAAAACAAGTACTGCATGAAAATTTAATGTGGAAAAGGAAATGCAGGTGGTGGCATCAGATAGGATTTCCAGGATTAAGAAGCTGTGAAATGCCCAACCGGTGCAAATCTGTTTAGCAATTGTGGTTATTAAAAAAATAAAATAAAAACATTATTTTTTTCAATATGTAGTATATTTTCAAACATCTATGAAGTTGTTAACACTTAAATGTTTATTAAGCTATTTAGACCTAAGTACTTAATAAACAGAACTGTTAGGTGTTTCTCTTGGGCCAGGGGCACCATGAAAATAATTCCTGAGACACTAAGAGCAGCATGAATTGAAAAAATTTGGGAACCTCTGCCTTAAGTGGTGCTCATTTTAGAAACTCATTAGCCTTATCTTATTTTTATAAATACATCCAGTTTTCATTAATTTTTAGATAAATACATTGAACCTTGAGAGTCTGATAATTTACACAGTTTATTCTGATTTACTCCCTCAGGCCATCCTATATAATAAAAGCATAGTATGCAAATTGTCCCCTCAACTGGGAGTTCATCTGGGGGAAGGGAGGGAGGCCCCAGCTGGTGGCGGAGGCAGTGGCGGCAGGCGACCAGGGGAAGGGAGGGATTACTGGCCAGCAGCTGGCAGCTGGCAGCCGCTAGGGACCCTACCAGTGCACGAAGTTTGTGCACTGGGCCTCTAGTTCTTGTATATTTTCTGAATTCATACAAGTTCCCATTTGTTTGTTTTGTATATCATCAGAGCACTATGAGTTGTATGGGTATAGACCAGCTGTGGGCAAACTACGGCCCGCGGGCCGGATCCGGCCTGTTCGGCTGTTCTATCCGGCCCGCGGAGCCGAAAGAGTGGAGGGTTCTCTTGCTCTCCCCTCCGCTCCTTTACTTTGAATTTATATTAGTTCACACAAACACTCCATCCATGCTTTTGTTCCGGCCCTCCGGTCCAGTATAAGAACCCATTGTGGCCCTCGAGTCAAAAAGTTTGCCCACCCCTGGTATAGACTATGCATGTGGGTACACTGTGTGTGGAGCCATTATTATATAAGGTTTAAGTCAAATACCTATTAGCTAATACCAGACTACCTAGCTTCTTAGCATGGGGTAGATTTTCTATGTTGTTTACAAGATATTTTGACTTATTTTTAATGTAGGTTCACATTTTTAGTATTGTTAACTTGTAAAATACCCATTTGTAGCCATATTATTCAAATAGGTACTTTCATATTGTTTATCCTGAGTAATTACAGACCTGTTCTATAATAGAATTTTTAATATTGCTAATATCTATAATTGAAATATTTTTAAAATTTATCTAAGAAGGATAAACCATAGATATTTTAAATTATTTAAAACATTTTATTATTTATTCTAAATTATTTTAAACGTATTAGTTGATATTGAATTTTTGAAGTAATGAGTTAAAAAGCTTATGTTTGTTATGGTTTACTTAATTGCTAGGAGGATATCACTGGCTACTCCTCGACAGCTTTATAAATCTTCCAACATGACTCAGCGATGGCAAAGACGGGAAATTTCAAACTTTGAGTATTTGATGTTTCTTAATACGATAGCAGGTAAGACATCTCATTCTTTAATCTCATAATCTGTTTATATTCATCAAAATCATGGGTAATATGACTTTATGGAATACATTTTCCTCTTTGGAATTCAAATTGAAGCACTCACATGAAATGTTATCAGAAATTATACAAGCCAGTACCAAGGTTTTAGATGCATTTATTGTTGAAGAGGCTTTTCCCTGCTGTCCTCTGCTATTTTCTCTGCTGACAGCTTTGTCTGAAGGTTTATTAGAGTCAACAAACCATTGCCAGAGAGTGACTGGAAATAATAATGGGAAAATGTAATTTCACTGTTTTGTCATTCTCAGCAATAGCAGCTAGACAGGAGAATAACAACAGGATTCTTCCTAGTACAGATGTCACCTGGATTATGGCATGATTGGGTCACAGAATTATTTTATTTTACTTAAAATTTTCAAATAAAAATATAAAATCAGATTACATTTCTAAATGATGAGTAACTGCCATCAACCTTGGTAGTACCATGCTTATAAATTAAAAGAGGGTAGTGGTTCTTTTTTTCTACTAAATCAGTGGTTGTCAGTGGTTAAATATGAGATTTAAGTACCTCTTTCTTTTTTCCTAAAGTTAAACCTCAAAAGCCCTTATTCAGGTTGAATTATAGTTTACTTTTGTAAATCAGGTGCTACCAAACTTTTTGCAATCAGATGAATTTAAATAACTACATTATTATTGTTCTGTTATAAATGCATGCTCAGAACCGTGCATATAGAGCTGTATTCTCTGAATTATCACTTAAAAGGATTACTGTGTAATATTATTCTTTATAAATCTATCATATATATGTGAATATAAATACTAAAGTCATATATTAAATATGAATGATAGATATGTATTAAATAGATAGGCAAATGTACTCAATTTATCAATAAAAGGGGATAAAGAAGTTTGAAATATTTTGCATTTTAATCACTTAATAAATATTGTAATATTAGTGCATTTACTAATAAGATACTAGTGGTAGAGCCAAAAGGACTACTTTATTAAATATATTAAATTTTATTGTATATTTTATATACACATGTCCATTGTATACATGTCTTCTGGTATCTTCATGATATATCTATATATATAAAAGCCCAGTGACCGGAATGGAAGAACGACCAGAACAACCACTGGCTATGATATGCACTGTGACAGCCAACCAACTTGATCCGGGTTCCGATCAGACCCCCCACCCACGGCTGGCCCAGCCCCCTGATCAGCCACTGCCCACAGCCAATAAGGAGGGAATATGTTAATTGACTGGCACGCCCTCAAAAATGGCAGTGCCCACAGCCACAAGATGGCAGTGCCCAGTCCCCTCAGCCCTGCCAGGGCGGCAGGCATGCGGCAGGCCAGGCCTGCTCCCAGGCGGGTCCGGCCTCTCTGTGCGCCTGCCTCTGGAGTCCCCTAGTCCCCTCAGCCCCCCAGCCACCCAGGGCCTGCCCGAGGCACAGGCAAGCCTCATATGGTGGCTGCCCAGCCAATGCCTGAGTCACAGGCAAGCCTCAGATGGCAGCTGCCTAGCTGCCCAGGGCCACCCAAGGCTCAGGTAATCAGGGCCAGCCAAGGCTTGTGCTGCCAGCAGTGGCAGCAGCAGAGGTATGATGGGGGTGTCACCTTTCCCTGATTGCTGGATTGCCTCCCACCTCTAAGGGCTCCTGGACTGTGAGAGGGGCAGGCTGGGCTGAGGGACCCCTCTCCAGTGCATGAATTTCCATGCCCTGGGCCTCTAGTCTATATATATAAAAGGCTAAGTGACTGACGTCCGACCATCCAACTGACCGACCGGCCGGCCACTACATATGATGCGCACTGGCAATTTAAAAATAAACGTTGACTCTCGTGTGCGCGATATATATAAAGCTCTCACTGGCACAAATCGCACACGGGTGTTTTGATCTGTCATTGTCGATCGTGAATTTGGTTGACACTTCTATTATAGAGAAAGGGTGAAAAGCGATATTAAAATATTTCTTCTAATTAATTTCATTTCAATGTGTGTGAATCTGTGCACCGGGCTACTAGTTGGAACTATTAGTAAGAACCAGATTGTAACGACCCTGATCTTAGACTTTTAGGATTTAGTATAGCTTTGGAATTGAAGGGGATGCAGTATGGACCTTTAGGACAAACTGGTATCTATGTATGGCATGAATTAGAAATGAGATAGCTTATAGTTAGGGAGAGCTCTTAGGAGAGTATGACAGGACTCTAGACATGAAGTCAATTTGTTCATCCTTTTATTAAGTATTGCTGAACACACACTCTATTTGGCACTGACACTACAAAGGAAAGAAAAGTATAGTTTCTGCCTTTGAAGAAATCATAGTATAGTTAGGGAAAGATACATGTATACCAGTGATTCCAGTAAAAAGTGATAATTATTATAAGTGATTATTATTATAATTATTATAATTATATTACAAAGCCATTTGGAGTCACAGATTTAGAGGCATTACTTAGAACCAAGAGATCAGGGAAAGCTTCTCTTAGGAGACACTTAAATTGGAAATTGAAATAAGAGTAAGAATCCACTAGGAAGTAAGTAGAGGGCATTCCAAGAAAAAAGAAAATGTGGAATGAAGAATAAATGACAAAGAGAAGTATGATGTCATTCTACAAATGTAGGAGTCACTGTAATTTGCTCCAGGTGAATGGTTGGCATTGTCCCCAGACCTGCAGTACCAATATCACCTGAGGAATTGTTAGGTGCAAATTCTCAGACTCCTTCTCAAACCTACTGAATTAGAAAACTCTGGGAGTGGGGCCCAGAGATCTGCATTTTAACTAGTCTTCCAGTTGTTTCTGATGTCTAATATTTAAGCACCATCGCTCTAGCCATTTAAGATCTAATTATCATAACAGTATTTGCATTTAAATACATTTAGAACATATAAGAAAGTATGCAATTAAGTTCCATTACCTAAAATAAAAATTTAGAAAATAGAATGAGATAGTATAGTCCAGGGGAGCTTCATAGAAAAGATGGGCTTTAAATTAACTCAAAGGATTTTTTCACGCACAGATGATTATCCTGACAAAATAACCTTTATACAGAAGTAGAATGACAATTGGAAAAGGTTATGAATATAAACATCTTGAGGTACTGTTCCTGGTTATAATCCTGCTAATTCTCCCCTTGCCATCATCCTGAAGTTTTAAGTGGGAGTGCCAGTGTGTACTGAGCACCAGCATTGAAGATTTGGATAATGGTTTCATAGAGAAGCTTCACTAAAGCCAAGATTGAGTACTTGTTAGGGAAGTAATTAGAATTGCCTGTTTTCCTGAATTGTGGAGAATACTGTTATTCATTCATCTCTTAATATTGGAACACTTTTCAGAGTTCTCTGAGGATCCTACAATAAAGGGCAGAATAAAGATGTTTAATTGTAACATCACTTTTATTAACAAGGGTTCCACTAAATAATTATGTTATATAATACAGTTATTGTTCAGGGTACACTAATTTAAGTCAATTGATTGAAACAAGATTTATCATTTCTTGAAAGTATGTTAGTATTTATATTGATAAATTTTCTAAATAATGCAAAGCCAGAAATGTTTGGTTTATATTTTATCATAGTCTTTTTAAAAAATATCTTTAGTTATTCCTAATATCAAAATTCAGAAAAAAATAAATATTTTTATTGTTTTTTTGGTTTCATTATTTCTTTTTGAAACATTTTTAATATTAATATCAACATTCTGAAAAATAGTAAATAGCCCAGCCTGGCCAGTGTGTCTCAGTAGTTGAGCATTGACCCAGGAACCAAGAGGTCGCCTGTTCTGTTCCCAGTCAGGGCACATGTCCGGCTTGTGGGCTGGATCCCCAGTGTGGGGTATGCAGGAGGCAGCTGATCAATGATTCTCTCTCATCATTGATGTTTCTATATCTCTCTCTCCCTCTTCTTTCCTCTCTGAAATCAATAAAAATATATTTAAAAAAGAAAGAAAAATTGTAAATAATTGTTAATGCTCATTGAGCAATTTGCAGTGTTCTAAATATTATTCTAAGTGCTTTATGTGTATTAACTCATTAAGTCCCAACAATAACCCAAGAGTTAAGTTCTATTTTTATTTCCATTTCACAAATGAGGTAGTAAGGTACAGAGAAGATAAATAACTTGTTTAAGTCAGAGCTGAAAAGTGATGAAGTCAGCAGTCTAATGTAGAATCAAACTATCTACTTTAGGTAGTTTGGCTCTAGAACTTTACTCAACTACTGTACTAGACTGTGTAAGGACATTCATGGCACAATTTAATTTCTCTTCTAGTCATTAGCTTTAATCTATTAACTGCCTTAAAAAAACCTAAATAATGTTTTTAAATAATTTCATCAAATGAAGCTCTTGAGGAAAAAAAGTTGAGCCTTTTGAAGTTCATTTATTGTTATGACTTGTGCAGATACTAGAAGTGGGCCACAATTATCATCTCTAATCTAGAACCTGGTACTGTTTTTAGGAGGTCCCAGATCCAGAGAAAAGACTCTAAAACAAAGATTTGCATGCAGGAAATTTGTTGGAGAGTATCTTTGAGTTGACATTATGGGCGAGTGAAGAAAGTAGGACTGGGTAAAAGAGAAATTGAACCCCAAGGTAGTTGCTACAAAGGCCTCAGCAGATCCCACAGGGAGCCAAGAACTGGGATATAGCTTCAGAGTTGTTTTGCCATGAAGCAAGGTGGTCAGGCCTTCATTACTCCACTCAGCAGTGATTAGGTAGAGATATGGGACCATAGGTTAGAGGGCTCTCTTCTGATGGTGGTGACTCCTGGAAAGGGACTTGGCTGAGTAGCACCGGCCACAACACTAGCAACATAGCCACCAACCCAGCATCCAAAACACTGGTGGCCTTACAATCACCCAGAGGGCTAGCTATCATTGAGCCTCATCCTCAGAGCTCCTGATTCAGTAGGTTTGGGGTGGGGCTCAAGAATTTGCATTTCTAACAAGGCTCCAGGTGATGCTATACCACTGATCCAGGGACCACATTTTTAGAACCTCTGTACTACATCTATATTCTTTTAAAAACATATCTACTAATTATACTAATCTGCAGTAGCACTCACATGTTCTATAATAGTGTCTGTATATCACACATTTTGGCACTTATGGTAGTGTGTCCTTAGCATTTTTTGTCTATACTAGAGGCCTGGTGCACAAAATTCATTCACTGGGGGTGGGGGTCCCTCAGCCCAGCTTGTGCCCTCTCACAGTCTGGGACCCCTCGCTCCTTACTGCCCGCCTGCTAGCTACTCCTTAGCACTGCTGTGGATGAGGAAGAGGCTCCCACCAACACTACTGCACTTGCCAGCCATGAGACCGGTTTCTGGCTGAGTAGCGCTTCCCCTGTGGGATTGCACTGACCACCAGGGGGCAGCTCCTGCGTTGAGCGTCTGCCCCCTGGTGGTCAGTGTGCATCATAGCAACCAGTCATTCTAGTCATTCTGCTGTAATAGTCACTTAGGCTTTTATTATATAGACTAGAGGCCTGGTGCACAAAATTTGTGCATGGGGGGGGGTGGTCCCTCAGCCCTGTCTTCACCCTCTCCAATCTGGGAGCCCACAGGATTCGGGCCTAAGCCGGCAGTTGGATATCCCTCTCACAACCTGGAACTGCTGGTTCCTAACCACTTGCCTGCCTGACTGCCTGATTGTCCCTAATCACTTCTGCCTGCCAGCCTGATCACCCCAACTGCCCTCCCCTGCCAGCCCAATCACCCCCAACTGCCCTCCCCTGCAGGCCCGATCACCCCCAACTGCCCTCCCCTGCTAGCCATCTTGTGGTGGCCATCTTGTGAGGGCATGACGTCACCTAGGCTTTTATTATATAAGATCTTATCTTTCCAATGAGATCATAAGGTCACTAAAAAAAGAAAGTTTTGCTCAGTAAATATCCATTAAATTGAACTGATTTAATATTTATACTTTGTAAGTGTTTGCATGGTTTTGTAATCTATTATGTGAATTCACTAAAATTGCTGGATGATGTATTCTTTAAATTTCCTGGTTAAAAAGAAGAGTTACAGAATTTAAACTGATTGAGAAGGTGAAACAGTCTTTTCTGACTTCACTGTTTTCAAAAGTATAGGTCAATGTGACTGAAATTTACATTTTCTATTAAAAGGTTTTATTTACTGACTTATATTCTCAGATATATCTTCTTTTTCTAAACTATTATCTATATAATAAAAGCCTAAATGACCATTACAGCAGAATGACCAGAATGACCAGTTGCTATGATGAGCATTGACCACCAGGGGGCAGACACTCAATGCAGAAGCTGCCCCCTGGTGGTCAGTGCACTCCCACAGGGCACAGGTCGGGCTGAGGGGGACCCCCCCTCCCTGTCCAGTGCACAAATTTCATGCACTGGGCCTCTATGTCTTAACATAAAATACAAAGTACATTTTATGACCCATTTCTTGCTCTCCATTTTTTGAGGTCCATCATAACTGGTCAATTTCGTTTTTCTTCTTTCAGGATTCTTTTAAAAATCAGACAGTCAATAAAGTGTAAGACAATAGTGTCTGAGTATTAATGCATTATTAGATATTTTTACCCTCATGTGATATGTGTATACATACATAATTGCATATAAATACACACATTTTACTGTATGTATGTAAATTTTGTAAAGATACTTTACATAGTAAAAAGTTTGTCAAATTTTCAGAAACTATCAATTTTTAAAAAGATACCTAAAAGCTCATAAATGTTTTTATGGCCTTTATTTTGTTATATTTATAAATTTAATAAATACTCATTGTAGAAAATTGGAAATAAGAAAAAGTATAATTAAAAAAATTAAATCATCCATAAGTATCAAAGGTAACATTTTGGTGGTTTTTCTCTTTTTCTTTTTCTGTGTGTGGCATATCATTTGGAACCTGCTACACAGATAGGTTCAGATTCTACTTTTCTATTTCATTGAGTATTTGAAGGAATGATTTTTAAAACTGCATACAAGTCTTACTTAGGAATGTGGTATAATTTATTTCACTATATTGAACCACATGTTTTTTTTTTAATTTTCAAAGAACATTAAATTTTGGGAAATTATGTAAATGATGCCTAGAGTTTGACTAAAAATGTGGTTCCAACCTCAAATTACTGGAGTTGGCCTCATTTCTGTTCATTGTGTTCTGAAAGGTACAGCCTATGCCTCATTTTATACTTTATTAAATAATACTGTGGAGAGGATGTTAAAATCTGACATTCTTGCATTAAAAAAATAGCATAGTGGTTGCTAATATAGCCTCATGTAAATGATCCCATTAAGTTTGAGATAATTTTTTAAGGTTTTTGAATTATTTCTATATGATCAGCTAATGAATTCAGCATAGCTTTCCATCCCTTACCTTTTTATCTTGTTTAGCATTTTACACTTTTTTACTCCGTGATGTACAAGCCCTCCCTGGTTAATTATGTATATATTTAGCTACTGCATGAGTTGGGCTTATTATTGTCATCTAATTAGATGTAACTTGATCTGCTTGCTTCTACAAAAATCATTAAAAATTCTTTCCTAATGACCTAGAGATGACAAAATGTCTGTAAAGTGTGAAGAAGCAGACAAGCACAGGAGCATCACTCTTAAAGAGTGTTAATCCAGATGCTGCAGTCATCTAATTAAACAATATTTTGCTGTCATTAACATTTTCACCAAGGAATTGCAGTTATAATTTCTTTGTCAGCTGTCTCTAGATCACTTTGCCTTCAAAACAAAAGTGCTATATAAAAACATTAAATTGGATGGTTTAATTAAAAAGTTTTTTTTAAGTGAAGAAACATATCCAGTATTTCTGAGATCTCATTTACTGTGCTTCACAATTATTGTTGGAGTAGATTAGTGTCATAGATTTGCAATATTTAATATTCATCATCACTATAAATCCTTACGAGCATAGTTAGTTAAAAAAATCTACACACTACTGCTGGAAAAGGAAAGAATTCTATTAATTATAGCACAAAGTTATTTACTAAATTTCAAGTATTTTAAAAAATTAAAAATAGAACAACTGATAAATAAGTTACTAGAAATGCCAGAACCTGACAGGTATTTCTTTGGAAATACTTCATTTTTTGTTAACTTAGTGAACTGTATTTGTTTTATAATTTCACAAAGGTGTCCAGTAAAATAAAGTATTAACACTATGGCTGAAACTTATGAATGCAAAATCCCAAAGTACCATTTAATCATTCTTTGCATCCATGTTCTTTTTAAGTACATAGTGTATTTTTAATTCAAATAAAAAATATATATTGACTGCTCATGTTGCAAGGCTTTTATGTGGAAATTTTTATTTAATGTAACTCTTTAAGTACATCTATATATATAAAAGCCTAAGCTACTGGCTGACTGGCTGACCAGCCGACTGGCAGGTAGCTATGACATGCAATGACCACTAGGGGGCAGACGCTCTGATCGGTAGCTATGATGCACACTGACCACCAGGAGGCAGATGCTCAATGCAGGAGCTGCCGAGCTGCAGCTGCAGTTCTCGGTTGATGCACTCGGATCCAGGAGGGAGCCCGATTCCAGGATGCGTCACCCGAGAACCACCCTCTCACAATCTGGGACCTCTGGGAGGATGTCAGAGAGCCAGTTTCGGCCCAATCCCTGCAGGCCAAGCTCAGGGACCCCACCAGTACAGGAATCCATGCACTGGGCCTCTAGTTTATTTATAAAATTTATTGTATTTATGAGAATTTAAAGTGTGCTATAAGCTTCAGTAATTTAAAAATTACTAAATTTTCCTTAGCATTTGTTTTCTGCAAACCTTCTAACTACTATTAAAAGTGAATTGCCGCCCTAGCTGGTTTGGCTCAGTGGATGGAGCGTTGGCCTGTGGACTGAAGGGTCTCAAGTTCGATTCTGGTCAAGGGCACATTCCCGGGTTGCGGGCTCGATCCCCAGTAGGGGGTGTGCAGGAGGCAGCTGATCAATAATTCTCATCATTGATGTTTCTATCTCTCTCACCCTCTCTTTTCCTCTCTGAAGTCAATAAAAAATATATTTTTTAAAAAGTGAATTGCCAACAATATAGGAGAGGTGACTTGCTATAAGCTGTGACTGCCATCGATTAATTTGTGTTATATTTTAAAGATGATGCTTTCTGTTCTTTGTATTTTTTTCCAAAAATAACATTATAGCTTTTTCTTTATTAGAAAATTATCTCTATTAAAAGACTAGTGTCTTCAAATATGGTCTCTATTTCTATGCTATTTGTATTTATATGATACATTTAAGTACTGAGTTAATGTAATTTGGCTTTTATTTATTTTATATTGACAGTTTTTTCCTTAGTATATGTTACAAAACTTCATCAGAAAATTTAAAAATAATGATGGTATCTAATTTTCAGATATTTATTTACATAAGTAATATAGATATATGTTATATAAATATCACCATTATTCTATAAAAATATACTTATATACTGGGAAACCTATTTTTTATTGAATTCTACAGATTTTTAAGTAGAATGGTAGCTCAGAATATGATGGAGCACTAAAAATGCCATGGGCCCCGTTAGAATCCAGAAACAACTCTGCCTAGCCAATATAGATTCTCTGTATGTATATATGTGTAGAAAAAATTAGTGAGAGTAATAAGGTGTCCTAGGTTACCATATATATGAACTATCAGTAAAAATTTAAAATTATAGAATTTTACATTTTGTATTTTACAGTGATAGTTTTAGCAGACCATTTTCACATGCAAAAGACTTTAATAAAGGTTCCAAATTCTTATGTATTTTCATTAGTATTATTCTTCACAATAGACAGAAACATAGAGCAGGTATCCATTGGCTGAGCTATCTAGCTGCAGATATTTTCTTCCAGTTTAACATGCACATTCACAGTGTCATTCTCTGTCCCATACATCTATGCCTTCATAGTCCTCATCCTCCAAAGACTCTGTCCTGTAATTTTCCTTCTTTACTTGGCTTATGCTTATTCATCTGTTAAAATTTGGCTCATTTTTATCACATATGTATTCATTCCTTTAATAAATATGTATTGGATAAACAGTATATGGAAATACACAGGTTTATTTAAACGAGAGAGAGAGAGAGAGAGAGAGAGAGAGAGAGAGAGAGAGAGAGAGAGAGAGAGAGAGAGAGAAACCAGACCCTACATTCTTGAGTTTACAGACTAGTGGAAAGGCAGACAAATTAGCAGTGATGCTCATTAACTCTAACACCTGTCTGCGTGAGTGCTGTGGTGGGAGAACAAAGAGGAAACCCTAACCTACTCTCACCTCATTCTAGAAGATGCAAAGTGGAAGTAACACTCTGCTTTCTATCAATTACCTACATATATAGTACACACCTATATCAATTTACATATTTAAAACAATATGTAGTTTTATTGTAAAATTCAGATTCATATAATAAACATTTATTAGTATGCAGGCTTCAAAAATAGGCTAAGAAATATTCCGTGTGTAGTAATAGTTTTCAACAAACTTTCTACTGTTATTGTTGAAAATAAAATGTCACCCAATAAATGTTTACTAAATAAATGATATAATTTGATTTGATGTTTATAATAGCACATTTAGTCCTTCCTCAGATTGTGGTTTGTTTTTCCTATTTTACAGTCACATTTATAATTGCTATAAGAGTGGGTATCATTTACTCTCAATACTTGATAATGAACAAGATAGTATCTGCATATCTATGTTACTGTTGCACTATATGTGGTGTCTGCAACAATGCATACTAGATGAAATTCATATCACTAAATACTAGAGAAGTAGCTATTTAGTATGAATTTGAATGGAAATTTAGAAAGCTGCCCATGATCAGATCATAACATTCTTTTACAAAATATAATCTTACCCAATAAAAGTTTTCATTGGGCCCTTTAAAAAAAAAATAGCAGTTCTCTTCATTTCATCTGATTATGTGTCATTTCAGTATCAGTTTATGAGGGTGAGTCAGTAAGTGCTATGTTCTCACTAAACTATCTACATTCCCACTATACTTCAGTATATTACCTGAAATACTTATCTATTTAAAAAAAATCACAATAAAACAGCAAATTCAATCTAAGATTCAGCAACACTTCACTAAAACGAAACAATATAATACCAAAAAAAAAAAAAAATGTCATGAATGTAAAGGAGTGAAAAAAAGGATATGACATCTTCCTCTGTACTTTTCCAAACTGGCTTTAAAGTGCTTTTGCAAAATCACTACTCTGATTCATTTTTTATTAAATATATTGGGGTGACCTTGGTTAATAAGATTATATAGGTTTCAGGTGTACATTTCTATGATACATGATCTGTATATCTACATTGATTCTTGATATAAGCTCAATATAGTATTCTCTATACTGGCAATGTAATTTCTGGATATATATATTCATCATAGTAGAATACCAACACAATCTGCAGGTGGGCAGGTCAGCAGGGTGACCTCCTCTGTGATCACTTTTAGCATCCCTAGCTAAGAAGGCTCTACTTCCAATGTGGCAATATTATCTTCATCACTAGTGGCGCGGTGCACAAAATTCGTGCACGGGGCAGAGGGGGGTGTCCCTCAGCCCAGCCTGCACCCTCTCCAATTTGGGACCCCTTGGGGCATGTCCCTATGGGACCCCATAGGGATCAGGCCTAACCCGGCAGTCGGACATCCCTGTCACAATCCGGGACCTCTGGCTCCTAACTGCTCACTTGCCTGCCTGCCTGATCGCCCCTAACCACTCTGCATGCCAGCCTGATCACCCCCAACTGCCCCCCTTCCAGCCTGATCACCCCCAACTGCCCCCCCTGCATGCCTGATTGCCCCCAACTGCCCCCCCCTGCTGGCTTGATTGCCCCCAACTGCCCACCCTGCTGGCCTGATCGCCCTAACCTACCTCTGCCTCAGCCCCGCCACCATGGCTTTGTCCGGAAGGATGTCCGGAAGGTCTCCTGGTCTAATTAGCATATTACCCTTTTATTAGTATAGATAGTCAGCAGAAGAGAGATGGACCATGGAGTGCACACATGGAAGTTGCAGTGGGCCAAGCCTGGTTGTGGCACATGTCACTTATGCTCACCTTTTGCTGATTAGTACTAATTCCCATGGCCATAGCTACTTGTAAAGTGGGCTGAGAAATGTTGTATATCCCAGGAAGAAAAGAAATCAATTATGACAAACAATAGTCTCTATATAAGCTTATATTTCAAAAAAGTAATTATAGTTATTCATTAATTATTAAGTGAATTCACTTGAAACACATTCTTATGAGTGCTTTGGATTAAACAAAAACATAGGTCAATAAGCAAAAGAGTTACCTTTCTTCTGAAATTCAATAGTTATCTATTATAAGAACAGGAACAATTTCATAATCAATTGACGTATAAAGATTATCATTTCTCTTTTTCTTTTCTAGGACGGACATATAATGATCTGAACCAATACCCTGTGTTTCCATGGGTCTTAACAAACTATGAATCAGAAGACTTGGACTTGACTCTTCCAGGAAACTTCAGGGATCTATCAAAGGTAACTTTTAAATATGTAGAAGTCCATTTTCTTTATAAGGCTATCTATATTCTGCAAACATTTCTACCGATTATATCTTCAGTTAATGTTTGTAAGAATGTAAACCTGGTTGTCTTCTTTTGTAGTCAGTAGCTAAATCTCATCAATTCTTAGCAGAGGTATTAAGCCACAAGAAGATAAATTAGTACTGGTATGGGCAAAATGAAATGGATAGTTGAGAAAGAACAGATCCTAGGTTTTAAGGGTCAAGACAAGAAACATAAAATTAGTACAAAATATAATAGAAAATCATTTCTATGATACATTTCTTAGGTGATAAGACGTGTTATCTTGACCATAATACGCACACATATACAAACACTGTAGGAGAGCTTAATACTGAAAAGAAGTTGGTTACAACAATTTAACAAGGGCTTGGTAGGATTTGGCCCCAAAACTGGGAAGAAAAATAATATATAATGGGGGATATGAATGAAAAGCTAATTTTTGGTTCGTTCAACTCATTTGTCCAGAGGAAACTTAAGCAGGATACTAAACTCTCTGAAATATATTGAAGAACTAGGAACTAAGCCCCAAAAGCTTCTCTCTAGGCTAAGGTAATTTCAGAGCTACATTAAGCCTCCACCTATCCACTCTGAATATCTCTCTTTTCTATCATTTTGATTGTCAGGTTTAGTATTCCACAGTGGGTTAAAAGACATAAGTATTTATATTTGGGTTTGGTCGGGGGAGGTTTGAGGAGCTTATGGACAAGGGGAGCATAAGCCCTCTGAGACAGGGAAATATGCATTGCAACCAATTTAAAATTAATCCCATAGATGGTTTTTAACTTAGCACACCTTCTCTGCCCCCTTTTCTTGCCTTTGAAAACTAGACTTACCTAAGTTGAAGTTCTGTGTTCCACTACTTACTCTTACTGGATATGTGAATTAAAAGCACTTTCTCTTAGCTTCAGTTTCCCCATTTGTATTATAAGAATAATAATATTATCCTCCCTCATCCTATATAATAAGAGCCTAATATGCTAAGTATCCAGTTGTCCGGTTGTCCGTTCAACAAATCAAAGTGTAATATGCTAATGATATGCTAAGGCGTCTCAACCAGTCACTATGACGTGCACTGACCACCAGGGGGCAGATGCTTCAACCGGTAGGTTAGCTTGCTGCTGGGATCCAGCCGATTGGGACTGAGTGAGTCGGGCCAGACATGCCCTGGAGCCCTCCTGTGGTCCCTCTTCAGCTGGCCAACCTCCTGCATCCCTCCCCAGCCCTGATCATGCACCAGTGGGGTCCCTGGACCTGGCCTGCGTCCTCTCGCAATTCGGGGCCCCTCAGGGGATGTTGGAGAGCCTGTTTCGGCCACTGATGCACGAATTTGTGCACCAGGCCTCTAGTATAGTTATAAAGATCAAATGATGTGTACATTTAAAGAAAGTAACACAGTACTTGGGACATAGAGGCACTTCATGAATATTAGCTATTATTATTACACATGGAATACTTCTTAGCCTATTTTTGAAGCCTGCATACTAATTTTTGCACATTCTTATGTCATTCACTCTCCTGATCTTTCATTTTGTGTGAAATTTCTATCAAATATTAGTTGCTAGATCATTGCTAATTTCAGTTATGATATTATAGGTACTAAAGGGACTTAAGAGATCAGTTAGCCACCATTTTACTGAGAATCACAAGGTGGTAAAAAATAATGCTAGCAATTGAATTCCAGTTTGACTGTAAATATAGTAATGTTTCCAATGTACTTGAACTGAACAAAAATCACATGCAGATAATTAATCAGACTTGGGTAGATAGACACATTGTAATTCATGGGGCCTTTCCTCCAGGAGCAAATCTAGTTATACATTATCTGAATAAAATCATTATCTGCAAAGTTAAATAATTAGGTACCATATTATATAGAGAGAACTATATGAGAGGCACTATATAGCAGCCAGGAACAAGAACAATGGAGCTAGACTGCGTTCAAATCTGAAGTCTGTCATTCATTGGCTTTGGGTCCTTAGACAAGTCAGTTTCTTTATCTGTATAATGGAGACAATAATAATAGGGTTGTTGTGAGGATTTAATGGTTAATAAGTATAAGGAACTTAGAAAAGTGCCTGGCACAGCATTAATTAATACTATAGTATGTATGAAGATAATGTAATAAATCATTGATATAAGTCATATACTTTGAGTTCTTTCAAATAATGGTGATAAATATATGCTGGTATTTCCTTATTGGAATTAGAATGTTTGAATGGTAAGGATTTTTGACATGACTTGCCAAGGTTGAGGTATAACTTTGGGTATAAAACAAAACAAAACTAACTCATCAATATCAGGATGAAAACTGTTAAGCTAATTCTTTAAATAAAATTTTATATGCATGTGTTTTATTTCACATTAATTGAATGACCATTGTGTAATAGATATTATAAAACATACACATAATAAAAATTTAAAGGTAGGTTCCCAAGTAGTATGATACATTAAAACCTTATAAGCAGTCTATTACTATGGCTACTTCAGATTATTTTTACAGTAGGTAAGGGGATCCTTTCTCATTGAAATCAACTGGGATATTACGGTGAAAGGAAATTTATAAACCAAGGTGTCTTTCTTTCCTCCATTTATTTATTTACTTGAGGCCCAGTGCATGAAATTCGTGCACAGAGGGGGGTGTCCCTCAGCCCAGCCTGCACCCTCTCCAATCTGGGACATCCCTCTCACAATCCAGGACTGCTGGCTCCAAACTGCTTGTCTGCCTGCCTTCCTGATTGCCCCTAACCGCTTCTGCCTGCCAGCTTGATCACCCCCTAAACACTCCCCTGCCAGCCCGATTGCTCCTAACTGCCCTCCCCTGCTGGCCTATTCCCCCTCAACTGCCCTCCCGTGTAGGCCTGGTCCTCCCCCAACTGCCCTCCCCTGCTAACCCAGTCATGCCTAACTGCCCTCCCCTGCAGGCCTGGGTCCCCCCCAGCTGCCCTTTCCTGTAGGCCCGGTCGCCCCCAACTTCCCTCCTCTGCCGGCCTGGTCACCCCTAACTGCCCTCCTCTGCAGGCTTGATTACCCCCAATGGCCCTCCCTTGCAGGCCTGGTCCCCCCCAACTGTTCTCCCCTGAAGGACTGGGTCCCCCCAACTGCCCTCCCCTGCCCACCCGGTCACCCCTAACTGCCCTCCCCTGCAGGCCTGGGTCCCCCCAGCTGACCTTTCCTGCAGGCCCGGTTGCCCCCAACTTCACTCCTCTGCCAGCCTGGTCACCCCTAACTGCCCTCCCCTGCAGGCTTGATCGCCCCCAACTGCCCTCCCTTGCAGGCCTGGTCCCTCCGAACTACCCTCCCCTTTTGGCCTGATCGCCCACAACTACCCTCCCTGGTAGTCCTGGTCCCTCCCAATGCCCTCCCCTGCTGGCCATCTTGTGGTGGCCATCTTGTGTCCACATGGGGGCAGCTATCTTTGACCACATGGGGGTGGCCATCTTGTTTGTTGGATTGATGGTCAATTTGCATATTACTCTTTTATTAGATAGGATTCTTTTAGTAATTCAGTCAACAAATATTTGTCACACACTCACTGTATGTCAAGTACTGTACTAGGTGGAAGGGAGTACAGGAATTAATAAAATAGACATAGTTGCAGCCTTCCTGGAAAGAGTCCAGTCCAAAGCTGAGATTAAAACTCAGATAGTGACCAGAAGTCTGTGAGGCAGCATGTATGACAATAAGTATAAAGGGGACTGTACCAAAGAAGAGAGTGCATGTTCAACTACTCTTAAGATGTTAGACTCAAATGTTCTTGCAACCTTCTTCTAACCAAAGAAAATATGGCCTTTATTACGGCTAAAATGGATTATAGAAGACTTATGGTAAAATGTTTGCTAATAATTATAGATTTTTAGTCTATGTAGAAAACATGAAATACACTAAATGAGGAAGTAACTATTTTTATAGTAACTGGAATATATAAACATTGCTCAATTTTTAAAGCTTATCTGTTCCATCTATATTCCTTATGGCATAACTTTTTCCTTTGTGACTTTCAAGTGCTCTCCTATTTTTATATAGTGTTAGGTAGGTAGAAGAGGTGAACAGACTGAGCTTAAATAAATTCGGCAATGTGAACACTAACTGTATGTTGGTGCAAACATAGACTTCATGTTGTGAACATTTGAACCCATGAGCTCTTAATCGATAGCTTTTTCTTCCAATTCTACTGTTTCATGCTCTAGCAATTTGTTCTTTATATCCTGTCAGACTAACATGATAGGAAAATGTTAGCAAATTAAAGCCTCTTGATATATTAATAAATTACTCTTGCATTGTTCCCATGCTTCATTGAATTTCTTAATAGGAACTTCTTACAAATGGACTAAAAACCCAAGACTACCCTGTATAAAAATCATTAATAAAGAAGAGTTTAATATAAGAAAATATATTATATGTCTAATGGGAAAATGACATTTGAAGTATAATAATATAATTAGAAGGAAAAACTATGCAATATTATTTTAGTGTAGAGATGACCACTAAGAAGCACATGAAATTCCTGTAGTTATAATTAATACTGCAAATAAAAATTTTAGTAGAGTTTGTTATTCTTTAAAAGATCAAGGAAGAATTGAAATATTTGAATGATATTACAAACCAGAAACATTCTAAAAGATCTCTAACAACAAAATAAGTTGTTCCTGAACAAAGATTGGGATCCAAGTAATAATTCCTAGCAGACAATAATTATAGAATTTATTTCAGTAAACAATAAATACATTTTATAACTTTTACTGCATAGAAAAAATTAAGATGCTATGAAATAAACAATCCTAAAGAAAATTGAAATGTTCTTTTCTTTCTTTATACTCCACACTAGAGGCCTGGTGCACAAAATTCATGCATGTGGCGGGGTGTGGGTGTCCTTCAGCCCAGCCTGCACCCTCTCCAATCTGGGACCCCTCAAGAGATGTCCGACTGCCTGTTTAGGCCCGATACATCCCTCTCACAATCCAGGACTGCTGGCTTCTAACCGCTTGCCTGCCTGCCTGCCTGGTTGCCCCTAACCACTTCTGCCTGCCAGCCTGATCACCCCCTAACCACTCCTCTGCTGGCCCGATTGCCCCTAACTACCCTTCCCTGCCAGCCTGGTCACCCCTAACTGCCCTCCTGTGCCAGCCTGGTCACCACCAACTGCCCTCCCCTGCTGTCCCAGTCACCCCTAACTGCCCTCCCTTACAGGCCTGGTCGCCCTTTACTCTCCTCCCCTGCTGGCCTGGGCCCCTCCAACTGCCCTCCCCTGCCGGCCTGGTCACCCCTTACTGCCCTGCCCTGCCAGCCTGGTTGCCCCTAACTGCTCTCCCTGCTGGCCGGGTTCCCCCCAACTGCCCTCCCCTGCAGGCCTGGGTCCCCCCCCAACTTTCCTCCCCGGCAGGCCTGGATGCTCCCAACTGCCCTCCCTTGCAGGCCTGGTCCCTCCCAACTGCCCTCCCCTGCAGTTATCCTTTCTAATAAAAGAGTAATATGCAAATTAACCATCACTCTGCTACACCAACAAGCCATGCCACCAGCCACGCCCATCAGCCAATCAGGAGTGAGTATGCAAATTAACCCAAACAAGATGGCTACCGCCACAGAGAGCAGGAGGAAGGCTTGGGTTTCCCTGGCAATGGAGGAAGCCAAGCTTTCCGCACACCCTGGCCAACCCAGGCCTCCGCTTAAGGCTACAAAGTTTCAATTATAGAAGATAAATAAATTCCAACAGAAATGGCTGCTGCCACAGAGCAAGCAGAAGGCTTGGCTCCACTCCAGGCTACAAAGTTTCAATTGTAGAAGATAAATAAACCCCAGATACTAGGGCCTCCGCTTGGGTCACTAAGGGGCATGGCCGGCCTGCAAACGACCACAAGCCCCTCGCCCAGGCCACCCCATGCCCCAAGGGAACCCCCACCCTGATCCGGGACACCCTTCAGGGCAAACCACCTGGCCCCCACCCATGCACCAGGCCTCTATCCTATCTAATAAAAGAGTAATATGCAGATTGACCATCACTCCAACACACAAGATGGCTGCCCCCATGTGGTCAAAGATCCTGCCCCCATGTGGACACAAGATGGCCAGCAGGGGAGGGCAGTTGGGAGGGACCAGGCCTGCAAGGGAGGGCAGTTGTGGGTGATCAGGCCAGCAGGGGAGGGCAGTTAGGGGTGACCTGGCCAGCAGAAGAGGGAAGTTGGGGGTGACCAGGCCTGCAGGGGAGCAGTTAGACATCAATCAGGCTGGCAGGGGAGTGGTTAGGGGGTGATCAGGATGGCAGGCAGAAGCGGTTAGGGGCAATCAGGAAGGCAGGCAGGTGAGCAGTTTGGAGCCAGCAGTCCTGGATTGTGAGAGGGATGTCCAACTGCCCGTTTAGGCCCGATCCCACCGGACATCCCTCGAGGGGTCCCAGATTGGAGAGGGTGCAGGCTGGGCTGAAGGACATCCCCTCCCTCCATGCACGAACTTCGTGCACCGGGCCTCTAGTTATCCTAATAAAAGAGTAATATGCAAATTGACCATCACTCCAACACACAAGATGGCCACCCCCACATGGTCAAAGATGGCTGCCCCCATGTGGACACAAGATGGCTGCCACAGGATGCCCTCCCCTGCTGGCCTGCTCCCTCCCCACTGCCCTCCCCTGCTGGCCTGGTCGCCCATAACTGCCTTTCCCTGCTGGCCTTCTCCCTCCCAACTGCCCTCCCCTGCTGGCCTGGTCCCTCCCAACTGCCCTCCCCTGCTGGCCATCTTGTGTCCACATGGGGGCAGGATCTTTGACCATATGGGGGCAGCCATCTTGTGTGTTGGAGTGATGGTCAATCTGCATATTACTCTTTTATTAGATAGAATAATACTGGCTTCATGAAATTTTATGTTGTATCTGTTAAGATAAAAGCTTCAGACAGTCCAGCTCAAATTAGCTTGAACAATACATCAATGTTATTGGTTTTTATTGGTTCTTATAACTGAAAATTTTAGAGGAAGATTTAGTTTTCAGCAAGTTTTTCTCCATTGATGCAGACAGTGCCACCAAGGACCTGTTTTTTTTCACTGCTCTGCTCTGCCTTCCCTGCTGTACACTTCATACTCACCCTACACTGAGTGGCCAGATTATTATGACCACCTGACTTTAGTAGGCAAAATTAGCCGTACACTGCATCATATGGAAGCTGAAGGCCTGTTTGAACACCTTTGCTGTCTGCAGTTACCAAGATAAAACGTCTCCAATTCGCACAGGAACACAAGGATTGGACAGTCGAGCATTGGACAAAAGTCATGTGGTCTGATGAATCATGTTCCCAGTTGCATCATGCAGATGGCAGAGTGAGAATTTCGCAGAAACAGCATGAAAGCATGCACCCCACATGCATGAGTACAACCCTTCAAGCTGGTGAGGGCAGTGTTATGGTTTGGGGCATGTTTTCCTGGCATGATTTGGGTCCTTTAATTCGTGTGAAACAACATCTGAATAGCACAACATACCTAAGTATCATTGCTCATCAAGTTCATCCTATCATGTTGATGGCGTATCTCAGTGGAGATGGCTTCTTCCCACAAGACAATGCACCATGCCACGGTGCTCGTATTGTGCAGGAGTGGTTTTAAGAACATGAGGGAGACTTTACCTTGCTTAGATGGCCCCCACAATCACCAGATCGCAATCCAATTGAGCATTTGTGGGACAAAGTTAAAAGAGCCATCAGGCAGCTGGTTCCACAACCATCAAATCTCACAGAACTGGACAGTGCTATTCATCAGGCATGGTGTCAGATTCCTCGCATCACCTGCAACATCTCATGGAGTCAATGCCAAGAAGAATCGCTGCAGTATTGAAGACAAAAGGTGGCCCAACGAAGTACTGATGGGGTGGTCATAATAATCTGGCCACTCAGTGTATAGGATGAATATTAAATGGAGTCAGAGATAAATTTACCATTAAGCTAATGAAGCTTAAGCTTCAAAGCCCCTCAAATTCCATGAGCTTTTTCTTATACCTCTTAATTTTATGTTCTTAGATTTATGTTCATTTTCTGAAAGAGCCTTCTCTTACAAATTGCTTGAGTCTCACCAAACCTGGATCTGCCCTCAGTACAAATGAAGGAGCTATCTTTTAAGTAAGCCTGGATAATTTCTTGTAAGAGGCAAATGAGAGGGGTGCATAAGGGTTTTAAACATCTAAGTACACCTGGTTATATTTCTTCCTATACTGATGTATATATTTTAAATGCATAAATTATATACTTACCCAAAAACATTCTGACCATATTGACAAAATAATGGTTGTCTATTTTATTTTTAAAATTTTTTATGTATTTTTTACTTTTTTATTATTGAATTTATTTAGTGACATTGGTTAACAAAACCATACAGGTTTCAAATGCAATAAGACATAATCTGAATCTGCATCATTCACCCAAACCCCTTCTTTCATCCAGATCCCCATCCCCACATCCCTCTGACAGCTGTCAGTCTGTTCATGTATCCATGCCTCTGTTTCTATTTTATTCATCAGCTTATTTTGTTCATTAGATTCCACATATAAGTGAGATCATATAGTATTTGTCTTTCTCTGACTGGTTTATTTCATGTAGCATAACAATCTCCAGGTCCATCCATGCTGTTGCAAAAGGTAAGATTTCCTTCTTTTTTAAGGCTGCATAGTATTTCATTATGTAAATGTATCACAGCTATTTTATCCACTCATCTACTGTTGGGTGCTTGGACTGTTTCCAGATAGATATTAGCTATTGTAAATAATGCTGCAATGAACATATGGGTGCATATATTCTTTCATATTAGTGCTTCAGGCATCTTTGTATATATTCCCAGAAGTGGGATTGCTGGGTCAAAAGGCAGTTGTATTTTTAATTTTTTGAGGAAACTCCATACTGTTTTATTTTTTAAGTCTTAAAATATAATGTGATATATATATTTTAAATCTTTATTGTTGAAAGTATTACATATGTCCCCTTTTTACCCCTTTGCCCTCCCCTCTCCCCTCTTAGGCCTTCACCACCCTATTGTCTGTGTCATTGGTTGATCTCTCCCCCTGACCCCCACTTTCCCCTGCCTTCCCTCTGAGGTTTGACAGTTTATTTGATGATTCTATGTTTCTTGGTCTATTTTTGTTCATCATTTTATGTTGTTCATTAGATTCCACATATGAGTGAGATCATGTGATACTGATCTTTAACTGGCTTATTTGCTTAGTGTAATGCTCTCTAGGTCCACCCATGCTGTTGCAAATGGTAAGAGTTCTTTCTTTTTTACAGCTTGTATAGATGTACCACAGTTTTTTAATTCATTCATTTGCTGATGGGCACTTAGGCTGTTTCCAAATCTTAGCTATTGTAAATTGTGCTTACATGAACATAAGGTTGGATATATTCTTTCTGATGAGTGTTTCTGAATTCTTGGGATATATTCCTAGAATTGGAATCACTGGGTCAAATGGGAGCACCATTTTTAAATTTTTAAGGAAACTCCAAACTGTTTTCCACAGTGGCTGCACCAGTATGCATTCCCACCAGAAGTGCAAGAGGGTTCCTTTTTCTCTCCATCCTCGCCAGCACTTGTCGTTTGTTGATTTGTTGATGATAGCCATTCTGACAGGTGTGAGATGGTACCTCATTGTCATTTTGATTTGAATTTCTCAGATGATTAGTGACTTAGAGCATTTTTTCATATGCCTTTTGGCCTTCTGTATGTCCACGCTGGAGAAGTGTCTATTAAACTCCATACTGTTTTCCACAGTGGCTGCACCAATCTGTATTCCCACATTCTCGCCAACACTTGCAATTTTTGGATTTATTGATGGTAGCCATTCTGGCAGGTGTGAGGTGATATCTCATTGTAGTTTTAATTTGCATCTCTCTGATGATTAGTGATGTAATCATCTTTTCATATGCCTATTGGCCATCTGCATGTCCTCTTTGGAGAAGTGTCTATTCAGGTCTTTTGCCCATTTTTAATTCAGTTGTTTGTCTTCCTTGTGTTGAGTTGTATATTTCATTTTTAAGCAGCATTGAATATCTAACAAAAGCATATTAGAAAATTAACAATAGTTTTATAAGATTGTGCAGACAAGAAGGAAAACATAGTAAATAAAAGCAATGTCTCTGCACCAGACATACTTTGGCTGGAGCTTCACAATATGGGTAGGATAATGATATGACCTGGAGGTGGCTTCTTGCTCTTGCCAAAGTTCATAATACAGACAGTTCTATAGCAGTTAGGTCCCATTTACACAAGAAGTTGAATCCTTCAGGTTTCTATTCTCTTTACTGGATGCTGGAAAAGGTTAATTCTGGAATTATCAAACCGTTTTAGTTTTTTTTGTATCAGTATTAAAATTGAGAGTTAGAAAAAAATTGAGAAGTTGTAAATAAACATGCAAAGAATGTGGGCTTTGTTCAAATGTAGCTCTGACATATACTATACAATCTTAGGCATTTTTCTTAAGCTCTCTGAACTCATTTCATCTTCTTTAAAATGAACACAATAGTATAAACATGATAGGGTGGTTGAAAGAATGAAATACACTAAATGTAGGTAAGAAACCCAGTGTAATGCTGGACACACAAGTGGCATTCAATGCCTGGTAGCTACAAAGCAAAGTTCCATATTTGTCAGCTAAGGGTTCCCTGTCTTTTGTATGATTTTAAATATTTAGTAAGATATTATTTTATTGGAGAGAAACCAAGATGGTGGCATAGGTAAACACCTAAACTGCTGCCTCGCACAACAATTTAAAAACTACAACTAAAAGACAAAACGGACATCATCCAGAACCACAGGAAGGCTGGCTGAGTAGAAATTCTACAACTAGAAGGAAAGAGAAAAGCTCACTGAAACTCAGAGGAGCTGCAGAAGGCAGAGATATGGAGGCGTGCGCGCGGAGAGGGCTGGCAACTGAGTACGCGGCTGGCTTTCTCAATCGGGAGGGAGACAAAAGCTCCCGATGGCTTTGAACTCCAGTTCTTGGCGAGACTTTGGGGACCCAGACTCATTCAGGGAGAAACTGGACTGTCTGGCAGCGGGCGAAACTCAGAGGTGCTTGCAGAGATTACCGCGGGACACTGAGACCCAGAGGCCTCTTACGGCAGGGCTGATGGGAAGCCATTGCTGTCTGCTCCACACTGTGACTCCACCCCATCCAAGCTGAGCACAGAGGCTTTTGCAAGTCTTGTCTCATAAGAGTGTCTCCAGCACAGAAGTTCTCCCAGTGTAGACACAGCTGATCCTCACAGCCAGTTGGCCTGGAAGTCAATTCCTCCCAGTGATACCAACAACAATCAAGGCTTAACTACAACAAGGCTATACACACAGTCCACAAAGGGGTGCACCAAGAGTGTCCACCTCAGGTAACTGGGGAGGCTGAGCCACTGGGCCCTATAGGACACCTAGCACACAAAGCCACTCTATCAACTCAGGGAAGCAGCCAAAATGTGGAGACAAAGAAACAGGTCACAAATGAAAGAAATGGAGGAAAGCAAACTACTGGATATAGAGTTCAAAACCACGGTTATAGGTTTTTCAAGAATTTTCTAGAAAAGGCCGATAAATTTAGTGAGACTCTTGAGGATATTAAAAAGAACCAACTAGAAATTAAGCATACACTGACTGAAATAAAAAATAATATACAGAGATCCAACAGCAGACTAGAGGATCCCAAGAATCAAGTCAAAGATTTGAAATACAAAGAGGCAAAAAACACCCAAACAGAAAAGCAAAAAGCAAAAAGAATCCAAAATTATGAAGATAGTGTAAGGAGCCTCTGGGACAACTTCAGGTGTACCAACATTTGAATTATGGGGGTGACAGAAGAAGAGAGAGAGAGCAAGATACTGAAAACCTATTTGAAGAAATAATGACAGAAAACTTCCCCCACCTGGTGAAAGAAATAGACTTACAAGTCCAGGAAGCACAGAGAATCCCAAACAAAAGGAATTCAAAGAGGACCACACCAAGACACATCATAATTAAAATGCCAAGGGCAAAAGACAAAGAGAGAATATTAAAAGCAGCAAGAGAAAAACAGTTAATTACCTACAAGGGAGCACCCATACGATTGTCAGCTGATATCTCAACAGAAATTATGCATGCCAGACGGGAGTGGTAAGAAATATTCAAAGTGATGAATAACAAGAAACTACAACCAAGATTACTCTACCCAGCAAAGCTATCATTCAGAATTGAAGGTCAGATAAAGAGCTTCACAGATAAGAAAAAGCTAAAGGAGTTCATCATCACCAAACCAGTATTATATGAAATGCTGAAAGGTATTCTTTAAGAAGAGGTAGAAGAAGAAAAAGGTAAAGATAAAAATTATCAACAACAAATACATATCTATCAACAAGTGAATCTAAAAATCAAGTGAATAAAAAAATCTGATGAACAGAATAAACTGGTGAATATAATAGAATCAGGGGCATAGAAAGGGAGTGGACTGACAATTCTTGGGGGGAAAGAGGTGTGGGGGGTGCGGGAAGAGACTGGACAAAAATCGTACACCTATGGATGAGAACAGTGGGGAGGGGTAAGGGCAGAGATTGGGGTGGGAACCGGGTGGAGGGGAGCTATGGGGGGAAAAAAGAGGAACAATTGTAATAATCTGAACAATAAAGATTTATTTAAAAAAAGATATTATTTTATTTAATTTTGTTCTAATAAAATGTAAAGCAATAGCTTTTAATAAATATAAAATTATTTATCATGTAATAAATAATTTTTATCCCTTTAAATCATAGAATTATCAAAATCTTAAACATCAAAATAAAGAAGTTAAATATTTATTAAAACTTGAAATACACATTTATTTAGACTGAAATATTTTATTATTATATTATTTTTACTTTTTTCTTAGCCCACTACATTGAACAGTTAAAGAGCATAGGAGTATGAAAGTCTTTATCAGTACAATTTATTTGACCCCATCATTTGATTAGATTTCACAGTTTCAAATTTTATTTATTACATTTACAGTTAGAGGTTATGTTTTTTGTTTGACGTGATAGGCAGCAAATGAGATAGTCTGCCATTGACTTATCTTTTTAATATTTAACCAACAGTGAGTATAAAAATTTCCTTCCTAATTTACACAGATATTTGTTATGGAAATGTGACCTTGTGCTAAAATTTATCTTACAATATGATACATACTAGTACTTTAGTTATTCACATATACTCATGTGAACATTGCTCTTAAGTTACAGTGCATATGACTTTTATAGGAAGCACAGCCTCTGCTCATTAAAGTGTAAAGGGAATTTTCCCATTTCCCCATCAATGCTCTCTGATAAATGAAATAGTTTCATGACAAAGCCAAGTCCTGTTCATATTGACATGAGCATAAGACATCATACATACACACACACACACACACACGCACACACGTACACATTCATTGAGTGGGAAAAATATTTTTAACACAGGAGTTGTTGACTGACAGATGATGATAAGCATAACCATTGTTCCAAATTATTATGCTACTTAAGAAAAGGAAGTGATAATGCCTTGAGGCTTTAAAATGTGATCATGGAAATGGATGCACTGGAGTGTGAATATTCTTCAAGCACTACCCTTGAAACTGCCAAATGTCTGTATACATCATAAAAAAGAGTTTACATTGTTAAGTTGGAGAATGCTCAACTTGGCAACTTGGTGCAAGTTTTTACAGTTATTTTGATTTTTCATCTTAAGTTAATTGTATTTAAAGTGAAATTGGTTTTATTTATGTTTGTATAGAATCTACATAAAACTTAAGTTTTAACAACAAAACATGAAGAATGGGCAAAACTACTAAGTATATTAATGGCCGACTGTGACGATATGAAACATTTTATAAGATAAAATTGTGAATGTGCAAATTTAACTATATGTCATCTGCCAAAAAAACCTTACTCCATATTTAAAATTTTTCTAAATATATGTTGACTAATGCCTTATCATTTAATTTGAAAATTGTGTTTGTTAAGCTTGCTTATGTTGCAATGTTGAAAGAAAAGTACTATTTTATTTTTATTTTTTTATCCTCACCCAAGGATATTTTTCCATTGATTTTCAGAGAGAGTGGAAGAGAGAGGGAAAGACAAAGAGAAATATCAGTGTGAGGGAAGCACATCAATTGGTTGCCTCCTATGCGCACCCTGACCAGTGCCCAGGCCAGGGAAGAGCCTGCAACCCAGGTACGTGCCCTTGACTGGAATTTAACCCAGTACCCTGCAGAACAAAGTCCAATGCTCTATCCACTGAACCAAGATGGCTAGGGTGAAAAGTATTATTTTAAGACAAAATACTGTCTGTTTGACAATATTTGGATACTGTTTTAATCTCATGGAATAATCCAAGTTGAGGGCATAATTTGTAAGGGAGAAAATGCAAAAGGGTACCAATTACAAAATTGTTTTTAAAAAAATTAATAATTTTATTCATTTACTTATACTTTTCTTGTTTTATTTATTTTTTTCTTTATTTTTTATTGTTTAAAGTATTACAAATAGTAGTACATATGTCTCCTTTTTTCCCCATTGACCTTCCCCCAGTCTCCCCTACCACCCTGGCACATGCTCTCACCCCATCCCTCCAGTGTCTTGTGTCCATTGGTTATGGTTATATGCATGCATACAAGTCATTCGGTTGATCTCTTACACCCCCCACCCCACAACACTCCCCAGCCTTCCCGCTGTTATTTGACAGTCAGTTTGATACTTCTCTGCCTCTGTATCTTATCTTCTTGTTCATCAGGTTATAATGTTCTTTATTATCCATAAATGAGTGAGATCATGTGGTATTTTTCTTTCACTGCCTGGCTTATTTCACGTAGCATAATGCTCTCCAGTTCCATCCATGCTACTCCAAATGGTAAGAATTCCTTCTTTTTTATAGCAATGTAGTATTCCATTGCGTAGATGTACCATAGTTTTCTAATCCATTCATCTGCTGATGGGCATTTAGGCTGTTTCCAAATCTTAGCTATTGTAAATTGTGCTGCTGTGAACATAGGGGTGAATATATCCTTTCTGACTGGTGTTTCTGTCTTCTTGGGATATATTCTTAGAAGCGGTATTAGTGGGTCAAATGACAGTTCCATTTTTAAATTTTTGAGGAAATGCCATACTGTTTTCCACAGTGGCTGTACCAGTCTGCATTCCCACCAGCAGTGAAGGAGGGTTCCTTTTTCTCTGCATCCTCTCCAGCACCTTGTCATTTGTTGATTTGTTGATGATAGCCAATCTAACAGGTGTGAGGTGGTACCTCATTGTTGTTTTGATTTGCATTTCTTGGATGATTAGTGACTTTGATCATGTTTTCATGTGTCTCTTGGCTTTCTGAATGTCCTCTTTCGAAAAGTGTCTATTTAGGTCCTTTGCCCATTTTTTGATTGGATTGTTTATCTTCCTTTTGTTAAGTTGTATGAGTTCCCTGTAAATGTTGGAGATTAAACCCTTATAGAGATAACATTGGCATAGATGTTCTCCCATGCAGTGGGTTTTCTTGTTGTTTTGTTGATGGTTTCTTTTGCTGTGCAGAAGCTTTTTATTTTGATGTAGTCCCATTTGTTTATTTTCTCCTTAGTCTCTCTTGCCCTAGGACCTGTGTCTGTAAAGATATTGCTACGACATATGTCTACAATTTTGCTTCCTATGGAGTCTTGTAGGATTTTTATGGTTTCCCATCTTACATTCAAGTCCTTTAGCCATTTTAAATTTGTTTTTGTGTATGGTGTGAGTTGGTGATCTAGTTTCATTTTTTTGCATTTATCTGACCAAATTTCCCAGCACCATTTATTAAAAAGGCTGTTTTGACTCCATTGTATGCTCTTGTCTCCTTTGTCAAATATTAATTGAGTATAATGGCTTGGGTCAATTTCTGGGTCCTTTATTCTGTTCCATTGGTTTATATGTCTGTTCTTGGGCCAGTACCAGGCAGTTTTGAGAACTGTGGCTTGGTAATGTAGTTTGATGTCTGGTATTGTAATCCTTCCAACTTTGTTCTTTCTCAGGACAGCTGTGGCTATTCGGGGTCTTTTTTTATTCCAGATGAATTTTTGTAGAGTTTGTTCTAGATCTTTGAAATATGCCATTGGTATTTTAATAGGTATTGCATTGAATCTACAGATTGCTTTAGGTAGTATGGACATTTTAATGATGTTGATTCTAACAATCCATGAACATGGTATGTTTTTTCATTTGTTTATGTCTTCCTCCATCTCTTTTTTCAATGTCCTGTAGTTTTCTGAGTACAGGTCTTTTACATCCTTGGTTAAGTTTATTCCTAGGTATCTTAATTTTTTTGGTGCAGTGGTAAATGGGATTGTTTTTTTCATTTATCTTTCTGTGAGTTCATTATTGGTGTATAAAAAGGCCATAGATTTCTGGGTGTTAATTTTGTATCCTGCTACATTACCAAATTCATTTATTTGATCTAGTAGTTTTTTGATCGAGTCTTTGGGGTTTTCTATGTATAGTATCATGTCATCTGCGAATAAGGACAGTTTTACTTATTCTTTTCCAATTTGGATGCCTTTTATTTCTTCTTGTCTGATCGCTATGGCTAGTACTTCTAATACTATGTCAAACAGGAGTGGTGAAAGTGGGCATCCTTGTCTTGTTCCTATTCTTAGGGGAAATGAGTTTAATTTTTGCCCATTCTGTAGGCTTGTAATATATGGCTTTTATTATGCTAAGGTATGATCCCTCTATTCCCACTTTGCTGAGAGTTTTCATCAGGAAAGTGTGTTGGATTTTGTCAAATGCTTTTTTTGCATCAATTGATATGATTATGTGATTTTTGTCTCTCAGTTTGTTTATGTGATGTATCACATTTATTGATTTGCAGATATTGTACCATCCTTGCATCCCTGGAATAAATCCCACTTGGTCATGGTGTATGATCTTTCTAAAGTATTACTGAATCCGATTTGCTAGAATTTTGTTGAGGATTTTAGCATCTATGTTCATCAAGGATATTGGCCTGTAGTTCTCTTTTTTTGTGGTGTCTTTATCTGGTTTTGGTATTAGGGTAATGCTGGCTTCATAGAAAGAGCTTGGAAGTGTGCCTTCCTCTTGAATTTCTTGGAATAGTCCAAGGAGGATAGGTTTTAATTCTTCTTTGAATGCTTGGTAGAACTTCCCTGTAAAGCCATCCGAACCAGGGCTTTGGTTTGCTGGAAGATTTTTGATCACTGTTTTAATTTCATCAGTAGTTATCGGCCTATTCAGGTTTTTTGATTCTTCTTGGTTGAGTTTTGGGAGCTTGTATTTTTCTAAGAATATATCCATTTTGTCTAGGTTGTCCTTTTTGTTGGAATAGAGTTGTTCGCAGTATTTTTTCATAATTATTTGTATTTCTGTGGGATCGGTTGTTATTTCACCTCTTTCATTTCTGATTTTGTTTATTTGGGTCCTCTCTCTTTGCTTCTTGGTGAGCCTGGCTAGAGGTTTATCAATCTTGTTTATCCTTTTAAAGAACCAGCTCTTGGTTTTGTTGATCTTTTGTATTGTTTTTTTTTTTTTTGGTCTCTATTTCATTTATCTCTGTTCTGATCTTTATTATTTCCTTCCTTCTGCTTACACTGGGCTTTTCTTGTTGCTCTCTTTCTAATTCTTTGAGTTGTAGGGTTAGGTAATTCATTACCATTGTTTCTTGTTTGTTGCGGTAGGCCTGTTGAGCTATGAATTTCCCTCTCAAGACTGCTTTCGCTGTGTCCCATAGATTGTGGATGGTTGTGTTTTCATTGTCGTTTGTTGCCATGATGCTTTTTATTTATTCTTTAATCTCTCTTGTAACCCAGTCATTGTTTAATGGCATGCTATTTAGCCTCCAGGTGTTTGATTTTTTTAATTGTTTTTATTGTAGTTGACTTCTGGTTTTACGCCATTGTGATCTGAGAAGATGCTTGATATGATTTCTATCTTCTTGAATTTGAAGAGATTTTGCCTGTGACCCAATATATGGTCTATCTTTGAAAATGACCCATGTGCACTTGAGAAGAATGTATATTCTGTGGCTTTGGGGTGAAATGTTCTGAAGATGTCAATTAATTCCAGATGGTCTAGTGCAGGGGTCCTCAAACTTTTTAAACAGGGGGCCAGTTCACTGTCCCTCAGACCGTTGGAGGGCCGGACTATAGTTAAAAAAAAAAACTATGAACAAATTGTTATGCACACTGCGGTCCCAGGACAAGTTGGCTGCTAAGCAGGACAGGCAGCGGCACCCGGTGGGCCTGATAAATGTCCTCGGCGGGCTGCATGTGGCCCGCGGGCCGTAGTTTGAGGATGCCTGGTCTAGTGAGTCATTTAGGATTGATGTTTCTTTGCTGATTTTTTGTTTAGATGATTTGTCCAATGGTGATAGTGGGATATTAAAGTCCCCTACTATGACTGTATTGCTGTCAATCTCTCCCTTGATAGCCTCCAGAAGTTTTTTTTTTTTTTTTTTTTTTTTTTTTTTTTTTATGTATTTGGGTGCTCCTGTATTGGGTGAGTATATGTTTACCAGAGTTATTTCTTCTTGTTGGATTGCTCCCTTTAGTATTATGAAGTGGCCTTCCTTATCTCTTGTCATATGCCCTTCACTTTGAGATCTAATTTGTCAGATGTAAGTATTGCTACCCCAGATTTTTTTTTTTTTTCCAATCACCTGAAAAACCTGTTTTCATCCCTTCACCATCAGTCTGTATGAGTCCTATTTTCTGAGGTGGGTTTCTTGTAGACAGCAGATATTTGGGTCATGTTTTCTTATCCATTCAGCTACCCTATGTCTTTTGATTTGGGGCATTTAATACATTTACATTTAAAGTTATTATTGATAAGTACTTGTTTATTTCCATTTTTATTCTTTATGCCTGTGTTCCTTCATCACTTCCTATTTCTTCTTTTTACTGCAGAACCTTCAGCATTTCTTGCATTGCTGGTTTGGCAGTAATAGACTCCCTTAGTCCTTTTTTGTCTGTGAAGCTCCTGATTTCCCCCCTCAATTTTGATTGATAGCCTTGCTGGGTACAGTATTCTCAGATTCAGACCCTTGTTTTGCATGACTTTGTATATTTCATTCCACCCCCTTCTGGCCTGATGTGTTTCTGTTGAGAAAACAGTTGCTAGTCTGATGGGGGATCCTGTGTAGATAACTTTCTATCTCTCTCTGGCTGCTTTTAAGATTCTTACTTTGTCGTTGGTGTTTGCCAATTTAATTATAATGTGCCTTGGCATCGTTCTTTTGGGGTTCATTTTGTTTGGGACTCTATGAGCTTCTTGGATTTGTGTCATCTCCCCCCCGGATATCAGGGAAGTTTTCTGTCATTATTTCTTCAAACAGGTTTTCTATTCCTTGCTCAGTTTCCTCTCCTTCTGGCACCCTATTATGTGGATGTTGTTTCATTTTGTGTTGTCCCAAAGTTCTCTTAGGCTCTCCTCCTGTTTTTTAAGTTTTTTTTTTTTTTTTACTAGATGCTGCTCTGCTTGGGTATTTTTTTCTACCTTATCTTCTAGGTCACTGATGTGGTCCTCTGCTTCTTCTAGTCTACTGTTGATGCTTTCTATTGAGTTTTTTTTTTAGCAGCGATGTCATTTTTCATTTCTTCTTGGTTCTTTTTCATTTCCTCTTGGTTCTTACACATATTGTTGAATTTGTGTTTCATTCTTTTCAGTGACTTTATTACCATTTCTCTGAATTCCTTCTCTGACTTATTTCTTGCCTCCATTTCCTTTACTTCCTTTTCTGGTGATGCCTCCTTTTCTTTCATATGTGGGCTGTTTCTTCGTCTCCCCATGATCTCTCTTTTCTGGGTGTCTAGTTATGTAGCTCTCTCTCTCCTGCATTGATTTAAAGGCACAAAATACAACACAACAAGGCACAACACACAAGGCACTGAGCACAAATGTATTCATGTTACTAATAACCCCAAATAAAGGTGACCACCAGAGAAAATAGAATTGGAGGATCAGAAAAAAAAAAAGGAGTGCAAAAATTATATTGAGAAAAGGGAAAAAAGTAAGAGAGAAAATAAAGAGAGTAAAAAAGAAGTGGAAAAAAACTATTTATTTGGGGAGAAAACTCCAATGGAATAACCACTAATCCCAAAAAATGCAAACAACAAACACCCAGAGATGAATGCAAGCTCCAAACAACAAGTAATAACAAGCAAGGAGATGAAAAACAGAATCAAAAAATGAAAAACAGAATAAAAAAACAAACAAAAACAAAAAAACACACAAAAAAGAGAAACAATCTCACAAACAAGCACAAAAAACAATCTAATCAACAATCAAGCAAACAAGAACAATGGGAGAGAGAGAAAGGAAAGCAAAACAAAACAAAATAAAACAAAAAAAACTGGAACAAAACCAAACAAGAAAACAACAACAAAAAAACAAACAAACAAAAAAAAAAGAGAAGAGAGAAAAAAATTTGGATAGTGAAGAAAGAGAAGAGAGAGGTGTGTATGGACTTAGAGCAAGGGATCGGAAATTAGATATATAAGTAGGATGAATTTTTTCCAGGGGGTAAAAAGAAGGAATAGGGAATATCTAAAGCAGGAATAGGGTAAGAGAAACAGGACAACAAAAGGGGAAAAGTGAGGAATAGGGTTTTGACATAAAGTTGAGATAGAGTAAAATGATGCTAAAGGAAAAATGAAAATAGAATGTAGAACACTAATCCAAAAATAAAATAAAATAAAGAGAAAATAAAATGACACTTAAAAAAAGTAAAATAGTAGTAGTAATAATACTGATTAAAAATAAAAATATAATAATTAAAAAGGTAAAATCAAGTGAGAAAAAAAATTTAGTTTCTTATGTAAAAGATAAGAAAATAAAAATGTGCAGTAGTGAAGGTCATTCACTTCCTCTACTGTTCTGTTTGGCACACCTGTTTCCTGTAGATAGTCAGGATAATATTGAAGTTCCCTGTGTTCCGCTGCTCCTCTGTGTTGTAAGCCACAGTCCTGATTTTCAAGCAGGCAGTACTTCTTTGTTTCTTATACTCCTTTATTTGTGTTTACATAAGAGTCAATTTGTGATTCAACCCCTGGGTGGCAGTGTTTCTGGATTGACCTCTGAGGCTATATGTCCGCTCTAGCCAGTATTTAGATTTTGTTTTTTCGGTCAGACTTAATACTGGTTTGGGAGAATGGACTGCCCCAGAGCTGGTTCTCTTATTATTACTGCCTCCTCTGATCCCCAGGTTCCACAAAAACAACTTTCCCCTGCAGTCTCTTAGAATGTCCCCAATTGCGTCATCCTATGTACTGGGCTTAGTAACAAAAGAAAGGATTTAAAGAGAAAAAAAGAGCCAGAGTAAGTGTGTGACCTCACGACTTTTACCCGCTGGTGCTGCTCGCAAGTCTGTGCAGTCTTTTTTTTCCTGGCACTAAGCAGCCAGCACACTGGTAAAATTTCAGGGTGCTTTTTTGCACCCAGTCCAGCTATGGGTTGATTTTTTAGAGTTCTCTTCTGCCAGCAGCCCTGCGGATCCCCTTCCACATTCACGGATCACGCTAGCCCTAATGGTTGCGGATTTTGTGGGGCGCAGACTTCCCCTGAATCTCTAGATCGCATTCGCGCGTTTCTCTCTCCTGCCTGGATCGCAGACCTCACTTTTCCCTAGTCGAAATCTGATCTTTCCATGAGAAGGTTCAGAGCTAATCTGAGTTCGCATATTTGCTCTGCTTGAGACCCAGTGTTCCTGGGTTCGCAGCTGGTCCCTGGGTGTTGATAAAAAGCCACTCTCCCCTTCAAGGTGTCATGGTCTCCGTGGCAGAGCCGGTCACATTGGGAGAGATTTCAGCAGCTGTGGAGGCTGCCCGGTCAGGGGAGCCCGGTCCGGCAGTCCCCAACAGTCCCTTGGCGTATAGCTGTCCCTCACCCACAAATATACACTCCCCGTGTGATCACACACTCTCCTTTTGTTCTCTCACTCACACACTATCTTGCAGTCTGCCTTCCTGTCAGCAGCCATCTTCACACACACACTATCTTGCAGTCTGCCTTCCTGTCAGCAGCCATCTTCACAAAGCTACTTATTCTTTTCTTACACAAGCATTAATTAATTGCACACCTACTGTGTGCCAGGCACTGGAGATAAAAAGACAGTAAGAACTGGTTCATACCCTTGAGAATGTACACTCATTTTTAGTTTTACCCAGTGGCATTACTATGCTCTTTTCCCTCTAATTGAAAGGAAGGAAGAACCAAGAAAAGTGCAAAGAAAAAAAGTTGATACACAGACACTGTGGTAACCAGAAATAGTGGGGGGAGGGGCCTTGTTATTATCTCCACTGTTGTTTATTGGAGACATATAATAGGATGACAGGGAGCTTTAAGGATTTGAACAGGACTCCCAAACTGGTCTTATGCTATGTTTGCTTATGCCAAAGGTCCCTTAGCCTCTTTTCTTGTTCCCTCCCATTTAGCCAATTGTCTTACCCTTTCAGAAAAAGAGAGAGAGGGAAGAAAATTGTAGAGCCTGTCATGCTTTGAAAAAATTAAGCTATTAAAGAAGAAACTGGAAACAACAAGAGCACTTTTCTAGTGTATGCTCTTAGGAAAATACTACCGATAGAAAGTTCTGTGCACTTTGATTTGACCAGCCACATGACACATCTAAAGTGTGCATTATCACAGCAAAACTAGTCCAAATGTAATCTCCTTCAACCTTTCTTTCAAGCTGAAACAGAATATTAAATACACATGATCTTGAAACTAATTCATGGATTCTTTATTATCCTAATACTTAATACTTAGAAAGCTTTTAGACCTGACACATGAAGAAGTATTTTATTTATACCTCCATTGTTTTTTATTTTAAAATGGTTACTTTTCACTGAGTTATTTACAACTAATTTTCTTAGGAATAATGGTAACAGTAACAGCCAAAAGTTGACATGCACTTGTGATATGAATCTTAGATTTTCTTATTTTATCCTCAGAACTCCATGCTGAAGTAATTGCATGGTTATATGTATTGCATTTTCCTTCATTTGTTATCTATTATTTCTCTACAACAGGTAAACAGACTATGCTAAAAAAGTTTTTTTCAAACCTAGTGATTATTTTTTCCTCGAGATGCCCTCCACCTTTCTAAGTGCCACAGACTTCAGTCCTATTTGGGACCAACATACCTGTGGATGTGTAATAAACTTGGCTTTTCAAAATGCAGCTTTAGCTCAAAGTTTATCTTTCTTTATAATATAATGAATTGTGTGTATTTGCCATATGGAAAACTATAAAATAAAACACACTCAGTTATAGCCAGCAAAATATAAGTCTTAACACATCATCTTTTTAAGGCTTCATTACTTCATTACTTAAGAATGTATGTGGAAATTGTGTAGTGATTAGCTGCAGTTCACCTGATGGTGAAAGGCCACATTAAGCAAACTAAGAGTGTGCATAAAATTGCAAATGGGAAATTTAATCTAAGAGAACAAAATCTTCACACATTTTAGAAACACAAATTATCAAATTAAAAGCATTCTTATCTATAAGAACAACCTAAAACATAGGTACTATATAAAGGACTTAATATGAATTTGAAAGGTTTGTTTTACACTCCATTTTTATTTTATTTTGACTTTTTATTATAAAATTTTTCAAACATAAAGAAAAGTACCAAGAATGACCAATTTTACCCAATACTTAGATGTCAAAATTATTAGCATTTTAGTGTTGTTGTTTTTTTGCTAAAGTATTTTAAGTTTGATTAAAGGTATCATACTTTACCCGTAAATACTTTAATATGAAAAATAAACATTTTCCTACATAAACAAAGTACCATCATCACACCTAACAAAATTTAATATTATCTAACTCTGTGCCCCATAACCAAAGTTTCATAATTATCCCTATATATTTATAAAAATTGATTAGTTCAAGCTAGCATTCAATCCAGGACTAAGCCCAGAACTACACATTATATTTGATTTTTATGTCTCTTAAGTGTCTTTTAGGCTAGAATAGCTCCCCGCCACCACTACCCCATCTTTTTTCATGATAATGATTTATTGAAGAGTCTGTGCCAGTTATCCTATAGAATATATACCTTCTTGATTTGTCTTTTCTTCCTCATGTTATCATTTGACTTGTTTTAACTAGTAAAATTGTGATAGATGATGATTTGAATGTCAGTGAAGATTGATAAAACAGGAATTTACATTTGGAAATATATGGTCTTTATTGTTTGCTAGCTAAAATGTAAAGTTACTATAATTGATTAAAATTTATAAAAGTTAAAATGTTCACATATGAAAGATATTTCTGGGTCATATAACTGAAAAAGCCTTCTAAAATTCTATACATGAGATAAACAAAATTTTTTATCAAACAGTAAAAAGAGGTTAGAAGAGACTAAAAATCTCCATTATTCTCACTCCCCAGAAGCAACTATTATTATAGTATAATGTATATTCTTCAAAACTTTTCTCTGAAAATTTAATAAAAAATATATTATGTAAACAGGGTGGGGCAAAAGGAGGTTTATAGTTGTTTGTATGGAAAATAATACAATAAATACTAGTAATACAAGAATGAACTCTGTTTTACATACTCATGACTGTAAACCTACTTTTGCCCCACCCTGTATACTATCCTATCTAATAAAGAGGGATTATGCTAATTGACCATCATGCCCTCACAAACAATGGCTGACGGCCCCCACAGCCAATAAGGAGGGAATATGCTAATTGACTGCCACGGCCTCAAAGATGGCGGTGTCCCCAGCCACAAGATGGTGGTGCCCAGTCTCCTCAGCCCCGCCAGGGCAGCAGGCCACTCTGTACACCTGCCTCCAGAGTCCCCCACTCCCCTCAGCCCCCCAGCTGCCCAGAGCCAGCCCGAGGCGCAGGCAAGCCTCAGATGTTGGCTGCCCAGCCGCCCAAGGCCGGCCCGAGGGACAACCAAATGACTGAACAAGCAGACTGCGTGGGGCGACCAGGCCAGCAGGGGGGTTAGTGAGGGACAACAAAATGACTGAACAGCAGGCTGCGTGGGGTGACCAGGCCAGTTGGGGGGCCATGAGGGGTGACCAGGCTGGCTACGGGGGCAGTCAGGGGCAACCAGGCCAGCAGGGCAATCAGGCCGGCATGCAGAGGCAGTGAGGGGGGGATCAGGTCGGCAGGGGGGGTGCAGTCTAGACTGGCAGTCAGACATCCCCTGAGGGGTCCCGGATTGGTGAGGGTGCAGGCTGGGCTGAGGGGACCTCCCCACCATGCACTGGGCTTCTAGTAAATATATAAATAAATATGTAAATACATATATACTAAAAATACTAAGTAAATATATTAAGCAACTGCTTAATTAAGTAAAAATATATTACTTCAATGCCAAAGGATTTTTAGAGAAACATTGATAATGCTATATGATGCTGTTTTTGCAAATGTCTTTTCAATCCTAGTACTAGTAATGATAATGTAATATTATCCTACAAAACCATTGAGTTTACCTTTGTAAAGACTAACTCAGATCTTATGTCTCTCTCGCTTAAAACCATTTGGTCATTTTCTACTGCACTTACCATAAAATGTATTTCATCACCATGGTCTGCAAAGCCATATGATGGGCCTCTACCTATTTTCTCACCACGTGTCCTAAACTCTTTCTCTCATCTACTATGCTTTAGTCACCTATCTTCCTTTCTGTTCCTGTTCCTTGAACGTGTCAGTCAAGCCCCTTTTAGAACCTTTGTATTAGCTCTTTCTCTGTCTTGAATTCTCTCATTCCTGAAGTTCTCTGGATTGGTTCTTTCTGGTTATTCACATCTCTGCTCAGAGCTTCTTTTTGAGAGATGCCTTCCCTATCACTGACTTGCTGCTATTCGATTATTGCTTTAATTGTCAGTAGAGCACTTACATTTGGTATTTTCTCATTTACCTAATTGTTTATTTTCTCTCTCTCACTCTCTCTCTCTCTCACACACACACACACACACACACACAAACAAACAAACAAAAAACATCTCATTTATCTTATTCTAGGGTCTAGAGTAATTTTTGACATATACTTATTGAATGAATTTATCTTGGAATTTTTTCAAGCCAGTCTTTTTTATTGAAAAAACCATACAGCAGTGTAACTATAACGTCATTTATTTAACTAGTCCCTTATTGGATATTTAGACTACTTCTAGACTTTGTTTATTTGTTTATTTTTACTATTTGAAGAAATGCTGTGAGAAATATCCTTGTAGCTGATTGTTTTCATTAATTCAAAGTGGAATTACTGGATCAAAAGCAAGTACACATTGAAAAAAATATTACCGATTTTCCCCACAAGAAATTTATACCTACCTATATTCCTACCAACAGTATTACTGGTATGATATATATGTTCTGCTACACCCTGGCCAACACTGATTATTATGAAACTTAATAATTTATTGATAATCTAATGAGTAAAAATAGTTGTTTGATATTGTAAGAAGTGCTATTGTACTTCTAACTTTGGTTACAAGTAACAGAAAGTAAACTAAAACTGGATTTATTTAAAATATAAAGTTCTGTGTGGTGGGGGGGGGGGGTGTTGTTTTTTGTTAATCCTCACCCAAGGATATTTTTCCATTGATTTAGAGAGAGTGGAAAGGAGGGGGTGAGAGTGAGAGAGAGAGAGAGAGAAACATCAATGTGAAAGACATATGGATTGGTTGCCTCCCATAAGCACCCCCATACTCACCCAACCAAGGCCGAAGATTGAACCTGCAACCCAGGTTCATGCCCTTGACTGGGAATCACACCCACAACCTTTCCTTGCATGGACTAATGCTCTAATCTGAGTCAAACTGGCCAGGGTAAAATATAATGTTTTTATTGGTCTTTGTAACTGAGCAATCTAAGGTGGGTCAGTTCAGGAAAACTGGATTTAAGGATTCACCAGGATCACAGGATGCTGGTATTTTTCCTCACTGGCTTCATTCACACTCAGGCTTCTCTGTTATCCCAGTGATGCCTTTGTAGACCCACTAGAAGGCGAGAATGCTTCTTTCCCAGGTAGTTTTAGCAACACTTCACTGGAATAACTAGAGTCATGTGCCCATTTCTGTATCAATCTTGGTAGCCATATGATAAAATAAGCTTATTGATAGATCTGGGTCACATGCCCACCAAGAGGATCAGGTAAGGGATTCAGCCCACCTGAATGAACCAGGTAGAACAAGTGCGGGAAAGGAGTGGTTCATGAAGGAAGAAGGAGTAATGTACGCCAAGCAGGAAAAGAATAGATACCCATTACATTGTATGAGCTGGTGCTATTTTTCCTACATATATTGGAAATTTGCATCTGTTAATTGCCTGTTCTTATTTGTTCCTCTGCTTAGATTGTTCATTAGTTCCTTATTGATTTCTAAAAGCTCGTTTTTTAAGAAAACTAGCTCTTTAACATATGTGCTATCAATATTTTTTTACTTTGTTATTTTTCTTTTGATTTTGCCTAAAAATTTTGTCTAAAATTTTCATATGGGAATTTAAAATATTATACATATAATCAGGCCAATAAGTCTTCATTCATTCAGCATTTATTATGCACCTAAAAAAGCCAGGTACTGTATCAGGTGCTGAGATTAAAGAGATGAATAAAACATTGGACATGCCCTTGAAGGGCAAATGAACTATATAAAAAAATGTTATATATTTGCCTAACTATGTATGATTTCCCAGATGAAATTTGAGCTGCTTCCAGAAGAATGAGTTGAAATTCTTTGGTCAGATAGAAAGAGAGGCAGGGAATATACTCAAGCACAGTGACATCTGTAAGTATGATTTCTATATCATCATAACTGAAACATTTTTAAGAATGACAATATGCAGCTCATGATGGAAAAACAAAAAAGGCAAGAATGCTTAAAGCCTGTTAGAAGGATTCCGAAGGCCTTGGTTATTACAGTGAAAGATAACTTACATATGTTAGAAACTCGGTTGTGTTAAGAGTATTGAGATAACTGCCTGGCTGGTGTGGTACAGTGGTTGAATGTCACCCCATAAACCAGGAGGTCCTGGGTTCCATTCCCTGTCAGGGCACATGCTCCAGTTTCATGCTCCATACCCAGTAGGGGGCGTGCAGGAGGCAGCCAATTGATGGTGTTTCTCTCTCATGGATGCTTCTATCTCTCCTTCTCCCTTCCTTTCTCTAAAATAAATAAAAATATATTTTAAAATAAATAAAATAGTATTGAAATAACTAAAAGTAACACTTAGAAGCCAAACAAACCAATCAACTGTACCCAGATTCAAGTTATATCTAGCACAAAGCTGCAGCTGGTTCTGTAAAAGGGATACACTCTGGTTAGCAAAGTGATCTTGATTTGACATTTCTGTTCTTCATTGTACTCGTCTATAATGTAAGGGAGTTGGGACAGTAGTCTTGTAAGATTCATTCCATTACTGAGGATCTGTGATAGATAAGGAATTAAGTACACAGTTATAGAAGAAAAAAACGACATGAAGCTTAGAATTTCACATTTAGCAATAAAACGCAATGCAGTTTTGTGGAAAGAGAGGAGACATAAGTACTTGTTTCCTCATCATGAAATTAGGTTCATAATGAATGCTTTGCCTGCCTCAGAGATTTGTGAAAATCAATTTAGAAAATGGATGTGAAAACAATAGCAAATACAAATCTATAGTACCATTAGCAGTTGCATAAGCAATAGTGAACTCTCAACTTTATGTATATATCCAAGTAGAATCCTAATACCATGAAGATCATGAGCATTTTCAAGATGTGTTTTTTTTTTTATATACAAGAATTCTTTGTTAGAATTAATATTACTTGAATTGGATCTCTGATGTCTCCTTGCAAATCTTTTTTTTATTCTTAAAAATTGTAATATATTTTAATGGCATTGACCATGCCTCAAATCAATCTAAAATTGTTTTTCATTTATTTATTCAAATAATCTAGCTTACACTTAGACTTTTATATTCTCTAAATCATTTCAATATTTCATATAGTACCATTTACCCAATAAATATTTTAACTTAATCATTTTTCTTGCTCATTTTTTTTGTATCTTATATGTTTTCCATGAAAATGACTTGATAAAACGTGTAAGGTTTTATAAAATAGAAACATATTGACAGGTTAAAATACAGAAATGGAAAGAAAATAATAAAATGAAATCAAATAAAAATTTAGCCCTCATAAATACAGGGTGTCTCAAGAAAATGTATACACACTTTAACAGCTGATACCTCAATTTTGAAAATGAAATTTATTTTAATAAACACTGATTTTATAATTATTCAAAGTGTGTGTATGTATTTTTGGGGACACCCTATATATAGCTTAAGGATTATAACTAGAATTTTTCAAACTACATTCCAAGGAACACTAGTCCTTTTGCATGTTAATAGTTATGAAATAAAAAAGAAGAATGAGGTTTTAAGATAGATAGATAAGTAGATAGATAGACACAGGAGTGAACAAAATTAAATAATCCTATTACAATATTTCTCAGAGCCTTTAATAATGTTAATCTCCATGAGCATCTGTCAGGATTTTTGTTCCATATAATAAAATCACAGCATTTTCTCAAAGTTTTTTGTGGCACTTAAGGCTAAGACAGATTTCTCTCTATTATATTAAAAAAGAAGGAATTGAGTAATAAAATCCTAAATATCATTTCTTCAATAAATTCAATAGTGTTTTATGTAGATATGGTAATGTTGCATATATAATGTTCTACTAATTTTATATTGAAAATAGTGCTTTATCAAGCTATGTAGACTTTATAGCAGTTTTAGAAATTGAATTAAAATTATAAAGTGTTAAAGAGGTAGACATTTTATTTTTAATTTTTGCATTGTTATTTGCATTATTTTTTATCTGTTACAGTATCAATTTATAGCATATAAACTCACAAGGACAAAATAATAATAAATCTAATAGCAAGATCTAAACTTTCAATTAAACCTTTTCATACAGAAACACCTAAAAAGTATAGAGGTGACTATGTCTAGATGCCTCCTGTTTGAGAGAATAGGAAACTGGTAATTATGATAAAAATTGAAAAGGGTTGCAAAATAAATTTATATATTTCATTTAGTGTAGTTTTAGTTTTCACAAGAATTCTTACCTTATTCAGTTTCTAAATACAAATGTTGACACTGCATTTACTCAAATTTTAAAAGGATAACAAACTTACAATCTTATAAATTTATACACAGGTAAAGAGGTAGGTAGGTAGATGATAGATAGACAATAGATAGGTAGATAGATAGATAGATAGGTCTATATGGATTCTATAAGAAAATAAGTTACTTGTGAGGAATTCTCATTTCCCAAACAGACATTTTGAAGCATTTTTCCTTGGAATGATTTATTGTTTCTTGATTATCAGAAGCAAAATAGTAAGTACAAACCAAATTATTTACATTTTGTTTTTTAAAGTTCATTTTTAAACGCATTAGATAAAAATGCAAAATTAGAAATTTATTTTAAGCAGTTATTAATGAAGGCATATACAGACTGTAATACTGTACAGCTATTATCTGCAAAGTATTATTGTGTAAAATGCTCCAATGAGTGACTTTTATGAAACTTCAGTAAAATAAAAAGCATAATTTTTACTTTATACCTTTTACTTTATACCTTTTTACTTTATACCTTTTTTGAGGAGAAGGCTGGAAAAGATTAGAGTAAGGACCATGTTCCTTTTCCAAGAATTTCTTGTGAGGTCTGGTGGAACAAACAATATCAGATAAGGTCAATCCTTAAAGGATTGTGCAGACATGTTATTCCTGTGAAAAGTCTATTAGCATATTCAAGACAGAAGAAAGTATTTACCATGTTAAATGCTTTGAAAAATATACTCATAATAATATTGAGTTAAAAAAACAGATATCTGCACACCTAAGAAAGTATAAAATATGTAGGCCATTTTAAATGAAAAACTATTTCTGTTACTAAATTATAACAGAACTCACATTATTTCACTATAGAAATTACTTTTTTATAAAAAAAGTAATTATATATTTGTTTTAAATATTATTAATATTTTATGTGACATTTAATGAAATTGCATTGCCTTTGTACATCTGAATAAAAAGATTTGAGGGGTACCAGTGAGATTTAACACAATAAAATTTGATCCTTAGAACATTTAAAAACTACATTTAAACCAAAGTTTTTAAAAGTAAATTATTAAATTGTTTTATCTTTTAAGTCCTAATTAAGTTAAAGAAAAATGAACATAATTTACAGATAATTTTAACATTCAGGATAGAAATCCTTGCTAAGAGTTATTATGGAAATTCTAAGAGATTCTAACTGCTGACAACATTGTTTTGTTTGGATTATTCCCCAAAGACCAAAAGAAAAGCTTACAAGCAATTTATAAATGAATATTTCTCTCTTGTGGAGCATTATTTGTTCCATTGAGACACTAATTTTCTACTACTTCTCTTGTTAAAATTAAGCCTTTGGGGGAACTGCATAATTAACTAGTAATATTAAATTTTGAAATAAAGGAGTTATACATTATACCTAGTATTCATCTATTGTTTTCTCTATAAACATTTATTTTTAGAGTATGCAACCTGAAATAAAATAATGTAGCAATTAGGTATCATAAGAGTGGACTCCATATCCCATTAAACCAAAATTAGACAAAAGCTTAAGCTAAGGCAGTTTGCTATTTGAAATCATGAGGACTCTATGCTAGAAATTTTTAATGATTAGGTATGCTAAGAAATTTGAGACAGTGATCTAATAAAACCATGTTTTGTTGAAAGAAAATTATATATTGTATCCTGAGAATTTTACTGTGTGCTCCACTACAGGCATTAATGTCATAATCAGTACTGCCATGGTACTGATAGAAAAAGGTCTTAGTCACCCTGGCTGGTTTGGCCCAGTGGATGGAGCGTCGGCCTGCGGACTGAAGGGTCCCAGGTTCAATTCCACTCAAGGGCATATGTGGCTGAATCCCTGGTGGGGGTGTGCAGGAGGCAGCCGATCAATGATTCTCTCTAATCATTGATGTTTCTATCTCCCTTCTCCCTTCCCCTCTCTGAAATCAATAAACAAACAAACAAACAAACAAAAAAACCCAAACAAACAACAACAAAAACCAGAAAAGGTCTTAGTGGCCTTACCAAAATGCTTTTCAGGGAATCTGAATTGTCTGAATTATTTCCAACAGTCTTAAGTTTGCAGTTTAACTTAATAAAAAAGATACATGCTTCTTCTGTATAACAGAATGGGACTAGCATTCCAACAAGTTTTCTATATGGGTGGTATTGTCTGTCACACTCTGGGTGACAGGCTAAGACAAAGTTTTCTCTAACCTGGTGAACTGCATCACTTTCTCATTGGATTTCCTATGATCAAGCTAACTCATTGTAGCTTTTAAGTAGGCAGGAAAATACCTTTTGGAGTATTTTTAGCAAGTGTAATGATTTGTAATTAATATCAAAATTCAATTTGGTGCCATGACCTGTTTGGTTCATTGGTTAAAACATTGGCCCAAGGACCAAAGGTTCTTGGGTTTGATTACCAGTTAAGGGTACATATAGCCAATTGGTACAGATTTGATCCCCAGCTCTGGTCAGGGGCATGATTTCAAATAGCAAATTGTCTCTCTCACATCAATGTCTCTCTTTTTCTCTCCTCCTCCCTTGGTCTCTCTCTAGAAATAAATGGAAAAAATATCCTCGAGGAAGGATTAAAAAAAATTAAAGTTGGTAAAAATATAAAATCATTTATTTTTGCTCTATGGATAAAATAAATTAACATACTTTCAGGACAAAGACATATAGAATGTTTAATATGACTGTATTAAACAAAATGTTTCTTTTTATCTTTTTATAGCCAATTGGTGCTTTGAACCCAAAGAGAGCTGTGTTTTATGCAGAGCGTTATGAGACATGGGAAGATGATCAAAGTCCACCCTACCATTATAATACACATTATTCAACAGCAACATCTACCTTATCCTGGCTTGTTCGAATTGTGAGTATCTTCATTACGTTACAATTTGCCTCTAATTCCTCAAAGGTTTTCATGTAAGTAAATTGAATAAAAATAAAATATACTAGTTATTTGTTTTAAACAAAGATTAGAGACCAATGAAATGAGGAATCCCAAACTCTAGCAAAACCTGAAGCCTTTTTTTTTTTTTTTAAATGAGGTGTCTCATTTGCAAAATTGGGTTAAGAAGATACATTATTATGAACCAGTTATAAAGGGACGAAACTTCTGGAGTGCATCTTTAATACCCACTGTTTCCTTTCCCACTGATTGTCACAAACTGACATTCTTCCTTCTTGGGCAACTTTTAAAAACAGTTTCTAAATCTTTTGAAGACTTTGTTTTTACTTTCTCTTTCTTCTAAGATTTAAATATATTCAAGTCTCTTTTATGTAATTAATTGATTGTCTCCTTCTATCCCCCCTCTATAAGACCATAAACACCATTTTCAAAAATGGATTCCTCATCTCCCTAGCAAACCTGATGTGGTTCCTGCTGCATTTTCTATCTAAATAAATGGCACCCAGTTATCCAATTTAGATATTTTCCCCTGCTTTACCATTCCCTTATATCCAATCAGATATCACATCAGATAGGTTCTACCAACTAAATATCTCTGCAATCTATCTTCTTTTCTCTATTAACTCTGGCATTTCTTTAGTGCAGGTTCCCATTATTTTTCATCTAGATTATTGCAAAAACTCTTAACCAATATCTTTGCCTTTAGTATTGCCTTCTTCAGTCTAGTCTATTTAAGAGCAGTTACTGGAATCAGATGATCCGATTTTTATTTTATTTTTTTACCATAAGTAACCCAGGAGTATTCTAATCAAATCTCTAAATCAATGCAATCAATAGTTTTTTTCTCCTTACCAAAATATACTTCAGACCACTTTGGTGCATGAAGCTGATTTGCTATAGAAATACATGCTAAAGTAGTATACATGAAAATGTGCATATATGGCAGTGTATCTTCTATTTTCAAAGATTTTTTTTTGCCCTCAGCCTAAATGACAGTATTCTCTACATATTGAGGAAAAATTGAGCTTACTACAAATACATGATATGACTATATTTTTAGTAACTTGTAAGTCACTGATAAGTGATATACCACAAACAATTTCTGTTAAAAAGAAGTTTGTTGGAATTATGAATCCATTTAATTGAACACAAGTTTTTTATTTTTCATAATCCTAAACCAGCATAAGAAATTTAAGAAGTTTAGATTAACTAGTTTATAAGAAAACAAACCCAGATCTTATTTAAAAGAATAAACTCTGTAATTATAAACTAAAGGAAAACACAAGACTTTTTTTATAGATCAAAGTTGGTTCTCTAAATTGTTAAAAAAAATTCAGCTTAATTATGTGAACTTGTTTTTTTTTTTTACATGAATATTTCAGAGCTAGGAGTTTCTTAAGAAATATGTTTTTACTCTAGCACTTCAAAAGTATAAGAAGTTCTATTTCTTTATTTTCTGTTATTTTGGGGGGAATATGAGATTTATGTAAATGACTTTTACCACTATAAATCAATCAGAACAGAACACCTTTAGTTTATGGGTTGTAATAATTTATTAATAATATCCACACATAGGAAAATACTTCACCCACACAAAAGAAGTAAAGGCTTTTCTGAATTACAGACACAAATATATAGAGATAAATTATGGTTTCTTTACTGCAGTTTCAGCCACATGTTAAAACTAAACACAGAAGCACAAAAATTTGCCAGTTAAGATCTTCAAGATCTGGTGTCCTTTATAGTGGAAATAAAATATATTCTCATTTAATTTAGGCTCACAAATAGGCAAACAAGAAAACAAAATGACTAATAAATTAGATTCTCTGACCACCAGGTGGTCAGGCCATAAAACCAAACTCAACCATTACTGCCATTAGTGGGAAATGACTTATTAAATGTGTATGTTGTAAATGTTATAACAAAATATCAGCAAAGGATGTTAAAAAAAAATAGAGAAAAAGTGTCAGTAAAGTTAAAGTTCTGTTTGCTGTTTAGGATTCACTCTGGAAGCCAAGGAAAAACATACCTGGGCTTAAGGAACCCATGAGATATAATTCCTAAGCTGCACAGTCTATTTGACTTCATCTAGGTAGTGCACGTGTAACTCGAAGAGGGACTTCCAAAACTGTTAGAAAAGGAAATCTTTAGAAAGCATGTAAACCAGAGATATTCAACCTGAGAGGCTTTTTCATATCACCTCCTGTCCCATCAAGGACAATTATTGCTATACTGAACCACTGCCATGGGGGGAGTAAGACACCTCTCTCAAGTATTTTGGAGATTAAAAAAAAAGTCAGGAACCATTTGTGAAAAAACATTATCAAGGAGGGTGTTCTGAGAAATAAATGAGAATATATGTTAAAATATATATATTAAATATTAAAATATCCTATATATGATAGTACTTTGAAATATATAAAGTGAAATTCAGTGTTTATGTGTAATCAAATTAGTATGAAGTCAGATTTATAAGACTTGTGTGAATCCATAAAAGTACTTATTATCAACAGCTTGATTTCAGTTTATACTCTTTTATTCCTGATAAGCTAAACACTTTCTCAAATAAAAAATCATAATTTAACCTAATGGAATACAAATTTAAAATCGTGCAAGGGTATGGCAGAAATGCTATACACATGTATATTCTATACATGCCCTTTTATTACTACCCATAGTTGTGCTAAAGATAGAAATATAATGCAAACCACTTATGTAATTTAAAATTTCTAGTAGCCACATTTAAGAGTAAAAAGAAACAGGTAAAATTAATTTTAATATAGTTGTTAGTTCAATATATCCAAAGTGTTAAAATGTTATAATTTCAATATTTAACCAATAAAAATTATTAATGAGATATTTTACTTCTTTGGTTAAGTCTTTGAAATCCAGAATTTATTTTATATTCATAGTTCAGTTCTAAATAGCTGTAGTTCAAGTACTCAGTAGTTACGTGTGGCTGATGGCTACTGTAGTGGACAGTATAGATCTATAGGATTGCTTTTATGGGGACTCATTTAGCCAACACATCCTGTGTTGTACTATTACAAATAGAAATATCATGGTCTAAGCTTATCAAGTTTTTAACCTAATGGCCCAAGGAACTGTGATTTCCTCACTCCAATCTTAATAGGAGTTTATGAAGTAGAAAATTCATTAAAATCCATGTTACTAAAAATTTGTCCATAAAAACAAAATACAGGTTAAAGTGTCTGTAATACCTTTACCTTTCAAGCATTTTAGGCCCAAAGTCATTAAACACATTGTTAGTTTCAGTCAATATATTTAGTATGACAATGAGAATAATTTAAAATCCTAATTAACTTCATACCACATTACTTTAAATTAAAAATATTATAGACAAACTACCAGTGAAGTCACTTGTCTAAATCATGACTCTGAAAAGATTCCTTTTCTTGCTAGCACCATTGGGCAAATGATGAATAAATTATTTTAGCAGAGTTTGGAGTTTCTTGATATTAAGTAGTATAAAAGGACATATTTTACTTAGAATGTTTTTACTTTATATCTTAACCTGAACATATAGCATATATAGAGGTTATTAAATTTTATTCTCTGGCCTTAATAACCAATGTACCTTCTGAATTCAATATATTCAATTAGTCTATTCAAAACCCATTTGTCAAACATTTAATCATAATTTTTAGGAAATTACATAGATTTTGCAATGAGAGTTAACTTATAAATCAATTGTTTAAAATTTGGGACTTCCTTTATAAATTGTAGGTTGCTTTAAAAGCTTACCCAAGAGTCTGTTTAAACCATAATATATTTTTTATTTTTTAATAAATGTTTTTATTGATTTTAGAGAGAGAGGAAGGGAGGGAGAGAGATAGAAACATCGATGAGAAAGAAACATCAACATCCATCTGCTGTCTCCTGCACTCCCCCTACTAGATCCAGCCTACAACCCGGGCATGTGCCTGACAGGGAATCAAACCTTGACCTCCTGATTCATGAGTCAATGCGCAACCACTGTGCCACACCAGCTGAGCATAAACCATATTATATTTTTAAAAATATATATTTCTAGTGAAAAACATAATAGAAACACTTTTGCAAATGTTGTAATTAAAAACAAAAGATAATGCTACTGAGTTAAATACTGTTGTCATGTTTATCTTGATTACTGATGCTAAATACATTGCATGTTTACTTAGAGAAAGATGAGGAATTCTTAATCAAGAGCATGGTGAATAGGTTAATTAATAGGACTTAGAGATTCTAAGATACTTTTGGGTTCTTTCCAAAGTGATGTGAGAGAATAAACTTCCGAAGTTAAACAAAGCACAGTGGAAATAATGGTTCCTCCATTTCCCAGAATGTGATCTTGAACTTTCTCAAACATAAAACAGGAATAATTATTCCTACTCTTAAGGATAATAGTGAGGATTGAGTTAACTGAGATACTATAGTGCCAAACACAGAAAGGTGCTCAGTAACTCTTAGTTCCCTTCCTTTTAGTATTTATTATGTTTCATACCAATTCAAAATATACATCTTTTTGCCCTAACCATTTTGGCTCAGTGGATAGAGCACTGGCCTGTGGACTGAAGGGTCCCAGGTTCAATTCAGGTCAAGGATACATACCTTGGTTTCAGGCTCCATCCCCAACCCTGATCAGGGCACGTGTGGAAGGCAACCAATCAATGCATCTCTCTCACATTAATGTTTCTCTCTCTCTTGTCTCTCCTCCTCCCTTCTACTCTCTCTAAAAGTCAATGGAAAAATATCCTGGGATGAGGAATAATAAAATATATAGATATATACATATTTTCTTTGATATAGTTATATCCCAAACACTACCTATTACCCATAAATGGGCTTTGTTTAAAATAAAATGAAGTTAAGGAAAGAAGAAAAGAACAAGGGGAGAGGGACTTAAGAAAAGATTCTTATGAGATGACTGAGCAAAAATCTAAGTGAAAAGAATATACAAGTTGGCTAAACAGAAGAGGAGCAGAGAACAGAATAAAATTGCTCAGGATGGAATTATGGTCTGTAACCATTGAAAGGCAGGAAAGTTGTTAGTGTCTTTGCAGGTGATTAAAGGTTATAATAGAATTCAGTAGGACAGGTACTTACCAGTATAAAAAAGGTTAATTTTATTTTGCAGCACTGAAAAAGGTTTGGAAGATATGAAGTGACCTTGGGGTGAATGTAATTAGGAGAAGGAAGTCTGCCATTAGCCATTGATATTACAGGATTAACCTAAAGTTTTTAAAGCCAAACATGTGCCGATATTTTAATATCTGAAATTTCCATTCAATATTCATTCATTTGTACATTTGATTTTCTAAGCCAAAAGATTTTTTAGTGTAATAACAAAATATCTAGAAAATAGTTCAATCAGCATACGTTAGGCAAAGAAGAAAAAAGTTTCTTAAGCTTAATATAGCATTTGATCCTCTACCTTAGTTAAGCATGAGTCAAATAAAAAAGAAAGGCCTTACAGTGTGCTAGGAAGGTAATAGGGAAACACATGGATAAAGGTTCTCCATGACAATCAGAGCTTGAAAAATCAATACTCACTCTTAAACAAATAGGTTATCAATTTCTATTAGTGTACACTCTACCAGTGTAGCAGCTGGAGGCCTTTAGGAATAATGAGAATGATATGTCATGTAGTCTGTGACCCTAAAACAGCTGTTAATCAAATCTTCTTAAAAGCTACTTAAAACAATGAAACATGGAATTCTTTAGTGTTCTCTGCTTTTAGGAACCACTAGATTCATAAACTTCAAAACCAAAAATAAAAATAATTCTTCAATTTCTGATTTCTTTTCACTATGCCTATCTGTACTATTCTTGGCAGGTGTTTGTTAAGGGTTAAAAACCAGGAAGGATCATTTAGGTTGTGGTAGGTTGATAATGGTTGATGATAAGAAGTAAGGCTTTACATGTATAAATGGGACTTTGCTCACAATTATTTAACAGGTTATGTCAGTGGTGGAGTGTTGATCCAGGAACCCAGCGATTGCTAGTACTAGTTAGATTCCAGGTCAGGGCATATACTCGAGTTGCAGGCTTGATCCCCAAATAAGGGGCATGCAGGAGGCAGCCGATCAGTAATTCTCTCTCATCATTGATATTTTTATCTCTCCCTCTCCCTTTCTCTCTGAAATCAATAAAAATATATTTTAAAAATATCACTGAAATAAGTCTGACCCCTCTAGACTAATCTCTGTCTATTATTTAAAGAGGAAAAAATAAAAAATAAAAATCAGCATCCTAAAATAACGAAGTGGATTCTCAACATACAACTTTTTGGTTAAACTAGTGATTAAGAGCTAACAAGGAAAACTCTATCTTATTCTTACCCAGCCATACCCCATCTTCCAACACTATCTTTGTTTAGGTGTATTCAACAAACATATATTCGACACTAACTATGAGCCAAGTGTTGTGCTGGGAACTAAGAATTCAAAGATGAGTAAGACCTAAGGAACTAAGAATCCGAGTCTGGAAGAGTTAGGGGCTTAATCACAAGGAACAACAACAGCCTGTAATTATTGGAATCGAGAGTGTAGGTCAGTGGTCGGCAAACTCATTAGTCAACAGAGCGGCAAACCGTGGATGCGGCTCACGAGCCGCAGTTTGCCGACCACTGGCTAGGGAGTAGACATTCTGGGGCTGAGCCCAGCAATGAATACTTGACACAGTACAGAAAGCTGGTAGTCATTTTTATAACCCTGTGTCAGGTAAGATACATCAAGCTTTCTCAATATTATTTAATCTTATTTAATTACCCCCAAGGTATTGTCATTCCAAGTTAATACTGATGAAGGAACCAAGATGCTTAATACAATTACTTGAGATTAAGTAACTTGTCTAAGAGACGTAAATGGTTCCACCAGATTCAAACTTAGATTTGTCACATTTTATTCAATTTACCATTGCTATTTATAGAATTTTAATATTCTCACTTCAATTTAATTTAATGATAAGATACACTGCATTAACTACCTTGTATTTAATAGTGAGTTAAAACTCTAAAAAGCAAATTAATTAGTGAAAGAAATATCATAATTTTTTCCTAAGTTAATTTTGGTGATAGCCATTTGTCTCTTATATCACTTAAAATCTTAAACAGTAATATGGAATTCCAGGATGTATATCTAATTTTTACCCCCTTTACCTATACATTGTTATATCTATCATTCTACATCTTTTCTCTTTCATGATATTTTTCTGTCATTCAATAGTGAACATGAAATATTGATGATAGATTACAAATTTATAAAATTGATGACATCTAACCACACTAAATTATAGGAAGGTACTGAAGAAGATGAATATTTGTAGCTGTTGCCAGACAGCTGGACTTTATGGCTAATATCAATAAGGGGATTTGAAAGGGGCAAAATAATATTTTATGGATATAGAAGAATGAAGAGATTACTAGCATATATTAAAGAAAAACCCTAAATATTTAGGAAAGATTTCTTAGCATTATTGAACCTAGAAGTGACATCATTCATCCTAGACTTGAGTGAAGAATTGAACCATGAAAAAGGAAATATATATTTATCTTCGTTATAGATAGCTAAGAAATCCTTAGTAAGAATGAAAATTATTTAATCCCTTTAAATTTGGAGGCAATAAAGACATCAGCAATAATGCCTCTCTCCCAACACAACTATAGAAAAATCATTAGTTTTAAATACATTAGGACCTTGTGATAAAGTTATTTCTTGGTTTCCAACTATGTAAACATGTTTTGGGTGACAGACACTGTCATTGTAAACATGTCACAGAAAACTAGAAGAACAAATTAAGTAATTTATAGTTTCTCCAAAGAGCTCTGAAAAGATATGGGAGAACTTCAAGCACAAATGTGTATTTTAAAATGATCATGAGATCATAATGTGGTACGAGTATATTAGTCGACTTTGATGGGTAATCCAAGATGGATGTTTCCTACCTAATTCCATATTGCCATGAACAAGTGTCAGGATGATTTTCTTATTGCAGTGTTACTACGTATGACCTTATCTGTGAGGAAGAAAATCTGAGTTGTAAATGGCCAGTAGTGCAAAATCACTTATAAAATCACATAGCACTATAACTCCATCATTTTATAGATCAGAAGGCTGAAGCCCAAGAGGCAAAATGACCTACCAAGGGTGCAGAGTGACGTTGACTGACTAGTTAGGCCCAGACCAGCACCTGCTGATTCCTTGGTGTGGTCATCTTTTCAGGACCCTACACTGTTTGAAGAGGGTTTCAAAGAAAGTCATATTTTGCCCTGGTTGGTGTGGCTCAGTGGGTTGGAGCATCGGCCTGCAAGCTGAAGAGTCTCCAGTTTGATTCCTGGTCAAAGGCACATAGCTGGGTTGCAGTTTGATCCCCGGCCGGCCATGGAAGGATCATGTGCTGGAGGCAACCAATTAATGTTTCTCTCTCTCTCTTCCTCTTACTCCCTTACTTCCACTCTCTCTAAAAAAATCAATGAAAAAATATCCTCAGGTGAGGAATAACAGAAAAAAATAAAGAAGAGAGAGAGTCATATTTTACAAAGGACTGAGGGAAGCTGTGTTCAGAGGGTCAAATTATGTCTTTTGTCTTTTTCATTTTCTTTTTGCTTAGGAACCTTTCACAACCTTCTTCCTCAATGCAAATGATGGAAAATTTGACCATCCAAATCGAACCTTCTCATCAGTTGCAAGGTCTTGGAGAACTAGCCAGAGAGATACTTCTGATGTAAAGGTAGGCTCTTTTATATGTTGACTAGAGGCCTGGTGCATGAAATTCATGCATGGAAGGTGGGAGTGTTCCTCAACCCGGCCTGCACCCTCTCCAATCTGGGACCTCTTGGGGGATGTCCCACAGGATCGGGCCTAAACCGGCAGTCGGACATCCCTCTCACAATCCAGGACCGCTGGCTCCTAACTGCTTGCCTGCCTGCCTGCCTGATTGCCCCTAACCGCTTCTGTCTGCCTGCCTGATTGCCCCCTAACTGCTACCCTGCTGGCCTGATCACCCACAACTGCCCTCCCCTGCTGGCCCAATTGCCCCCAACTGCCCTCCCTTGCCAGCCTGATCGCCCCCAACTGCCCTCCCCTGCCGGCCCAATGACCCACAACTGCCCTCCACTGAGGGCCTGATGGCCCCCAACTGCCCTCCCCTGCTGGCCTGATCAGCCTCCTCCATGTGAGGCGGCGGAGATGATGGGACCAGCCTCCTCCACACTGCGCAAAGCCACAGGACCCCCAGGCCTCACTGTGCAGAGCTGCCGCCGGGCCCCGCCTCCGCTGTGTGTGTGGCCATCTTGTGGTGGCCATCTTGTGATGATGTCGCACAAGGGGGTGACACTGCCTAGGCTTTTATTATATAGGCATATAGGATGTTAATTTAAGTTATACATATGTTGAGCCCTATCCGGGTGGCTCGGTTGGAGTGTCATCCAGTACACCAAAAGTTTGTTGCTGGTTGGATTCCTGGTAAGGGCACATACCTAGGTTGTGGGTTCCATCCCTGGTCCGGGAGTGTACAAGAGGCAACCAGTGGATGTTTTTCTCTCACATCAATGTTTCTCTCTCTCTTTCCCCTTCCCTCCTCCCTTCCCTTTTTTCCTCTCTCTCTCTCTCAAATCAATAAACATATGCTCAGGTAAGGATAAAAAATACTTTAAAAATATGTTGAAATTCTAATTTTTAAATTTAAGTAGGCATATAAGGCATTGTATACTGCAGCTTTGTTTCATCATATTTTTAAATTATGTAGTACATCTATCATAATAGGAAACTAAAGGAAATAATTTTGAGGTTCATAGAAATGATTCAGGATTCTTTTATATTATTCAGTTGAGGTACTTTCATTATTTCAAAAAATTCCTACTAATTTAGATAGAATAATCTGGAGGTGGAAAGAAAAGCCCATAAACTGACTTTCCTGCTGTTAACTCAATTTTTGACCCATTCCATAAAACACAGCAGGAATTGGATTTGTCCTTAATGTGTCATATTGTTATAGCTTGCCCTGCGTTGGGTTTATGTAGCCTGGGGCAATTAATAAAGCATTAATGACAAGACCCATTTAAAATGTAGGCTCTTCTGTACAGCATTAGCTTATACTCGACTGTGTCTGGGGATACTTTCAACAATACACATTAGATTAAACCAACACACACAAGATATCTAGGAATAGCCAGAGAGAAGAGCAATTTTACAGTTTATACTGCTTAACTATTGTTAAATATAAAGATTTATTACTCATTATATGGACTTTTGTTTAAAAAATGGTTATATTCAAAACAATAAAATACATTTGTTCTCTCATTTTTCTCATTCCCTCCTCCTCCCTGATAATAAAATTAAATGACCAGGTTATTGCACTGGTATATGTGTTTCTTATTTTAAGCCCTTTTACTTTAAGGTAGATTTTTCCCCATTACTGTCATCATACGTGATATAAAAATGTTATAATATCTTTCCATTTAGGGTCTTAATCCAACCAAAACAGTGAATTAAAGTCAAAATTGTAATTTTCTTATTTATGCTTATCTATTGCAAACATTTTTAAAAGGCAATTATAGTGTTACTGAACTATAAGAAAAGTAGATGGATACAACTTTTGTTCAGTTCTATTAGTTTGCATAGTGAATGTTAATTTATACCCACAACATATTCACACTTGGAAATAAAATAATTTAACATGTATCCTTACTATGTTAAACTCTTAAGGCCCACATTGTCCTCTTAACAGACTTACAACTTTACTGAGAAATTAAACTCAAAAATCATCATTTAAACTGATTTAAGACTAGTAAAATCAGGGAAAGAGTTTGTTTAATATTTAATAACATTTTGAGAATTAAAAGAAAATGGATAGTCCATAGGATTCTAGAATTTTCAGTGTTCATAAAAAGCATTCAATAAATATGTTATATGGGAGTTAATATTCTTACCTATATTTTAAGACTTCCTATTCTAAGTAAGACTATGTGTATCTTAATTCAGAGTTTTGTAACCATATAGTGGCAAACTCTTTTAACTAAAAATGCCTGTCCACTTCTATTTGATATCCACAGAGAGAGAGAGAGAGAGAGAGAGAGAGAGAGAGAGAGAGAGAGAGAGAGAGAAACTTGGCTTTACAACTTAATTCAAAGATTCACCCTCAAAAGCCCACACATACGTCAGTTAGTCATTCTAATTTATGTATGTAGATAGAATTTTAGGCTTTACTTTCTATCTTGAGCACTTTATTGATGCTTTTGATCACCAAATATCTCATCAAGTTGCATGTCAGTCTCTGATGATCAATGCCCATACTAGACTTTTCCCTCTAAAAGTGCTGGGAGAATTCTTACATGTTCTGAAACTTTTCAGAAACATTTACATTTTGTTAGTATGATCTTTGGCTCCTGGGGTGACATCATCAAAGACAAAGACCAACAGTGCTTTGCTAATATGGGAGGTGTTTTATTTTTTATTCTCAAGTAGTCCATGAATACAAACAGGTAGCATCCCTCCACTCCACGACTTCATTAGTTCATGAGAAGTGCATTTCCCCTCCTCAGCACATCATAGATTGCTGTCATTTTTAGTTTTCTGCTGCCACCCTAAACCTTTTAAAAATGGAAAATCATTTCTTTACAATTATATCACATAGCTGTTTAGTTTTATAGCTTAGGGATAAAAAATAGAAAGCTTAGCAAAAAAAATAGTTAGCAAAACTATTATTACTCTTGGTAACATATTCCTTCCTGCTAAATATGTTATTATTTTAGGGGGAAATATTGTACACTTTAATTAATATATTTAAATATGAATTTAGAAAATCTCAAAGTACCACCAGTATTACAAAAAAATTTTAAACATTCTCTTAATGAGAAACCCAAAATTCTTATGCTGGAAGGAAAAGATTGATATATTTGAACACAAACACACACACACACACACACACACACACCACCAACAATAACCTAAACATAATTGAAATATAGTAATACTAGAGGCCCAGTGCACAAATAATGTATGATAATGCATCTTGAAATATTTCCATGTAGTCCCTTTCTTTTTAAAGGCTGCACAATGCATACAATACAATAATTTATTTTCATAATCTCTTATTGATGGATTGTTTGTCTTTGTAACTCTGATTATTTCTATTAAACACAAAGTTACAGTAAACATTCTTATATAGACATCTTGATGAACTTTGTGTATCCATGTAAAGGATGATTTCTGTTAATGGGACTGGTGGTTCAAAGGCTATATATACATTATTAATTTTGAAAAATATTGCCAGACCGTGGTTCCCAAAGATGATAATTTACTCCACACAACAGTGTGTGGATGTCTCCTTCCCCATGCCCCCATCACTGCTATTATTAATAAACAGCATAACTTTGGCTAACCTGGTAAGTAAAAATGGAGTTGTCTTTGTTTTGGCTTGTATTTTATTAATTATGAGTTAAGTTGTACATTCCTCATATATTTATTCACCTGTAAACTTGCTCACATTTTTTGCCCATTTTCAGTCAAATCATATCTCTTTTTTTTTTATTGATTTGGAAAAGATCCTTGAAATTGCAAAAAGTTGCATTGCAAATATGACTTCTCAGTCTTTCAGTTTTGCTATCTATAATAATAAAAGCATAATATGCTAATTAGACTGGATGTCCTTCTGGATGAAACCCAGGTGGTGGAGACCGAGGCAGAGGTGGCCGCTGTGGCAGTGGAGGCCGAGCCCCTTGCACGAATTTCATGCATCGGGCCTCTAGTCTAAACATATAAAAGGCTAATATGCAAAGTGTCCCCTCGGGAGTTCGGCCGGAAGAATGAGAGTTTGCTCATTCGCTATGATGTGCGCTGACCACCAGGGGTTGGCAGGGAACATGGCAGACAACCAGCGGCGGTGGCAGGGTGCTGAGGGCGTGAGGGAAGGAGGGGGCCGTGGAGGTAGGGAGGTGGGGAACCTGATCGGCCCTGATCGCCAGCCAGGCCTAGGGGACCCTACCTGTGCACGAATTTTGTGCACCGAGCCTCTAGTATTACTATATTTCAATTATGTTTAGGTTATTGTTGGTGGTGTTTGTGTGTGTGTGTGTGTGTGTGTGTGTTTGTGTTCAAATATATCAATCTTTTCCTTCTAGCATAAGAATTTTGGGTTTCTCATTAAGAGAATGTTTAAAATTTTTTTGTAATACTGGTGGTACTTGTAGATTTTCTAAATTCATATTTAAATATATTGATTAAAGTGTATAATATTTCCCCCTAAAATAATAACATATTTAGCAGGAAAGAATATGTTACCAAGAGTAATAATAGTTTTGCTAACTATTTTTTTTGCTAAGCTTTCTATTTTTTATCCCTAAGCTATAAAACTAAACAGCTATGTGATATAATTGTAAAGAAATGATTTTCCATTTATAAAGAAAAGTATCTCTACAATATCTACTTAGACAATCACATAAGATATCTAGAGCAGAGTCGATGGTTTTATTCTGTCTCTCATTATTAATGTCAGTCTTCTGGTGGTAATGAATACAAGCTGGGCAGAGAAGGACTGTTGGTGAAGTGGCCTCTCAGGAGAGAGGTTTGCAGAGTTAAAACAGACCAGTTAGTTCTTACTTCATATCTTTAATTTCTTTAGTATAGTCTTGGTAACAATGACATTCAACTTCATGAAGTTCTTATACTAATTTTCCTTAATGAATTCAATAGCTGTTATATTACTTTTGAATAGCTATGTAGATGTCAGAAAAGGTAGCTGCCACAAAATGACATTAAGGTGACATAGTGTAAATTAATACAGTTAATGGAGGTGTTCACTACTGACTCATTGACCCATTATAAGCTCTTGTGAAATAAATGAATGCCAGGGGCATCAATCTTTTAGAAAAATGGAAGAAAAATGATGGCAGTTTTAAAACCTTGCAGTGAATTATATTTGAAAAGTGAAAACATCTGGGTTAGTTTTGATTTCACTAGGAAGCCATAAAATGGTGTGCTCATTCAGCAAAATATATTAAACTGAAATGTCAGATTTGATGCAATAGGTATACAATTATGATAGTGTTAATAGTGGCCTTCTATCATTCTAAGGCATACTATCAAGTCTAATTGTTCAGCAGCATGAACTTGTCATAAGCTTGTAAATTAGAAGTTATGTTTGAGGATATTTTCTTCTTATTAATGGAACGCACATAATACTATTGGCTGTACCATGAGGTTTTAGTATAGCAGTTAAAATAAGCTAGAAATCACATTTACAGATACAAAATGGCTATTACAATATTCATCTTGCCATTTCTTTAATAATATTTGATGTCTTTGTGCACCAATTTTCATTTAGGGGATTTTAAACTACTTTGACTATTTCCTTAAAGAGAAGCTGATTAACAGAAATCTATCAACTGGAAGAGAGTAAGCAGAAGAGCTATTATTATAAGTAGACAGGCTAGTGCATAAAGTACCTCTGTAGGAGCACACTTACAAATTATAATAGTAGTTCATTCTTTTTGAATAATTCTCATTAGTTTTCAAATATGCTTTTTTTTCTGCTTATTTGATACAGTTCTCGGGATAGTTGTGTAAGATAGCTGTCATTATCTCTATTCTCTAAAGGAGGTTCACAGATAATAAGTGACATAAGAGGAAGCCAGTACTAGCACTGAGAGCTATTGAGTTATTTCCAGTCTTTATCTAATGGCTGGTACACAGATTTAATTCTTCTGCATGATTATATGGTCATATCCAGTCACTAAGACTAGTTGGAGTAATTGGCATTTATTACTGTGTAAATAACCATCCCAAACTTTAATGGCTTAAAAATCATTTTTTTCTCAGTGTTCTGCAATCAGACTAGGCTTCATCAGGTACAGCTTGTCTTTCATCCATATGGGGTCAAATGGGGTGGCCCATCTGGGTCTAGAGCAGGGGTGGGCAAACTTTTTGACTCGAGGGCCACAATGGGTTCCTAAACTGGACCGGAGGGCCGGAACAAAAGCATGGATGGAGTGTTTGTGTGAACTAATATAAATTCAAAGTAAACATCATTACATAAAAGGGTACGGTCTTTTTTTTTTATTTCAATAGTTTTATTCATTTCAAACATTTTAACAAGAAGAATGTAAACACTAATTATTATAATTTGAAACTTCAAAAAATGGAGGAATCATAGCACAATAACATACCTTATATTGAAGATGGCAAAGGCAAAATAAAATTGCCTAACAAAGGAAAGGTACAAAAGCCTTTCAAATTAAACTTAAATATAATAAAATAATTTAAAACTGAAACAAATAGAAAAGAAAAAAATGTGTAAACAGTAAATTAAACATTTTCTTTGGTGCAACTTCCAAATTATGCCCGGGACGTAGATGTAGATGGCAATGTAGACTGGGTTGAAAGGTTTTTGGTCTTTAAAACATCAACTTCAGTGGGAACAGTGTTGTTGGTCTCCTTTTTAGCTAATGCTCTGATACTGTGCTCTCCAGGGGCGTGTCTCCCTACATCACCACGATAACATGTCTACGCATTCCCAGGGTGATGTCGGGGGACGCGTCCGCGGGCATTACAAGAAGCCTCTGGAAGATTGAGAGGTTGTTCCTTCTACTGAATGGGCGGATATAAATCCGCCCACTCAGAAGAAGGAGTTGCGGCCGTGTTTCCCGACGTTGCCATGTTAACACTACTGCTGGTGAAGGAGCGGAGGGGAGAGCAAGAGAACCCTCAGCTCTTTCGGCTCCGCGGGCGAATAGAACAGCCGAACGGGCCGGATCTGGCCTGCGGGCCGTAGTTTGCCCACGGCTGGTCTAGAGGATTCAAGATGACTACACTCATGTGTTTTGTGACTTGCCTGAACTGGCTAGAGCAGCTAGAGATTATCTAGGTCTGTCTGTCTCTCTACATTAAGCATGTCAAACTCGTGGCCCATGGGCTGCATGCAGCCCACAACACGTATTTTTGTGGCCTAGCTAATATAACGGTATGTAAGAAACATTTTAATAAAAATTTCGTAACTTAATTTTTATAATATCCTGTTATACATAATTAATAATAATGAACTACAACATTTGCTAATGACTGATTGCTATACTAGTAATTGTGTTGCATTCATTTCCCTTATGGCCTTAGGCGCAGGCACATCATTTCTCTCCACTAATACTAGCAGCAAATATTTTAGCAGCTGATTGCTATGTCATTAGTCTTGTACTGACTTGTTTGGTGTGTGCAACAGGAAATATTTCTCTTTTGGAGAACAAGAAAAATAGGTTTATTTGCGTTACGCTTATTAATTTGTGCAGTTATTCAGGGTCTGGTAAGTTAATGTTCAAGAAAAAATGTTAATTTTTATTAAAATGTTCCATTACTTTATGTTAACAATTACTCATTTATTTCAGCCCTTTGTATTCAGCCCTTTGTATCTTTATCAAAATAAACCTACGTTTCTATGAAAATTGAAGCTTTTGTTTTTTTGCAGCCCACATACACTTAAAGCTTGTTTATTTGGCCCGTGTTAGCCTTTGAGTTTGACATGCTTGCTCTACATGATCTTTCTAGCAAGGTAGCTGCACCACTTTATGTAGTAATTGGCTTCTAAGGGGATGAAAACAGAAGCTGCAAGGTCCCTGAAGTCTTGCGGTTATCTGGAAGCCCTGCAGGGTCAGTTTGAAATAAGCCAGCCCATATTTTAAGAGAGGAGACATAGACTCCACCTCTTTATGGGAGCAATGGTAAAGTGAAAATGCCAAAAGGCATGTAGGGTGGAAGGTCTGTTTATAGCAATCTTTGAAAAACTCTACAAGTCACTAATTTAAAACAATTGTAAGTTCAACTTTGGTTTATATCATTCAATTCAATCTGTGCATTTAGACAAAACCAAAATCTGAAGTATGCATAGCATAAAAATAAGTCTGTCTAATATATTTGGTTAACAAACACTTTGATCATTTTAAAGTCTACATAGGTATTCATTTGAACAGATGTCCAAACTAACAGAGCTTTTTACTAATCACAGATGTACGTTTGTACTGATAAACTCAGCCATAATATTTTTATTTGCTTCTTTAAAAAATCATATATATACATATATGTGTATATATTTATGTGTGTGTGTGTATATATACATATAGAGAGAGAGACAGAGACAGAGACAGAGAGACAGAGAGAGACAGAGACAGAGAGAGACAGAGACAGAGACAGAGACAGAGAGACAGAGACAGAAAATAGCTTCTAAAGAATAGCTTGTGTAAAGCTATGAAATGCATTGTTTCATACACATTACCCCCATTTAATCCTTTATTTACACTGTGAGTTAGATGCTCTCATCATCACAATTTTGCATGAGAAACTGATTATTTTCAAGAGGTTAAGAAACTTATAATAGCCAAGATCTGTAAACAGTCCAAATGCCCATCAGTAGATGAGTAGATAAAAAAGCTGTGGTACATGTACACAATAGAATATTGTGCAGCCATGAAAAAAGGAGAAACTCTTACCTTTTGTGATAGCATGGATGAACTTGGAGATTATTATGCTAAGTGAAATAAGTCTGTCAGAGAAAGACAAATACCAGATGATGTCACTTATATATGGAATCTAATGAACAAAATGAACTGACAAAAGAAAGACACTTGGGTAGCCAGAAGTCTGTATTTGAACTCAGATCTCTTTGATTTCAGTGCATATGAAGTAGCACTTCCCTGATAAAAGAAGAGACAGTTTCACAACTGCCTACCCAACCAGACTCCCCATTAGCTACAACTACTAACTGGTAGCCATGAGGTAATTCTGCTTTACTGACCGTCAATATTTTTTATCACTATTTCATGCCTGAAATTCAGGGTATGATAAATTATTGATTCATTTTTCATTCCACAGATATGTATTGAGTACCTATTATATATGTGAGGCCGCTTCTTAGCAATTAAGTGTTGAGCAAATGAGCAAGATAGACAAGATCCCTGCTGTCATGGGATTTCCATTATAGTGGGACATGGAGGCATAAATAAAACAATAAATGCTGTGCAGACAAGTAAAATGAAGTCATATAGAGTTACTGGGTTGCTGTTTTAAAAGATGAAATGTAGGAAATGGGAGAGCTGAGACCCTGGATTTAAAGTTTCTGGCTTAACCATCTATTTGTAGCATAAGCATTATCAGATTACTTAGCATAACTCTCTTTGCCTCAGTGTTCATGGCTATAAATAAAGTGAGAAAAATAAGAATACCTATCTATGAAGTTTTTCTGAAGATCAAGAGAAATGCAGAAAGCACTTGCAATAGTCCCAAGACATAGTAAGATACAAAAATAAAACACAAGAACACATAATACCTGCTGCTTTAAGATTGAATGAGCAGAGGTCATGTTTCAGCTGATTCCTGTCTCAGAGCAGGTGCAGTACTGTCATCTTCTGTGACCTCACAGTTGAATGTCAGAGTTGAGACTCTCTTATTCATTAGGTTTAATTTTAAAAATAAGTGATTTTTAATTAATATAAATGTGAGTGTAAGTTCACATTTACATATTAACTTCTAAATTATAAATGCCATTTGAAACAAGATATAAAAACATTAAGACAGAGGCATAAATTGTGCACCCACTCGGCTGCTTCAGTGACTTCTTCTAGACTTTTTGCGATTTTACTCGCTTTCCCTTCCCCTTCATAAAAACTTCCCCGTCTTGGGACTTCAGGGTTCAGACAGTTTAGTTATTTTCTGGTCTTTTATAGGAATCTTTCAAATAAGCCACACTTCAAGAATGTGTTCATTTTGCTTTAAAAATATGTCTGTTTTGTGATTGTTCCCACTATTAGATATCTGAGGGTTTCTTTGTCCCTTCAGACATCAAGCCTATTTCAGTTTATACTAACATCTTAATTAACACCCCAATTTATGACCATATTCTTAGTGGCCAGATGAGGATTGGAGTAGAGAAAAAGTCTCCCATGGGGGTCCTCCTGAAGGCTTTGGAAGTGCTACTTCTTCATGACTGGCCCCGACTGAAGTCCTCCCAAGTGTTCCTACTGAGTGCTCTTCCTCCCACCATTCTGAACAACCCTTTCAGCTTTGTTTTGTTCTGTCTGATGGTGGCTCTCCGCCCCCTCTTTCGAGAGTGCTTGAATTAAAATGAAATAAGTCTTGCTTCTGTCAGTTCTGCACTTTGTGTACAATTTTGCCGGCAACTTTAAAAACAACCTTTTCTAAATTTAAATTTAACTTTTTATACTTTTCTAAAACTAGAATAACCATGATAACTTTTTTTAAAAAACTGCAAAATTTCCCCTCAAGGGTAACACATTTTGTTCCTAGGCTCCTCCTACACTTTTATTTAATAAACTGCTTCATTGGCTTTTTTCCTGTCTTGAAGCATTCTCTCAACACAGTCCTCAGAAGATTTCTACTGATATTAAAATAACTTATCTAATATCTTCAGTAGTTTAATATTTAATGAGCACCTGCTGTATAAAAAGTATATCACCAAGAACTATGGGGGAATTCAACAATATATAAACCTCACAAAATAAGGCTTAAAATCTGTTTTAGCTCAAATTTTTGTTAAAATAAAATCTAGGCTTCTTATGCCTTTGTGAATCTAATTTAATGATATTCAGTGAAATACTATTATAATGGTAAGTAACCACATATTTTATATGACCCTGTTGCAAGGAAAGAATGGAAAATAATATGTGAAAAATATTAGAGCACTAAGAAAGTTAAAGCTAAATTGAGAGTCTTTGGGCTGTTTTTAAAAATACACATGCTGCTGTATCCACATGGATATATACCCCTCTCTGTCCTCAAGGAATCTTATATCGTCTAGTTCTAGAGATAGGACATGAATACAAACAACATGAAAGGCAGTCGGGAAATCCCTGACTTCCAAGAGCCTATTATGCCCCAACCAGCAGCTACATGGGCTTATATTCCTTTTCCTCTTCTGACCATTTGGGATGCTATTGCTATTTAGTGTTATACAAAATGTGTAATTTGCAAATAGCAATGTTATTTATCTTCTCTACATCTTTTACCAAATAGTGAGAGCAAGATCAAAAGAAAATTGTATGTTTTATCTTAATGGATTGAAATAACAAGTTAGCAATTATTATCTTGGTTAGCTTAGGCTGCTCTAGTTTACCATAAAGTAGGTAGCTTATAAACAACATAAATTTATCTCTTGCAGCTCTGGAGCTGGATTAGGGCACCCACATAGCCAGGTTATGTGTCTGGTGAGAGCCTGTTTCCTGGTTCATACAGGGCCATATTCTTGCTATGTCTTCACATGGCAAAGAGGAGCAAGCTCTCTCAGAACTCTAACAAGGACATGACCTCATCCAATGCTAATTACCTTCCAAAGGTTTCAACATTTGAATTTTAGGGAAATAAAAACATTTGATTTGTAACCATGATGCATTTCTGATTTGAGTACAAATATATGAGAATAGCAATGATACTGTACTTCTGCCTCCTAATTAGAGACCACACATCTTTACAACATTGTTTCTTTAACGCAGTATGATACTAGCTGTCATGCTTACCCACCCCAGAAATTGATTCCTTATAATGCTTGCTGATCTAATATTGCTGAAGCATCCTTTTACCCCTGTCTTATCCACCAACTAAGCTATATCATTATTTGCAAATAAGGCTGTTTGTTTACCTATTAGTTTTTCTTTCAGCCCTCCTCAGTTTCTCTTTTAACATTTAAGTCACTAAAAATTTACATTAATTTATATTAATTTCACTGTCATTCTCCTTTCCCACAATTCAATGTGGTCTTGTTATATTGTACATAGTTTATTGTTAACATACTAGTGGCCCGGTGCACAAAACTCATACACATTAAAAGAGGATTAATTAGAGGAAATAATTTAATATTGCTATTTGCCCTTTCTCTATAATAGAAGTGTCAGAGATGAAAGAAAATTAGTAAAATGTATATGAAAACCTTCCTCCTGTCAGAGTCTGGGGCACACCACAAGACCTAGAGTCAAGTCCCCACCCACCCACATGCGCCTAAAAACTGCATGAGACCCAGACCCTGCTGGCCCCCGCCCCCATTGGGCTAGATCCAGACCTGGCCAGTCCCACCCTTGTTAAGCCCTGCTGGGCAGGGGATGTAGCCTCAGGTCCCCTGGCCTGGCACCAGGACGGGGGACATGGCCTGAGGTCCCCCAGCACAGACCCGGGCGGGGGGGCGTGCCTTGAGGTCCCCTGTCAAGCCCTGCCAGGCGGGGGTGTGCAGCCTCAGGTCCGCCATCAAGCTCTGCTGGGCAGGGGGCATGGCCTGAGTTCCCCCGACCCAGCACTGGGGGTGCACCTTGAGGTCCCGTGTCAATCCCCGCTGCGTGGGGAGCACAGCCTGAGGTCACCTGTCAAGCCCCGCCAGGCAGGGGGGTGCAGCCTCAGGTCCCCCGGCCTGGTGCCAGGGTGGGGGATGCAGCCTGAGGTTCCCCGGCCTGGTGCCGTGGTGGGGGACACAGCCTGAAGTCCCCTGTCAAGCCCCACCTGGTGGGGGGCACAGCCTGAGGTTCCCCAGCCTGGTGTTGGGGCGGGGGGAGCAGCCTGAGGTCCCCTAGCCCAGCACCAGGACAGGAAGCGCACCTTGAGGTCCCCCATCAAGCCCCGCTGGGCGGGGGCGTGGCCTCAGGTCACCTGGCCTGGCGCTGGGTCAGGGGGCGATGCCTGAGGTCCCCTGTCAAGCTCTGCTGGGTGGAGGGCATGGCCTAAGGTCCTCCAGCCTTCTGCTTGCTCCTTGGTGGCAGCCATTTTTTTTTGGATTTATGTATCTTCTATAATTGAAACTTTGTAGCCTTAAGCGGAGGCCTGGGCCCACCAGGGTGTGCGGAAAGCTTGGCTTCCTCCATCGCCGGGGGCAACCCTAGCCTCCTGCGCTTTCCAGCTCCGTGGCTGCCGCCATTTCTATTTGGGTTTATGTATCTTCTATCATTGAAACTTTGTAGCCTTGAGTGGAGGCCTAGGCCGGCAAGGGCAGGCGAAAAGCTTGGCTTCCTCCATTGCCGGGGAAACCCAAGCTGCCCTCCTGCTCTCTGTGGCCATAGCCATTTTGGTTGGGTTTATTTGCATATTTGCTCCTGATTGGCTGGTGGGCGTGGCTGGTGGGTATAGCGGAGTGATGGTTAATTTGCATATTACTCTTTTATTAGATAGGCTTGACTATATTCCCTATGCTGTACTTTACGTCCCCATGACCATTCTGTAACTACAAAATTGTACTTTGTAATCCCTTCACCCTTTTCATCCAGTCTCCCCAACTCCCCTCCCATATGGCAACTGTCAAAATGTCCTCTCTATCTATGAGTCTGTTTCTGTTCTGTTTGTTATTTTATTTTTATTATTTTTTTAGATTGCCATGATATTTGTCTATCTCTGTCTGACTTATTTCACTCAACACAATACACTCTAGGTCCATCCATGTTGTTACAAGATGACAAGATTTCATTCTTTTTTTATGGATGAGTCATACTCCATTGTACATATGCACTGCTTCTTTATTTATTCATCTATTGATGGACACTTAGGTAGGTTGCTTCCATATCTTGGCTATTGTAAATAATGCTGCAGCAAACATGTAGATGCATATATCTTTGTCATTTAGTGTTTTGGGTTTCTTTGTATAAATACCCAGAAATGGAATTGCTGGGTCCTTCTTTGTCTCTTATTATAGCCTTTGTTTAAAATGTGTTTTGTCTGGTATAAGTTTTGCTATCCCAGCTTTTTTTTCTTGTTTCTTTGTTTCCATTTTCATGAAATATCTTTTCCTATTCCTTTACTTTCAGTCTCTTGTAGGTCTTTTGATCTGAAGTGAATCTCTTGTAAGCAGCATATGTAATGGTCTTGTTTTGTTAGTCATTCAGCTACTATATATGTATTTTGATTAGAGCATTTAATCCGTTTGCATTAAAAGTAATTGTTGATAGATATGTATTTATTGCCATTTTATTATTCATAATTTTGATTTCTCCTCCTCCTCTTCCTCCTCCCCCTCCTCCTCCTCCTCCTCCTCCTCCTCCTCCTCCTCCTCCTCTTTCTTCTTCTTCTTCTTCTTCTTCTTCTTCTTCTTCTTCTTCTTCTTCTTCTTCTTCTTCTAGACCCTTTAACATTTCTTTAATACTGGTTTGGTGGTGATGAACTCTTAGGTTTTTTTTTTTCTTGTGTGGGAAGCACTTTATCTGCCCTTCAATAGCTTTGCTGGGTGTAGTAATTTAGGTTGTAGGTCCTTGCTTTTTATCACTTTGAATATTTCATCCCAATCCCTTCTGAACTGCAAAGTTTTTTATGAGAAATCAGTGGACAGTCTTATGAAAGCTCCCTTGTTGATAACTAACTGCCTTTCTCTTGTTACTTTTAAAATTCTCTCTTTGTCTGTAACCTTTGGCATTTTAATTGTGGTATGCCCTGGTGTGGGCCTCTTTTGGTTCATCTTATTTGGAACTCTCTGTGCTTCCTGGTCTTGTGTGTCTATTTCCTTCACCAAGTTAGGAAAGTTTTCTGCCATTATTTTTTCAAATAGGTTTTCAATTACTTGCTCTCTCTCTTTTTAGTCCAGCACCCCCAGGATGCGATGTTGGTATGCTTGATGTTTTCCCAGAGGCTCCTTAAAGTGTCCTCATTTTTTAAAATTCCTTTTTTCTTTTTGCTGTTCTGATTGAGTGTTTTCTGCTTCCTTATCTGCCAAATCGCTGATTTGATTCTGTTTTATCTACTCTACTATTGATTTATTCTGTTATATATTCTTCATTTCAGTTATCATTTTCTTCATATCTGGTTTTTATGTTTTCTATCTCCAAATTATGGTTTCTATCTCTTTGTTGACGTTATCAGTAAGTTCATCTCCTCTTCCCCTAAGTTCATTGAACATTTTTATAAGCAGTGTTTAGACCTCTGCATCTGGTAGATTGTTTGTTTCCATTTTATTTAGTTTTAGGGGGAGAGTTGTGTTCTGTTCTTTCATTTGTGACATGTTTCTTTGTCTCCTCATTTTGGCTGACTTTCTGTGTTTGTTTCTATGTATTAGGTAGAGTTGTTATATCTCCCATTCCTGGTAGAGTGGCCTTATGTAGTAGGTGTCCTGTAGGGCCTAGTGGCACAGCCTTCCTGGGAACTACAGGTACACCTAGTGTGGGCTGTATACACCCTGCTATTGTAGTTGAGCCTCCATTGCTATTGACACAGCAATGGGAGGGATTTACCCCCAGGTACATTGGCTGCAGGGACTGGCCTGGACTACTGTTACAGATCTACAGTATAGGGGCCCACCCAATGGAGCAAGACTCCCTTCAGCACAGCTCTGGTGTTCACTGAGTCCACCCCTTGAGTGTGTCACTCATGGAGGTAGTTTTGTGGTGCTTCAATGTGGTCTGAAGCTGTCTCCCAGGTGCACTGGGTCTGGGGCTTCTCATGCGGTACAGGTCAAGGTCAGCTGCTGCCTATATCCTGCCCAGGGCCACCTGGCATGAGCTATAGAGTGATCTGAAGATGGCTGCTACTTCTGCTGGACCGGGAGTAGCCAAGCTGCAACCCAAGGAGGTTTGCCACTTAGCAGGAGATATGGGGTATACAGAGGCCAGATGCTGCTTGTTTGAGAAATTTTTTAAAAGTTTGAAGCATGAGTCAAGACAGGCCGTTTGTATGGAAAAACCTCTGGAAATGGCTTGTGTGGGCTGGCTAGTTGTGTGCGATGGGGTCTCAGGGAGTCACTAGAGCAGGGTAAACACTATTAGATAGGTTGACAGAGACTCAGATATGGGACCTGCCTTCAGGCTCTGTCAGGGAAGGCTCAGCAAATGAAAAATGGTTTCTGTGAGCACTTCTGTCTGGAAGAAAGCTACCCCTCCAGCTCTCACTCTGATGCCAGACAATTCAGTTCCTCACCATATGTCCCTGGTGCCTTTCAAAATGCTGGCCTAGCACTAGAGCTCAGAGAGAATAAGTTCGAGTAAGTCTGTGCTTCGGCCTTTTAAAAATAACTCCTTGGACTTCAGTAGCCTTCTTTCTCACTCAGCCATAATCCCACTGGTTTTCCATAGCCAGATGTTATGGAGACTTCTCTTCCTGGCACTAGAATACTGGGCTGGGGGTTTGGGTGTGGTGCTGGGACCCCTTGCTCCTCAGGTAGAACCTCCACAGCTGAGATAACCTTCCTGATTTTTAACTGCCACAGTTGGGTATGGGACCGGCCTATTCTGTATCTCTGCTTTTCCTACCAGTCTCTATGGGACTTGTTCTTTATATCCTTAGTTATAAGACTTCTGTTCAGCTAGATTTCAGGTAATTCTTAATGATGGTTGTTCTGTAGTTTAGTTGTAATTTTGATGTGGTTGTGGGAGGAGGTGAGTACTCAGTTTAGCTCCTCTATCATCTTGACTGAAAACTTTTGTGTATGATTTTTTGGGGGGAGGGTGGGGAGCTGAAGAATCCAATTTATTTGAAGAACTCAGTGTCTGGTAGTCTTTAAAAATGTGATATGTATCACTAGACAATACCACAGTGAGGTTTGATTATATCACACAAATAAATGTCCTTATGCTTTTCACAATATATTTTAAAGTTAATTTAATTCTCATCTTGGTATTGGAAAAGATCAGTATTTTTTTCATGGTATAGATGGTATGTATACATAACAACTTCAGTGGTTTTTCTGTTTTCATTTTCTCCAGTTGCTATATAAAAAAGCAAAACAAATAAAAACTTTTAGGGTCATAAAATAAGTTCATTTCGATATCAGATTTATTCTCAAGTGACAAAAACCACATGTTAGACTTTGTACATCAACCACATTTGCCTTGATCCCAGTTGTTAATATCTTTCTTATATGCAGGTAACACACGTTTTCTTTGCATCCAATTTATTAAGAACTTACTATTGAGGTATCATGCATTAAACATGTAAAACTTATTATGTTGCATATTATCTCTTATAACCACTGTGTTTATTAGTGGGTATAAAAATAATTTATTTTGCAAAATTACAAAATAAAACTGAATCTCTTTATAGAAATTATGCATTGTAATTGCCAGTATAGTAAAAAAAAAAAAGGAGACATGATTTTTAACCAATACTGACAAAAACATTTTTTCATTTGAATATTTCATTAATAATATTCAGAAAAGTTTACTAAACAGCATAGACTTGTAAATATAGCCTTATATATTTCTTTACTAATGCTATTGTGAACTATAATTAATTTTATAACTCATTTCTCTTAACTAATTTGTGGCAAGATAAGATTAAAAATCTTATAAAGGTAATTTATCAAGCAAATTATTCAAGAAAAATGTTTGTCTTCCTAGATTCTTATCTAAATAAAATTAAATTAAGAATAAAATAAATTAATAAAATATTAGATTTAAATAAATTATTTAATTCCATTTAGTTAAATTATAAATTGATAGTGTTATTCAACTGATTTTTAAAGTGGTTTAATATGCTACATTTTTATTTTGGGCAGGAACTGATTCCAGAGTTCTATTACCTACCAGAGATGTTTGTCAACAGTAATGGATATAGTCTTGGAGTCAGAGAAGATGAAGTAGTGATAAATAATGTTGATCTTCCCCCTTGGGCAAAAAAACCTGAAGACTTTGTAAGGATCAACAGAATGGTAAGAGAGATTTTGTTTTTGCTTTAGCAGTCACCAAAAAATAGAAATACTCTGTAGTTTTATTTTGTTTCTATTAACAAGTTGTCATTTAACATTTATAAGTATAAGGTTAAAAATTTAAGAGGAAAAATAAAACATTTTACTGTTGTCTTTTGAAACCATTCTCTATTGTAGAGTGGATATTCCTTTCATGAGGACTAATAAAGGAATGCTAACTTAGTTATATTTGCTCTCTTAGGAGAAGACAATCAGATGAGCATCTGTTGACTAATATAACATATTCTAAAATGCTTAAAATAAATTCCCACTCCTTATTTTTCTCTACTGACTAAATATGCTTTCTTTTTCACACATAAATTATTCAAAACAAAATAATTTAATTTAGAACATATTTATATGGAGAAAATTATAAGCTGTGAAACATAGCTTACAGTGTAATATGCTGACTTTAAGAGAACACCCATCTAGAAAACATTCTTTGGGAAAATGTCATTACTTTTTAAATCTTTATGATAGATGCCTGGGTGTTCAAATAAAAACATGTAATAATCTAAATGATTTTAACATGTTTTTAAGTCAAGTCCAAACTAGTCACTTAGGCAAGCAAAGTAGCCAAAAATTGTTGGGTCACTTTTTCTGTGCTCATTAGTGACTAATGATGTTTTGTTCAATTGATTGAACAAAAGTTTTTATGTGGGTGCTAATTATTAATAAGTGCTAATAGGTGTATTGGGAAGAGTATGAATTAGAGTTTAGAAATTTTCTGCTCTTGAATCTGATCTCTGCAGTTTACTAGTTTCATTTTCCAGGGTAATTGAGAATATCTCTGTCCCTCACATTTCTCATCTGTAAAATGGTGATACCTTATTAAAAACCATTATTTATCATAAAATTCATTTGCTTTCAGCATGCAATTTAATGATTTTTAATAAATTTAGTAATGTGACCATCACTACAATCTAATTTTAGAACATTTCCATCACCTCAAAGATCCCATGCTCACCTCAAGCTCCAGGCAAGCATTAATCTACTTTCTATCTTAATAGGTTTGTCTTTTCTGGTCATTTTATGAAAATAGAACCATACAATATGTGTTCTTTTGTGTTTGATTTCTTTCACTTAGCATAGTTATATGATTCATCTGTGTCTTAATAAATATCAGTACCTTTTTCTCTTTTTGCATAGTAGTGTTCCATTGTATGGATAAACCATATTTTGTTTATCCATTTATCAGGTGATGAACACTTGGGTTGTTTACACTTTTGGGTTATTATGCATAATACATTCACATACGGATATCTATATGGACATATGTTTCATTGCTACCTAGTGGTGGAATTGGTGACTTGTATGGTAAATTTATATTTAAAATTTAAGGAAATTGCTTAACTGCCTTGCAAAGTGACTATAGCACCTTACATTCCCACTATCAATGTATGATGATGGTTCTAGTTCTTCTATATCTTCATGACTTTTTTTGTTGTTGTTATTATAGCCATTCTAGTGGGTGTGAAGTAATATCTCATTATAGTTTTAGTTTGCATTTCATTAGTGACTAATGATGTTTGAGCATCTCTTGATGTTTTTTCTGGATGTTAAAACACTTTTGGATATATTTTAATATAACTTTAATTCATGATTCATTATAGAAACAACCTTTGTGTTCTTCATTACTAAAAGAAGTTCATATGCCCTTTACTAATGATATGCCTAATTGAAAGGGAAAAGGCAGTTGTGCTTCTAAAAAAACATCCCCAGAGTAGCATCGGACAAATAATTTTGTGAATGGTAGGGAAAAATAATTATTATTATGGATGAGAAATCATCAAATAATTATTATTAATATAAACTAGATAAACAAGACCATACACTCTTGACAAAACCTGCAGAAAATTCACAATGCTTCATTCATTTAGTATGTTAGAAGGTAATGTAATTCAACTAAATAAACTTTTCAAATAAGTTTCTGTATTTTTATAGCTACATGAGAACTTTCAGAAATATTGTTATAGTTATTTTTCTAAAATTTATTACTATTGGTTTTCTAACCTCTGATGCAAAGGATTAAACTTCTTTTTCTTAACACAAGTACCCATTATTATTCCATGAAGTGATATTATCCTATACCTATTGTTTTTCTATTATTCTTCTTTAGATTGTCAGCTATCACCACACTTTCGTTTAATAGCCAGACTATTAAAATTTGTTGCTCATAATCTCCTCTAGTCTACAAAATCAGATAATCAATTTCATCAAGGCCTTATGATAAATAAGAGTCAGTCAAGTGCTAATGGAAGCCCTAGAAAAAATGTAAACTTTGTAGCTTGGGTAGAAAGTGACAATCTTCTATCTCAGGTTTCATTGATCAATTCCAGGTTTGGGAGTTGTGTACTGAAACATAAAATGACAAAGTCCTACCATTAGTAAGCGGAATGTTTCTATAAACAGTATCAAATTTATACATTTTCTTACATATAAACAGGTAGCTATGTGCCTGGCCTAGAATACGCTCCTTGGTGCCCTTGCCTACAATTTTTTCTCTATCTTCCTCATTCTAAGACTTATTGTTGGCAACTGCTGCAAATCAGGATGGAAACCCTAATCTTAGTTACCATACCCTATGATCCAGGGATGGTCTTGAGCCAGCTCAATATTAATGTTAACCAAGATAAGATAATGGCACTGATAGTGCTTGGGGCCTATGCCATTTTTTGAGTGTTTATTCTTAGTCATACACTGTACTAGAGTTTCAGGTACATCCTCAAAAATTTTTTTGAAATAATTATCATCCTGAAACCTAGTGAGGTAAAATTACCTTGCCAAATATCACCTACTTTTCAAAATAATAGTGAGTGTTCTTATCCATAGTCTCTGGGATAGAGGAAATGGTGGCTTGAGGAGTTGTATAAAGGGAGAAGGGAGTAGAGAAGGTAAGGAAACATGTCTTGTAATCAGAAGCCAGGACCTTGAGCCTTGAGGTCAGAAAAAGAAAAGTAAGAGATGAGCGGAAATTCATACCATTGTATGGTGTAAGAAGGTGGTCTAATTTCATTTTTTTTTTCTCATTATCTGTCTAGTTTCCCCAACACCATCTATTGAACAGACTATTTTACCCCATTGTATGTTTGTGCCTCCTTTGTCAAATATTAATTGACCATAGAGGTGTGGTTTTATTTCTGGGTTTTATATTCTGTTCCATGCCAGTCTTGTCTGTTTTTATGCCAATACCATGTTGTTTTGATTTCCATGGCCTTGTAGTATAGTTTGATATCAGGTTGCATGATTCCTCCAATTTTGTTCTTTTTTCTCAAGGTTGCTGTGGCAATTTGGGGTCTTTTGTGGTTCCATATAAATTTTTGGAATATTTATTACAGTTATGTGAAGTATGCCATTGGTACCTTGATACTTTACAGATTGCTTTGGGTAGTATGGACATTTTAATGATGTTCACTTTTCTTACTTATGAACATGGAATATCTCCCACTTATTTGTATCATCTTCAGTGGCTTATAATTTTCCGAGTATAGATCTTTTATGTATGTGGTTAAATTTATTCCTAGGTAAATTTTTATGCAATTGTAAATGGGATTGTTTTCTTATTTTCCTTTCTGATAGTTCATTATTGATGTATAAAAATGCACCTGATTTCTGTTCATTATTGGTATATAAAAATGCAACTGATTTCTAGATATTTATTTTGTACCCTGCTACTTTACTGAATTCATTTATCAGTTCAATAGTTTTTGGTGAAATGTTTAGGATTCTCTATATACAGTATATCATCTGCTATAATTCAGTTTTAATCTGTGGCACTCTGGCCTATCTCATTATTCATATGATCACCACATAAAACTTTTTAATAAAAATCTCTCTTCTTAGGAATACCTGATTCTAACCAAATCATTTCATATTATTTGGGTTTTAAGAGAATCCTAGGTTACTTATTGAAAGATGAAAGATACATCCTGAGAAATAATAGCATGGTAAAAACAATTTAAACTTTATATTATTTGTTTACACTCCAGTGATCAGACATTACATCTATATATATATAAAAGCCTAAGTGACCGGTCTACTGAACGACCAGTCACTATGATGCGCACTGACCACCAGGAGGCAGATGCTCAATGCAGGAGCTGCTCCCTGGTGGTTAGTGCGCTCCCACAGCAGGAGCACCGCTCAGCCAGAAGCCGGGCTCACAGCTGGCACTGGCAGGTGCAGCTGAGGCGAAGCAAGCCTCTCCTGCCTCTGTGGCAGTGCTACTGAGCCGAGTGGCAGTAGCAGCAGGCATAGCAGGGCCAGGATGAGCGGGAGCAGCACCCAGCCTGGCTTGGGCTCCTCCCCAGCCGCCTGCCGCTTTGTGCACTGCTACATCCCTCAGGGGATGTTGACTGCCGGTTTCAGCCAGATCCCTGAAGGGCCGAAACTGGCAGTACGACATCCCCCGAGGGGTCCCGGATTGCAAGACAGCACAGGCCAGGCTGAGGGACCCCACTGATGCACAAATCCATGAAGTGGGACTCTAGTAATTTAATATGTGATCACCCCAAAAAATCCTGCACCCATCTAGCACCATACTTAGTTATTAGAATATTATTGACTATATTACCTATGCTCTACTTTACATCCCTATGACTATTCTGTAACAACCAATTTGTACTTCTTTATCTCTTCACATTTTTCACTCAGCCCCCAACCCCTCTCCCATCTAGCAACCAACAAAAAGTTCCCTGTATCTATAAGTTTGTTTCTGTTCTTCTTGTTCATATTGTTTGTACTACTAGATTCAACTGTTGATAGATATGTATTCATTGCCATTTTATTAATCATATTTTTGGTCTTCTTTTCTTCTTTTTAAATAAGACCCTTTAACATTTCATATAATACTGGTTTGGTGGTGATGAACTCCTTTAGCTTTTCTTGTCTGTGAAGCTCTTTATCTGACCTTACATTCTAAATGATAGCTTTGCTGGGTAGAGTAATCTTGGTTGTAGGCCCTTGCTTTTCATCACTTTGAATATTTCTTGCCATTCCCTTCTGGCCTGCATAGTTTCTGTTGAGAAATCAGTTGACAGTATTATGGGAGTGTGTCGCTTATGGAGGTGATTGGGTGGTGGGGCTCAATGTGATCTGAAGCTGTCCACTGGGTGCACTGGCCTTGGGGCCTCCCAGGAGGTGCACACTAAGGTCAGCCACCACCTGTGTGCTGCCTGAGGCTACCAGGCATAAATGACAAAGTGATCTGCAGATAGCTACTTCTTGTGCTCATCTTGGAAGTGCCCAGGCAAGGCCAAGCTATAAACCAAGGCCAGCTGCTGCTTGTGCTGGGCCTGTGCACACTTAGCTAGAGGTACAGGGCTTGCTGAGGAATAGTGGCTTCATCAAAGGAGTAGTGGTTTCTGCCAGCACTTCTGTCTGGGAGAAACCTACCACACTAGCTCTCACCCTGATTCCAAACAATTCAGTTCTTCCTCATATGTCTCTGGTGCCCTTCAAGTGGCTGTCCCTGTGCTGGAGCTCAGAGAGTGTGAGTTTGAGTAAGTCTGTGCACCGGCCCTTTAAGAGGAATGACTTTGAACTCTAGCAGCCTCCATGTCACTCAGCCTTAATCCTCACTGGTTTTTATTGCCAGATGTTATGGACACTTCTCTTCCTGGCACTGGAACACAGGGCCGGGGAGCCTGGTGAGGGGCTGGGACCCCTCATTCCTCAAGGGGTATCCCCACAGTTGAGGTATCCCTCCTGATTTTTATCTGTCACATATGGGAGTGGGACTAGCTGTTCTACATCTCTACCCCGCCTACCAGTCTCAATGTGGCTTCTTCTTTAATTTTATAGTTGTAGGAATTCCATTCATCTGGATTTCAGGCAGTTCTGAAAGTTGGTTGTTCTGTATTTTAGTTGTAATTTTGATGTGGTTGTGGAAGGAAGCAAATACCACGTTTACCTATGCTGACATCTTGGCCAGAAGTCACGCAATTTAAACTTTAAAGTAGATTTTCCCTCTTACTTTAAGAGAGAATAAAATATACCAATGCAAATTTTGACTAATAAATTATTTTTATTTATATTTGCTAAGAGTACTTCTATTGTGCATAAATAAAATATATTAAATAACTTACTCCTACTATTAACATAACTATTTCAAGACTAAGTTGTGTTCATATACCCCTTGCCTCTTATATCTTGTCTTCCTAACAGCTTAAGTACTGCTAGGAAAACTTTAAGGCCAATACTGTGCTTGTTTAAAATAAATCTCACCATTTAATATCACTGTAACTATGTATACAATGCACTGGGAGCTATAAGGATTGCATCTCATATGGTGAAGTAACTGTCCCTCAAAGATTTGGTCTCACATATTCAAAAGATTTAAATTTAATAATTGACAAAAATATGAGATATAAATACTTGTGTTTTTATGAAATTATCATAAAACATTTTCATAAATGAATTGTACATTTTTGTTATAAGTAATAAGTTCTAACTTGTATTTGTGAAGAAATGAAAGTAAAGCACTGGGATTTTTCTCTCTTCTAAACCAAATTCCTGTTCCTGTTATCTTATAGTCATTAATGAATCTAATAAGACTTGTGAACTAAACCTTTATGCCATGGAGTGAAAGGTTTTCACAAAATTCTGCATATTTAGGGAAATCAAATTGCCCCAATCTTGGTTCTCCATAGCACTCGTACAGCGCCAGGTTGAATCAATCATATGTAGTGAGTGCCTTGCTAGTGTAAAGGTGGCTTGAGAAGTGGTTATTCATCTGCTTCTTTCCCTTGGTTTTCCTTGAACGGATTATACAGACTAGAAAGGAAATGTTTTACATCTATAGCAGCCATTCTTGGCTGCATCAGAGTTAGAGCTGAAGGACAAACAGCTGATTTGGGAACAGTCATAAGCAACAGAGCTATTAAAAGACAAAATATAGCTGTGTGTCTACAGCTGCTTTCTTGTCTCAGCATCTCCTATACTGCTTTTCTTCACCTTGAAGTGTTTCTTCACCGTACTCTGAACTTGTGGTCAGCTTGGCCATCATACTGATGGGAAATGATTAGACTGATGTCATTTTAGGTATCTGTGTTAAAACTAGAAAATGTAACAAATTATCTAACATATCTTATTTCATGCTGTAGAAATATTTATTTGATGAATATTTTTCTAATATGCAAAATCTGGGTGGTATTATAAAATGTGAAAATATTTCCATTTTCCATGAATTTTCATTAATTACATGAACAAAACATCTATTTTTATATTATTTTATAACATTATCAAAGTTTATTACTTTGATATTAGTATTATATGACTGAGTAGTTCATATGGGATTTAGTTCTTATGGGATAGGTTTAGAGAAATTGTGCTCTAGTACAATTATAATTTGGATTGGGATATCTTCAGTTATTTGAAAGAATTCTTTGTAATAAGCCTAAAGTATAAAATCCCAAAGAAATGACATTCACAGTGGTAACAAAAAGCCTTCATTTCTTTGTATGGACTAGTATTCTGTATCCACAAGAATTCTTTTAAGCTGTCACTAAGGAATTCATGGCAAAGAAGACAAAAATAATATGACGAAAAGGAATGGCATCATTGAGTATAGACGGTTAGGTTTGTTGTCTCCTGCCGGTGACTGAAAAGGCATCTGGTGCATTTGTAGAAGCCTTTACATGTCTACAGCTTCATTTTCTTTTCTCACATTTAAAAATGAATCCTACTTTGATTTTTAATGATGTATTTCTTTAAGTCTATTGTTTTTTTAGTTATAAGCAATAATATATAATTGGTTAGAGTTGTATATATTTATAATTACAGTGACAGGGATTGTGTTTCATTGAAGAACTGTGAAATTCAAAATTTGATCTCATTAGAAAATCTGGAAAGGTGATATAGACACTTTTAGTAGACATTTCAATAAATCCTAAATGCATTTAGTTCAAATATCAAGAATTGGTTTAATTTACCCACACCAAGCTAGGTTGATTATGACCAACTCACTCAAGAGACATTTATAAAGCACTGTGCTCGGTTCTAACATGATTGTAATATGACTGCCTCATAAAGGACAGAAGTAGAAAGTACATCTGATAACATTACCCTAATGCTGGGTTCATCAATCATAATCTGCCCTTTTAAAAATTTATTTTAGAAAAAGGCCTTTCATGGATGTACACTGATATCTCCACCAGCCCTCAGCCCACAGGTCCTGGTGCTTCAGGGCCAAATGCAAGATATTCTTACTCTGCAGAGCAGATCCCGGTGCACTGAGGCAGAGAAAGTGGAGTTGAATGTGGCTTTGCTCTTATTGTCTTACAATCTTTATAAGATTTTCATATTTTAAAGAAAAAGTTTCTTTTGTGATAGGTAAAAATTTGCAAAAAAAAAAAAAGAATTTTAAGCATAGTATAACAAGAATTTTTGGAAGTCTTCTGCAGAATCTTAAAATATTCAGATAGGTACCTTGTGTGTGAGTGCCTGCTTTGCCACCTGTTTGCTATAACACCTTAGACAAAATAAGGCACTCTTTTCTCTTGGAGTGTCAGTGTTCTCCTTGTCTCTGAAACTGGGCATTGGTTAGTACCTAGACCTTTATTGAGAGCCAGCTCTGATAAGGCATGATGGAAAACATAAGGAAGCATTGGACATGGATCCTATTCTAAATAAAACTGGAGTAGAACAGTTCCTTCATTTATGCCAGTCATCCTATATAATAAAGAGGTAATATGCAAATTAACCCTCACGCCCTCACAAGATGGCTGCTTACAACCAGGCCGGCAGGGGGGTTAGTGAGGGACAACCAAATGACTGAACAAGCAGGCCAGTGGGGGGGCAGTTAGGGGTGACCAGGCCAGCACGAGGGGGCAGTTGGGGGCAATTAGGCTGGGGTGACCAGGCAAGCGGAGCGGGGAGGCCATGAGAGACAACCAGGCCAGTGGGGGGGGGGAGCAGTTAGGGGTGACCAGGCCATCCGGGAGGGGCAGTTGGGGGCAATTAGGCTGGTAGGGGGGCAGTGAGGGGCAACTAGGCTGGCAGGTGGGGGCAGTTGGGGTCGACCAGGCCAGCAAGGGGGGCAGTTAGGGGAGACCAGGCCAGCAGGGGGAGCAGTAAGGGGTGACCAGACTGGTGGGGGGGGCAGCTAGGAGCAACCAGACAGGCGGGGGGGGGGCAGTTAGGGGTGATCAGGCCAGCATGCTGAGGCAGTGAGGGGCAATCAGGCAGGCAGGCAGGTGAGTGATTAGGAGCCAGAAGATCGAGCCTAAACTGGCAGTCAGACATCCCCCAAGGGGTCCAGGATTGGAGAGGGTGCAGGCTGGGCTGAGGGGACCCCCCTCATGCACAAATTCTATGCATTGGGCCTCTAGTCCTATCTAATAAAAGAGTAATATGCAAATTAACCATAACTCCACTACACCAACAAGCCACGCCCACCAGTCAGTCAGGAGCAAGTATGCAAATTAACCCAACCAAGATGGCTGTAGCCATGGAGCAAGCAGGAGGGTTGGGTTTCTCCAGCAATGGAGGAAGCCAAGCTTTCCACACACCCTGGCCAGCCCAGGCCTCCACTCAAGGCTGCAAAGTTTCAATTATAGACGATAAATAAATCCCAATAAAAATGGTGGCAGCCACGGAGCTGGAGAGAGCAGGAGGCTTGAGTTTCCCCTGGTGATGGAGGAAGCCAAGTTTCCACAGCCCTGGCCTGCCTTGGCCTCCGCTTAAGGCTACAAAGTTTCAATTATAGAAGAAGATAAATAAATCCCAACAAAAATGGCTGCAGCCACGGAGCAAGCAGGAGACTTGGTTCCACTCAAGGTTACAAAGTTTCAATTGTAGAAGATAAATAAACCCCAGATACCAGGGCCTCCGCTTGGATCACTGGGGGGCGTGTCCGGCCTGCAAACCACCACAGGCCCCTCGCCCAGGCAGCTCCACGCCCCAAGGGAACCCCCACCCTGATCCAGGACATCCTTCAGGGCAAACCAGCTGGCCCCCACCTGTGCACCAGGCCTCTATCCTATCTAAGAAAAGAGTAATATGCAAATTGACCATCACTCCAAAACACAAGATGGCTGCCCCCATGTGGACACAAGATGGCCAGCAAAGGAGGGCAGTTGTGGGCGATCAAGCCAGCAAGGGAGGGCAGTTGGGAGGGACCAGGCCTGCAAGGGAGGGCAGTTGGGGGTGATCAGGCCGGAGAGGAGGGAAGTTGGGGGTGATTGGGCCTGCAGGGAAGGGCAATTGGGGGGGACCAGGCCTTCAGGGGAGGGCAGTTAGGGGCAATCAGGCTGGCAGGGTAGCAGTTAGGCATCAATCAGGCTGTCAGGGGAGTGGTTAGGGGGTGATCAGGCTGGCAGGCAGAAGCGGTTAGGGGCAATCAGGAAGGCAGGCAGGTGAGCAGTTGGGAGCCAGCAGTCCTGGATTGTGAGAGGGATGTCCGACTGCCCATTTAGGCCCAATCCTACCAGGATTCTACCCTGATCACCCCCTAACCACTCCCCTGACAGCCTGATTGATGCCTAACTGCTTTCCTGCCTGCCTGTTTGCCCCTAACCTCCCTTCCCTGCAGGCCTGGTCACCCCTAACTGCCCTCCCCTGCAGGCTTAATCACCCCCAACTACCCTCCCTTGCAGGCCTGGTCCCTCCCAACTGCCCTCCCTTGCTGGCCTGATCGCCCACAACTGCCCTCCCTTGCAGACCTGGTCCCTCCCAACTGCCCTCCCCTGCTGGCCATTTTGTGGTGGCCATCTTGTGTCCACATGGGGTCAGTCATCTTTGACCACATGGGGGCAGCCACCTTGTGTGTTGGAGTGACAATCAATTTGCTTATTATTCTTTTATTAGATAGGAGGATTAGATAGGATAGAGGCCTGGTTCATGGGTGGGGGCCAGCTGGTTTGCCCTGAAGGGTGTCCCGGATCAGGGTGGCAGTTCCCTTGGGGTGTGGGGTGGCCTGGGCAAGTGGCCTGTGGTGGTTTGCAGGCTGGCCATGCCCCCCAGCGACCCAAGCAGAGGCCCTGTTATCTGGGATTTATTTATCTTCTATAATTGAAACTTTGTAGCCTTAAGCGGAGGCCAAGGCAAGCCAGGGCAGGTGGAAAGCTTTGCTTCCTCCATTGCTGGGGAAACCCAAGCCTCCTGCTCTCTCCGTGGCCGCAGCCATCTTGGCTGGGTTAATTTGCATACTCGCTCCTGATTGGCTGGTGGGCGTGGCTTGTGGGTGTAGTGGAGTGATGGTCAATTTGCATATCACTCTTTTATTAGATAGGCTGTAAGCAGTGCTGTCCTCTCCTTAGTCCACAGATCATTTGTGAGCATCCCAGGCACTGTGTGCATGTTTGCAGTGCACCAGTGAACAAAGATCCTGCCGTCAAAGAGATTACTTTTGATCAAAGGTAGACAGACAATAAAGAGTAAATAAATAAGTAAAATATGTAGTATGGTAAAAGGTAATCAATACTATAGGGAAAAAGTAGTAAGGGATCAGGAAAACAAGGATGGCAGTCAGGATTTCCTCCTTGTGAAGGTGCGACTGGAATTAAGGCTTGAAGGATGTGGGAGAGTGAACTAGGTGACTCTTGGGCAAAGAGTATTGCAGGCAGAGGGACATTTGTAGCAGGGTCAAAGTGTTTAGCAAGGAAACCATTGGGTTTGGGTAGAGTGAGCAGGGGGCACACAGGAGGAGGACTGAACCTTGAAAGCCATCGAAAGCACTTTGCATTTCTACTGTGACCAAAATGCAGTCATTGCATCACTTTGAGCTAAAGAGTGCTGTGATCTTATTTATTTAATTTTTCTTTTTAAAATAACTTTATTGAGATAGAACTCACATACAATACAACTCACCCATTTTAAGTGTATATAATTCAGTGGTTTTCTTTATAATCACAGATATATGCAACCATCACAACAGTTAATTACAAACATTTTCACACTACTAACACAAATTCTCATACCTTTTAGCTCTTCTTCACCCCCCAATCTGGAGCAGCCTTAATCTGCTTTCTGTTTCTATAGATTTGCCTATTCTGGAGATTTCATATAAATGGGAATCATAATGGTGTGGCCTTTTGTGACTGGCTTCACTTAGCATAATGTTTTCAAGGATCATTCCTTTAGTACCAAAGTATCAGTACTTCATTCCTTTTTATCACTGAATAACATTCCACTGTATGAATATACCACATTTGGTTTATCATTTTAACTGATATTTAGGTTGTTTCTACTTTTTAGCTATTGTGAGTAATGAATATTCTATGCTCATTATTATAAAAATAGTGGCCTGGTGCACGAATTTGTGCACATTGAAAGTGAATTAATTAGAAGAAATATTTTAATATTGCTATTTGCCCTTTCTCTATAATAGAAGTGTCAGAGACGAAAGAAAATTAGTAAAATGTATATGAAAATAATATATACATTTATTAATAAATAAACAATAACAACATAATATAACAACAAAGACATGATATGAAAACAACAAAACATGACATACAAACAAAAAAAAAGGTTATAAAACAACATTGATACAATGACTAATAAAGTGATTAAACTTATTCTAATATCGCCCTGTATACCACATTAAAAGTAAAAACACTTTCAGATTGCCTGGCTAATTTCCCTTGTGATGGAGTATTTACAACTTTAACTTTAATGTCACATGCTCTTCAAACTTGAGAGAAAGCAACATATAGCTGACCATGTCCGAAATCAGGTTCAGGTAGGAATATTCCTACTCTGTATATAGTTTGTCCTTGTGATTTATTAATAGTCTGTATAGAGTTTGTCCTTGTGATTTATTAATAATCACAAATGCTGGCATCATGAGAAACTGTCTTCTAATTAATTTAAATGGGAGGCCAGTGCCAGACGTGGACAAATCAATTCTTGGAATCAGAACAACCGCTCCTTCCGCAGATCCTGTTAATACTTCAGCTTCAATAATGTTAGGTCGCAATCTTGTGATAATAAATCTAGTACCATTACAAAGACCCCATTTACTATTATGATTTCTCAGTAGCAGGATGATTGCACCCACTTTCAATTTTAATTTATGACATGGCATTCCCAAAGGAGTAATACTATTAAGAAATTCGATGGGAAAATTTTCCTTTTTGGCATCATCTGTTGAATCAATGAAATTATCACTCAAATATGTGAAAATCTCCACTGAGTATATCCAAAATTTCTTCATTTAATTTTTGAATGTGCTCATTTTTTGGACAAAGAATCGCACGTTTAGATGTATTTTTAATATTATCTATAGATATACGATTTCCAAAGGTAGCTTCAATAATAGATCCATTACAAATCATTTCATGAGGGATTTCAATAATATCCATTCCTAAATGAAAACTGCTATCAAGTTTGCCATCTCCAAGTTTTACTAACTATTCGCTATAAGCAGAATCCTCTGATCTCATATTTGTTTTAAGAGACAACTTTCTGAAACATCCCCAAACACTACAGTACTTTAAACTCGTTTGTACTATGGTTGGTCGCATAGCATGTTACACAACACTGAGACATTGTCGAAAATCCCCTCCAAGAAGAACTTTCCCACCAAATGCAACATTCAAATTCATAATTTCTCTTAGTAATCTATCTATGGAATTGATAGCATGACTGGATGCCATGGTGCATTCATCAGTAAACAAGAAGTTGGGCCTTTTTAATGGTTTTAACAACTTCACTCTATATATAGAGTCTAGAGATTGAAGTTTCATTTAATGGATTTGGAATTGGAATGTTTTCAAGGTTCATTCCTATAGTACCAAAGTATCAGTACTTCATTCCTTTTTATCACTGAATAACATTCCACTGTATGAATATACCACATTTGGTTTATCAGTTTAACTAATATTTAGGTTGTTTCTACTTTTTGGCTATTGTGAGTAGTGAATATTCTATGCTCATTATTATAAAACTAGTGACCTGGTGCATGAATTTGTGCACATTATAAAGATATATTTTTCCACTACCGCCTGGACCATCCAAGAAAAAGCATTTGGGATGTACAGTTTGATCTTCGATGGCTGAAATTATAGTCTGAAAGGCTGCCAACTGTTCATCATTCAGATAATTTATCGAAGCCTCTGCCTGTTGTCACTCGTATGATTCATCACATGTATTTGTATTTGTTAATAAAGGATAGTCTGGAAGTTTGAAATGCAAACATTTCATTCCATGCAATGTGAATACTTCTTGAATTTCGTTAAGGGCATGCATTTCACAGTTCACACAGGCACCTTCTCTTTGGTGTAATTTCCAACAGAAATCTTCAATAAAATGAGATTTATTCTCATCCCATAATTTGTCTGCATTAGAAGGACATCCAAACACGCATATATATGCAAAAAGTTGCCATAGTTGTTTGGGCACATATTAAGGATGATTGCATCATCAATTGCATCTTTCCAAATAGTATTGTTGATTAATAATCCTCAATGTTTAGCAGCTTCACGAAATGTATCACAAATTATGCCTCCTACAGTTTGCAGATCAGCAAAACTTACCTCACCTTTTACATGCAGAAGCAAACGTCTAAGATAATATCATTCTGGTTCTCTAAAGCTCACAGTGAACAGTCTACCTAATACTTTATTCCCACTCTTTTGGTGTTTCCTCTACAAAGAATTATTGAACACATAATGTTGTGGAATCTCCCAATAATAATAATTATGCACATCAGAATCTTCTCTATTTAATAACCAAGCCATAAAAGTCGAATTACGCCTTTTAGCCCTATCTATAACTTCAGCAAAATCATCGGTATGAAAATACAAATTTTGATCATTTGGCAAATGAATAGCTAATCTTGTGATTGCATGAGATTGGTCATGCATTCGCATTGCAAAAAGTCTCCAAGCAGCCTCAGGAGCACTCACATACCTTGAGGCAATGAAGTCTTCATCATGATTGATAACATTTTTTTCAGAAATTTGAATATTTGCACAATCGTGCCCTTTATAGATGTATTTAAATAAATATTTGACACTTTTAATCGATGTGCAGACTTCAACATTTATATGATAGTTATATTTAAGGCACAAATATGGGTTATAAGGGACAATCCAAGTGTTATCGACATGGTGCTACCAGATCTTTGTTTGTATTTGGGATATCCATCAATATTTCCAGTGGTTGCATTTTGAAATTCTTTTGGATATCCCTTTGAACATTTTCCATGTTCCATACATGGACTATTTGAATTTTGTATTCCACATGGTCCATGTACCATATTTGATTTTACAATTTGAAAAAGTCGAGGACACTGGTCTACATCTGCCTTAATTATACAGTCAATGTCATCTCCTGTTCGTAATTTGGATTCACTATCTAATATCAATAATATGTGAGTGTGAAGCAATCCGCGTTTCTGAAATTCAATGGTATTAATTTTAGCTATTACTTTGCCAAATGAATGGAATTTACACATGTCATTTAAAAGAGCATTCAGCTTAATATTAAAAACCCTGGCTACCAAGTCAGGTCTCTTTTCAACTCTTTGCCAGCGTTTTAAATTGTTTATAATATCTGCCCATGGTTATGAATAAATCAGGCTTGCCATACTTTGTTACAATTGCCATAGCATCCTGATATTGCTGCGACATATTTCTAGGACTACCCTCAAAAGACGATGGAAGGATTATCATTTTACCAATTGGCACATTGTCATTTTCAGATCTAGATTTGAGATAATCCATCAAACCACTATATTTTTCAACTCTTAGATTGGTTTGCTTTAACGAAATTTATCCGATTGGCTTCCATTTTTTAATATGAATCGATGATATACTGTTGAGTTAATTTTCCTGCATTTAAAATAGAATTGAATGTGTCCTGAATGGAGAGATGAAATATGTAATACTGCATTTGTGTGACTCGTGTCTTTACATTTCATCTAGTATTATTGTCGATTACACTGTCATCTCTGAGTCTTAATGCAATATCCGTTCCCCAGCCTTTTCACCGTGTGGAAAAAGAATAGGATATGTCATTGCATCTAATGTAGAAAACAGGACACTGATTTGTTTCATTTTAGTGGCATTCGGATTATTGGGATCTGGTTTACAATGAATGAGCAAGTCCCTTTCAAAAGGAGGTTCCCCATCTTCATTTCTGAATATGACAGCAACCTCAGTTACATGGGGAGAATTATATTTACCTGGGTCACTGTTATGATCGTATTTAATTGCCATTTTTACTTCTGTGGGAGCAATACCTTTCACTGCTGCTGCAGATTGGGCTTCCTTTTCTACCTCATGTAGCATCTTGTATGATTTTGTTAATTCGTTTATTTCATGCATGAGGTTGTTGATGTTGATCATGAGTCTTTCTGAGCAACCTTGTTTTTCTGGCATTGTTAATCTTTTACTTGTCGCTTCAGCTATATCTAAAATATTGAGTTGAGCAAACATCCAAGAAACACCATCTGAAGGATGTAAAGTTCCAGTATGGTGATAAACTTGTCCGTATATTCTAAAATAGTATGGCCCTTGTCCTGATGGTGATACAATATTTGCACCCATTAAAGCAAAAGCAAAAGAACTATTTATCGAATGAATATTTTCCATGAAATTTTTACTGTCAGAATCTTCTATTGACATTAATTTTTTTAAATATGCTTGGTATTCTGGAAAATGTATATCATTTGGACAAACTTTATTTTTGCTACAACATCGAGTAAATTTTCCATCAGATGGATTTTCATAAGGGAAGTTTAGTGATAGGCAGAATTGACATGTAACAGTCATTCCACCACAACTATGTTTGATAATTTCATCTTCATTTACTTTGCTGTGAAGGCAGTTCCTACCATTATTGGTAGTACTTGTCAATGGCTGTCCTTCAGATATATTCTGTCAATGATGCTGGCTTCTTTTGGCTTCAGAGGTACGTTGTGCCAATAGTTGGTCTTCAGACATATTCTGTTGACAACAATGCTTTCTTTCAACTGCAGAGATACATTGTGCCAATAGTTGGTCTTCAGACATATTCTGTCCTGATACCAGCCTGGAGGAATCAGGCTCCCTCCTCTCTCCTGTCAGGGTCCCTGGTGGGGCCGGTTGGGATGGGGCCAGCTGGGGAGAGGGGCTGCGGGAGGTTGGGGGGGGGGCGATTGGCTGCCAGTGAGCGTGGGGCAGGGCAGACAGGGGTGCTGGAGGAGTCGCGAGCTGAAGGCCGTGGGGGTGCACTTCCAGTCTTTGTGGCTCGTCACTTGGGTTGGTGGCCCGCTCAATGGCTGCTGCTGGGACATGGGCCCGAGTCGGAAGGAGGTGGGGAGGGCACCCAGCCTCAGCAGCGGCACAGGAAGGGCCCGCTGAGGAGCCCTTCTCCAGTTTATGGCCCCTGGTTGTGCTGGTATCTGCAGGCAATCCTGGGGATGCAATTGAGGCTGACACTCAAGTCCCTGTGTCCAGCAGGAATGGCATTTGCTCCCCAATCTTGCAAATGCTGTGCTTGAACTGAATATAAAAGTAGAAAGGCCAGTGTGGCCGAGCTGAATAAACCTCTGTGGGAGGCGACTGTGGCTGATCAGGGGACAGTGCCAGTCAGTGAACGGCAGGCCCTGCACCCCATCACCAGGCCGCCGCCATTGTTGGTGGCTTCCCTCTGTGGGAGGCAACTCCGGCAGGCTGATTGGAGGACCCTTTTATTATATAGAATTATAATAATGTTATATTAGTATTATGATGATTATTATATAATGTTCATTCTATGAACATTCATGTACAAGTTTTATTTGACTACCCATTTCCAGTTCCTTTGTGCATATACCTAAGAGTGGAATTGAAAGGACCACTCTAGCTGTAGTGTTGGGAATGAACTGTGGAGGTACATGGTAGAATCAGGCATATCTGTCAGAGGTTTGTAAGAGATGATGGTGGCTTGGAGTATGGTGGTAGCAGTAAAGGTAGTAGGAAATTAATTGATTTTGGATATATTTTAAAGTTAGAGCCAACATTCTTTTCTGCAGCTTGTTAGCAGTAACCATTTGCCCACACATTTCTCTAGTCTTACAGAGCTGGGTAAGGATGGGGGGCAAGTGTGCAGAGTGGTGATAGCTGGAGCAGCAGAGATAGGCCTGCTAAATTTAATAATTTCCACTAGAAATGGGTTGGGGGTGGAGGTTAGTGCCTATTTCCACTTTGAGTTCCAGCATAAATTCCAGCAGCAGTAAGAGACCAAGTCAACATGTTTATTTTCCATTAGATTGTCATTTTTTTTTTCTAGGATATGGAATGCTTACTCATCTGTATATCTTCTAGGTCCTGTGTCTGACACATGGTAGGTGCTCAGTAATTTGGAGCTGGAGAGAGATTAGACTATGTTCACCTTGTGTTTCTGGAGATTAGAAATTTGTCTTCTTTTTTTAAAATTAATTAATTAATTAATTTATTTATTTATTTTAATTTTATTTTTTAAAATTTCTTTATTGATTAAGGTATCACATATTTGTGCTCATCCCCCCATTCCCCTCCTGAACCCTTCCCCACGCATGCCTCCACCCCCCTGTTGTCCGTGACCAATGGTTAGGCTTATATGCATGCATACAAGTCCTTTGGTTGATTTCCCCCCCTTACCCCCACCCTCCCCTACCTTCCCTGAGGTTTGACAGTCTGATCGATGCTTCCCTGTCTCCGGGTCTGTTTTTGTTCATCAGTTTATGTTGTTCATTATTTCCCCTAGATGAGTGAGATCATGTGATACTAGAAGTACACTTATAAGAACCGAAAATGGGACAAGCAATAATGGTTATGCTGAGAGGCAAATGAATCAGTCTGTAGTGAGTTTCTTTCTGGGCCAACAGTTCTTTTGAGTCCCAATTTCAATGTCAAACAGTTCCTTATGTGTACATGTCAGCAATGATATTTCAGTTCTGGATGGTGGACAAATGGTGGTAATGCAGGTCTGACCCTCTCTGGTTTGGTCCTGGGCAACCTGCAGCGATGCACAGCTGCTGACTGCTGGTATGGCAAGGCGTCGTCAGCATCTTCCATCTCTGGACTGTTTCTCTTATGTCTTCATGGCTGGAGCAGTCCTGTCAATTCCTCTCTGTTGCAGGAATCCACATGGTCTTGGAGTTGTTTTCTGAAAATATACAAACATATTCTCGACCAAAAGTTAATAAAGGAATCTTTTTTATAAATTTGACTTGGGATCCTTTTTTATTTTTTTGCCCAAATGATTTTTCCTTTGGCTTGTTATGACACCATGTGTGTTTTTCATGGGTGTCTTGCTGTTGGCATTACAAATGAAAGTTAATTTTCTAAAGTAAAAATGTTCTAGATGTAATTTACTTACAGGATATTTTTCCTTACATGATATTCTTTTACTGTCCCCCCTTTTTTGATTTAAATATTAGGAGGCTTTTGGAAATTTTATAATGTAGTCTTGATACCTTTTAAATTTTAATTTTTTGCACTAAAATATAACTGCTTTAGGTTCGTTACATGTTACGCAATTTTACCATGAGATGAACTACCAATAAAAATTTTAGTTAACACTTTAGGCTTAGGCTTTTTGTCCAGTACCATTAATTTTTGTAGAATATTCAGTTATTTCACTTAGCCAATTTAAATTAGTCTGAGAACTTAACTACTATTTTACTTTCAAATTTAATACTCTATCAACAATCTTATTTTACCCTGTAAATATTAGTGGGAAGGATTATTTTCCTTCTTGAGTAGGCCCTGAGCATTCCTGGTGCTAGGCTGGATTTAGATATCAAAAATCCACTTCCCCACACCATGGGTACAAGACAACTCAAACAAGTCTCATTGCAGTGAGAGGGCAGCTGTTGTCGGCCAAGTCTTGTCTTCTTTATCACAGTGTCACTGAGTTCTAGAACACTAACCATTATATAATCATTGTTCCATAATGAATGAATGAATAATGAATGAATGTTTGTTCCCCTGAAATTCTCTTTTACCAGATGTTCTTACAGTTCACTTCCTCCTTGTAGTTTTTAACTGTCACAAACTCAAGGAAGCCTTCTCTCTCCACTGCCTCTAAATTAGCAGTCCCACCCCATACATACATACTCCTTAATTTTTTTCATGCTTTTCTCTTTTCCTTAGCACATATAACCTTCTCACATACTCTGTATCTTATTAATTATCTTGGGTTTTGTCAGTCCCCCTCTGTAATGTAAACCCCCTGGCAGTGATTTTGCTGTCTTTTATTTACTGCTGTTATCCTAGGATCTAGAACAGTATCTGGCACATAGCAAATAATCATTATATGTTAAATGAATAAATGAGCTTTTTTGCCACCCCCACTCTCACTTCTTGACATTTCTTTTCTTTTTTCTCATGACCAATGCATCTTTCCCATTGCTTATTCAATCAATAAATATTTACTAAAAACTTATATTTAACACTAGGTTTGGAGCTATGGGACTTGCAAAAGAAGTATTAGATATGTCACATCCTATCCTCAAAATGCTTATATTCTAATTGAGGATACAATATTGCAAGTTTAAAACAATTAAATACTAATTGGGGAAAACCCCAATCATTTTTATAGCACTTTATAATATATATATAAATCAATTTTCACAAGTAACTTTGTATACATTATCTTACTATATTAAACAGGAGGGTATTGATGATGTGTCATGGAAATCCATGGAAGAATTCATAGACTGTGAGCTAGATAACTCAGGAAAAAAACAAAAAAACAGTGGAGTTAAGAAGGGTGGATATGACCTGAAAAAGAAGCAGGAAAATGAAATGCTTTCATATTAAAGAGAAAGAAAGGCTCAAAGATTGAACCAACTGCTGTGTGACAGGGGCAGTTGATTTTCTGTGCTCCTAGAGCCAAAGATACACTGTATATTAAGAAGTCCAGACGGAGAACCATGATGGTGGTGTAGGTAAATGAGGTAAATGAGGTGCTCACTGTCTCCCACAACCACATCAAAATTACAACTAAACAAAACAACCATCATTCAGGACCACCTGAAATCTGACTGAATGGAAGTCCTACAACTAGAGAAGTAAAGAAGGAAGCACATTGAAACTGGTAGGAGGGGTGGAGGCACGGAAAGGGCTTGTCCAACACCCACATGTGGCATTTTTTTTAATGAGAAGGATATCTTGGTCTCCCATGAGGAGCAAGGAGTCTTAACTCCACACCAGAACTTTCAGCCCAAGGTTCCAATGCTGGGAAGAGAAGTCCCCATAACTTCAGATTATAAAAACGAGCGGGGATTGTGGCTGAGTGACATGGAGGCTGCTGGAGTCTCTGGTATTCCTTTTAAAGGGTCAGCCTACAGACTTACTTGAACTGCTGCCTTCTAAGCTCCAACACTATGTGTGTGTGGGAGGGCGGGGGGAGGTCCAGGGATATATGGGGAGGATCTGAATTGTCTGGTATCAGAGCAAGAAATCAGGGGTGGCTTTCTCCAAGACAGGTACTCACAGGTTTCATTGTTCCTATGGTAAGATCTCCCCCATTGCAGAGCTGAGTAGAAGGGCTATATCGGAGTCTCCATCAAACTGGCCAACACTGTTTGCTCTACCCTGGTGATTCCCTCAGACCTAGCCCCACCTAATTTGCAGCCCCACCCAAACGGTTTCCAGTGGCTTTCCATGTGAATGGCCTGTCCTGGCTCAGGCTTCAGACTTCCCTCAAAGAACCAGCAGCTGGTGTTACCATGCCCCATACCACACAATAAGAAGCCCCAGGCCTGGCACTAGCAGCAGATGGCCTTGCTTCACAGCTTGGCTTCGCTTGGTCATTTCCAAAACCCAATACAAGTAGAAACCATCTGCAGATCACACTCTAGCTCAGCCGTGGGCAAACTATGGCCCGCGGGCCGGATCCGGCTGTTCTATCTGGTTCTTTTGCTCTCCCCTCCACTCCTTTACTTTGAATTTATATTAGTTCACACAAACACTCCATCCATGCTTTTGTTCCGGCCCTCTGGTCCAGTTTAAGAACCCATTGTGGCCCTCAAGTCAGAAAGTTTGCCCACCCCTGCTCTAGCTCCTTCCTGATGGCCCCAGGTAATAGCTGACTTTGCATCTCCTGGGAAGCCCCAGAACCAGTGCACCCAGGGGACAGCTTCAGACCATGCCAGATTACAACTCTATGCATCCATGAGCGATGCACACAGGTGCAGACTCAGTGACAACCAAAGCCCCACTGAAGTCAATCCTGCTCCATAGGGGTGTCTCCTGCACCACAGCTCTTCTACTGTAGTTTCAGCTGGTCCTCACAACCAATTGCACTGGACGTCAATTCCTCCCAATGACATCAACAGCAATCAAGGCTCAACTACAACAAGACTGTGCACACAGCCCACACAGGGGCACACCTACTGTGCCCAGCTCAGGTGACTGGGGAGGCTATGCCACTGAGCCCTACAGGGCACCTACTACACAAGGCCACTCTGCCAAATCCAGGAGACACAGCAGCTGTACCTAATACACAGAAGCAAACACAGGGAAGCAGCCAAAATACAGAGAAAAAGAAACATGTCACAAATAAAAGAACCAAAGAAAGCTCCAGAAAAATAATTAAATGAAATGAAAGCAAGCAAACTATTAGCTATATAATTCAAAACAAAGGTTATAAGGATGCTCAAGGATCTTAATGAGAGCTTCAAGGGACTTAGTAAGAATTTGAAGGATCTTAGAATTTTAAGGAAAATAGTAAGAACATCAAAGATATGAAAAAGGACCAGTCAGAAATGAAGAATACACTAACTGAAGTGAAGAATAATTTGCAGGGAACCAACAGTAGAATATAGGATGCCAAGAATCATATCAGTGATTTGGAATATGAGGAATCAAAAAACACCCAATCAGAAGAGAAAAAAGAAAACAAAATAAAAAAATATGAAGATAGTGTAACAACTTCAAACATAGCAACATTCACATCGTGGAGGTGCCAGAAATAGGAGAAAGAGAGAGAAAGATATTGAAAATCTATTTGAAGAAATAATGACAGAAAACTTCCCTTACCTGCTGAAAGAAATAGACTTCATGTCCAGGAAACACAGAGAGTCCCAAACAAGAGGAACCCAAAGAGGCCTACACTAAGACACATCACAATTAAAATGCCAAAGGTTAAAGACAAAAAGAGAATCTTAAAAATAGCACAAATGAAGCAGTTAGTTACCTACAAAGAAGCTCCCATAAGACTGTCAACTGATTTCTCAACAGAAACTTTACAGGCCAGAAGGGTGTGGCAAGAAGTATTCAAAGTGATGAATAGCAAGAACCTACAACTAAGATTACTCTACCCATAAAAGCTATCACTTAGAATTGAAAGTCAGATAATCAGCTTCACAGACAAGAAAAAGCTAAAAGAGTTCATCACCACCAAACCAGTATTACATGAAATGTTGAAGGGTATTAATGAAAACAATGAAGGAGATGAAGAAGAAGAAGAAGAAGAAGAAGAAGAAGAAGAAGAAGAAGAGGAGGAGGAGGAGGAGGAGGAGGAGGAGGAGGAGGAGGAGGAGGAGGAGGAGGAGGAGGAAGAGGAGGAGGAGAAGGAGGAGGAGGAGGAGGAGGAGGAGGAGGAGGAGGAGGAGGAGAAGGAGAAGAAAAAGAAGTATGAACAATAAAATGGCAATAAATACATATCTATCAATAATTGAATCTAAAAATCAAAATAAGTGAGCAAGGAATCTAATGAACAAAATAAACTGATGAATAAAATAGAATCAGAGGCATGGAAACATGGAACAGACTGACTAATCTCAGAGGGAAGGGGGGAGGGGCAGGAAGAGATTAACCAAATAATTTATATGCATACTAGAGGCCCGGTGCATGAAATTCGTGCAGGGGGGGGGGTATCCCTCACCCAGCCTGCATCCTCTCCAATCTGGGACCCTTCGGGGGATGTCCAACTGCTGGCAGTCGGACATCCCTCTCACAATTGGGACTGCTGGCTCCTAACTGCTCACCTGCCTGTCTGCCTAATTGCCCCTAACTGCTTCTGCCTGCCAGCCTGATCACCCCCTAACCACTCCCCTGCCAGCCTGACTAACACCTAACTGCTCCCCTGCCAACCCAATCGCTCCCAACTGCCCTCTCCTGCTGACCCGGTCACCCCCAACTGCCCTACCCTGCCGGCCCAGTTGCCCCCAACTGCCCTCCCCTGCTGGCCTGATGGCCCCAACTGCCTTCCCCTGCCAGCCTGGTCACCCCAACTGCCCTCTCCTGCTGACCTGATCTTGCCCCCAACTGCCCTCCCCTGCTAGCCTGGTCCCCCCCAACTGCCCTCCCCTGCTGGCCTGGTTGCCCCCAACTGCCATCCCCTGCTGGCCTAATCTTCCCCCCAACTGCCCTCCTCTGCTGGCCAATTTGGTTCTGATTGGTTGGTTTCTATGCCAGTCAGTGTCAAAAGCTCCGCCTCTTAGGCAGCCATTGGCTCCTCACAGTTCACCCGGATTTGGTTCTGATTGGTCGGTTTCTATGCCAGTCAGCGTCAAAAGTTCCACTTCTTAGGCAGTCATTGGCTACTCACAGTTGACCCAGATTTGGTTCTGATTGGTCAGTTTCTATGCCATTCAGCATCTCTGGGCCTATCAACGGGGCCTGATCAGAAAGGTGGGCTGATCAGCAGCCCTGGTGGAGGCCTGGAGAGAAATGGAGGCACAGCTGCTGGAGAGATAGAGAGAGGCAAGTGCTGATCAAAAGCTGCCACAGAGGCTATAGATCAGACCCTGCTTCCCTCTTCAGGCCTCTCTCCAGGCCTGATTCGCAGCCTCCTCATCAGTCAGGGCTTGGTTACTGTGCCTGCAGCCATAGCAGTCAGTGCTGGGTCATCACGCCTGCAGCCATAGCAGTCAGTGCTGGGTCACCATGGCAACCCACCGCTGACTGCAGGACTGACTTCCAGTTGGTTGAGCCTCCAGTCATGATGGACCCAGGGTTTTTATATATTAGGATATGCACTACCCATAGACACTTAGGATGGTGAAGACCCAAGGTGGGGTGGGAACCGGGTGGAGAGAGGCAATGTGGGGAAAGGGGGGTATCTATAATACTCTCAACAATAAAGATTTAAAAAAAGTCTTAAGAATAGTAGGGGAGGGTAGGATCAATGTTTGAGGAGTCAATTAAAGTTTATACTAAGTGTGTTATGTTTGGAGGAACCTTGGAAGATTTTAATTAGAGGATTACAGTATGAGCATGATTGTTTCAGAGGTCTGTTCCACAAGAAAGAGGGGCTGGATGAGAGAAAGAAGTTGAAGTCTGTTACATGTGGAGAGCAGTGAGAGAGCTAAGACTTGGGTGGTGCCAGTGGGAATGGAGTTACGCCTCTGTATTTTATATCCAGTAAGCAATCAACTAATAGAATAAAATAAAGTAAAATGCCAGACATTTTGAAAGGAATAAATCAAGAAAGTGATTGAGGTTAATAAATCATTACCTAAATGTGATCATAGGAAAGTTGAAAAGTATCATTCAGATATTTTATAGATTTTAAAAAATGAAATATAATTATCAGAGGTCTAACTTAAAGTGCTTTTTTATAAATGAATTTCCAATTGGTTTTAAGATCTTAGAAATCAGAGACATGCATCCAGAGAATGAATTCATCCACATATTTAGTTACATCTGTAATGTAGAGAATTAGTTTTTATTGCTATACATAGTTAAAATTTAAGAAGCTAGTTCTACAGCTTTTTGCTCATGTTGCTGAAATTAGTGTACTCTTAAAATGAATAAGAAATTGATGATAAATGAATGCGTTAAGTGGGAGGCATAGTGAGCCACACATTGTCACTGTTCATATCAGTTATAAACTGAACTCCGTCTATACATGACAAGTTACCTCTGGGAAGCTTATGATATCTTCTTAGGAAAAGAAAAGGCCTTCTTTTTTCTGACTCTTTATGAGCTCATTAACTCTCAGCAATTTCCCAGCAGCTAGCAAACATCTAAAATTGCCAAGTAATTCCAAAACTGTATAATAACAGTTAATTTGTGGCAGAAGGAAGGCATTCCCTTTTTGTACAGTTAAATTTTGTAGAGGTAAGTTTGCATATTTAGGCAGAAAAATATGTGTATCAAAGTTTCTAATAAATCTGTTGTGTTTCAAACTAATGTTTCAAAATTAGGAATAAAATAATTGTAAAATAGCATTAAAATAGGCATTTAAACTTATCTTTAAACATGAACATGACTTTGTAAGAAATGTATTTAATATTAAAACTTATATTGTATAGGTAATGGAGTGAAGAGAAAGTTAGACATTTAAGAAAAAAACTTTCATTTACATTTATTAGAGGTTGTATTTTGCTATTTCTAGGAGCATTAGATCAAATATAGATAAAATATAGGAGTGTAAAGAGCATAGCCTGCTTATTTATATAGAATGTTTGAAAGTAAGAAAAAAAGAGAGCTAAGTTTGTACAGACTCTCATTTTCTTTTCTTGACTAATTTCAGGCCTTGGAAAGTGAATTTGTTTCTTGCCAACTCCATCAGTGGATTGATCTTATATTTGGCTACAAACAGCGAGGACCAGAAGCAGTTCGTGCTCTGAATGTTTTTCACTACTTGACGTATGAAGGCTCTATGAACCTGGATAGCATCACTGACCCTGTGCTCAGGGAGGTAGGTGTTCAGTCCCATAATTAAAAAAAAAAAAAAATCTGTCATCCCTCAAACACACATGTGACTTTCCAGCTCTTACTGTATAAATTTTCTTTCAACATAAATTTTAACAAAATATAAATTTCAATCCTTGACAAATATGGAAAAATGAATGTTATATATCAAAACCAAGTAATGAGATCTGCATGTTGTTCCTATATGAATTGCAGACATATATGATGAACTCAAATACCCTTATTTCATTTTACTTCAGCATCTTCATTAAAATGCTTAATGACTTATGTGTGTAATTAATGAAACCTAGTTGAATATTTAAATACTAGGAGCCCAGTGCACAAATTTGTGCACCTTGAAAGGAACCGTGGGCCATACGGCTGTGGTGGGCACAGGAGCGGGTCTTGGCCCTCCTCCACACCCCTACCTGCCTCCTCCCACCACGGCCCTAGGTCCCCTCTCTGCCTGCAACCCCGCTCCCACCACTGCTACTCCCACACGCTGATGGCACTGGCCCCGCTCGCACCGCTGATGGCGCTGAGTGATTGGGGCCAGCACCAGCAGCGGGTACGAGCAGGGCCGACACCATCAGTGGGTGCGAGTGGTGGCTGCTGCCCTGATCACCCCTCAGGAGCAGGAGGAGGTAGAGAAGTCCTGAGGGGCGATCAGGGCCGGCAGCTGCTGCTCGCACCCGCTGACGGTGCTTAGTGATTGAGGGTGCGAACGGTGGCTCCAGTGCTGGCAGCATGTGCAAGTGGGGCCGGCGCCAGCAGCAGGTGTGAGCACCGGGTGGGACTGTGGCACATGGGAGCAAAGAATTTTCAGTAACCACCAGAGGCTTGCCCTGATGACAGCAACTGGTGCCCCACCTTGGTCTGGCGCCCCTGCTTACCTGCTTTACCATTCTGCCGCGGCCAACACCCACCATATTCAGTGCTCTGCCGCCTGCTGCTGATGCCCACCATGTTTTGCTTGCTCCCCCTGGTGGTCAGCGCATCAAGCGACCAGTTGTTCTGCCGTTCAGTCTATTTGCATATTAGGATTTTACATATAGGCAGTTTTCGGGTTCATCGGACTCTATGTACATTGTTTTGTGGTTACGTCGCCATCTCCCATCCTATCTAATAAAAGAGTAATATGCAAATTAACCATCACTCCACTACACCCACAAGCCATGACCACCAGCCACGCCCACCAGCCAATCAGGAGCAAATATGCAAATAAACCCAACCAAGATGGCTATGGCCACAGAGAGCAGGAGGGCGGCTTGGGTTTCCCCGGCAATGGAGGAAGCCAAGCTTTCCGCCTGCCCTTGCCGGCCTAGGCCTCCACTCAAGGCTACAAAGTTTCAATGATAGAAGATGCATAAATCCAAACAGAAATGGCGGCAGCCACAGAGCTGGAAAGAGCAGGAGGCTAGGGTTGCCCCAGGCGATGGAGGAAGCCAAGCTTTCCACACACCCTGGCCGGCCCAGGCCTCCGCTTAAGGCTACAAAGTTTCAATTATAGAAGATACATAAATTCCAACAGAAATGGCTGCCGCCACGGAGCAAGCAGAAGGCTTGGCTCCGCTCCAGGCTACAAAGTTTCAATTGTAGAAGATAAATAAACCCCAGATACCAGGGCCTCTGCTTGGGTCGCCAGGGGGCGTGGCCCGCCTGCAAACCACCACAGGCCCCTGACCCAGGCTGCCCCATGCCCCAAGGGAACCCCCACCCTGATCCGGGACACCCTTCAGGGCAAACCAGCTGGCCCCCACCCATGCACCAGGCCTCTATCCTATCAAATAAAAGAGTAATATGCAGATTGACCATCACTCCAACACACAAGATGGCTGTCCCCATGTGGTCAAAGATCCTGCCGCCATGTGGACACAAGATGGCCACCACAAGATGGCTAGCAGGGTAGGGCAGTTGGGAGGAACCAGGCCTTAAAGGGAGGGCAGTTGTGGGCAATCAGGCCAGCAGGGGAGGGCAGTTGGGAGGGACCAGGCCTGCAAGGGAGGGCAGTTGTGGGCAATCAGGCTAGCAGGGGAGGGCAGTTGGGAGGGACCAGGCCTGCAAGGGAGGGCAGTTGGGGGCAATCAAGCCTGCAGGGGAGGGCAGTTAGGGGTGACCAAGTTAGCAGAGGAGGGAAGTTGGGGGCGACCAGGCCTGCAGGGAAAGGCAGTTGGGAGGGACCCAGGCCTAAAGGGGAGAGTAGTTGGGGGGGACCAGGCCTGCAGGGAAGGGCAGTTGGGGGGGACCCAGGCCTGCAGGGGATAGCAGTTGGGCGGTGGGCAAGCCTGCAGGGGAAGACAGTTAGGGGTGACCAGGCCTGCAGGGGAGGGCAATTAAGTGTGACCAGGCTTGCAGGGGAGGGCAGTTAGGGGTGACCAGACCTTCAGGGGAGGGCAGTTAGGGGTGACCAGGGTGGCAGGGGAGCAGTTAGTCATCAATCAGGCTGGCAGGGGAGTGGTTAGGGGGTGATCAGGCTAGCAGGCAGAAGCGGTTAGGGGCAATCAGGAAGGCAGGCAGGTGAGCAATTGAGAGCCAGCAGTCCTGGACTGTGAGAGGGATGTCCGACTGCCCGTTTAGGCCCGGGTGGGATTGGGCCTAAACATGCAGTTGGACATCCCTTGAGGGGTCCCAGATTGGAGAGGGTGCAGGCTGGGCTAAGGGACACACACTCCTGTGCACAAATTTTGTGCATCGGGCCTCTAGTTTATTTATAAAAAAAAAATTCCATCATTTTGACGTATGTACATATGTGCTTTATGTTTTTATTATTTATTTACCACAAGTAAAGGTCAGGAATTGTTATCTTTCTTTTAAATATTTTTTACTGTTTCACTTCATTACTGCTGTGTATGTGCTCCATGTGAGTGACGTAGGTGCTTATGTAGGTGAGTTCCCAACTTATGGCGAAAATAGCATTACGTTGCACCATAAGAATGGATCAACAATGTAACCCAAAGACCTACTGTATATAGATAGATAATAGTTCACATAAAAATAATCTGCCAGTGTTTTTTTTTTAAATAAAAGCAAAATGATAACCTTCTAGAAAGAATACTCAAAAAATACATCAATGGAATAGATGATGCTATAGTATTTTATTCCCATATGTTCTCACCCTAAAATTTTATAGTGAACAGTTGGAAATTATATATTATAGCAGCAATTATCAACCTTTTTCATTTCATGGCACACATGAACTAATTACTAAAATTCTGCAGCATACCAAAAAGATATATTTTTTGCTGATCTGACAAAAAATTGGTATAATTTTGATTCATTCACAGTGATTATTGTTGTGTTGGCTATTGTCATTTTTTTATTTGACAATCCAAGGGAAAAGAGGTCAGTGCCCCTGACTAAATAGGTATTGCATGTTTTAAAAATTCTTGTGGCTCACAGGTTGAAAATTGCTGTGTTATAGTATTTGTATAAGTATTTTTAGTGAAAATATTCCGATAAAATATGTAAATCACTTCCACATTGCATAACATGATTTAAGATAGGTGAAAAGAATGAACATGCAACAGCTGCTACATAAGTGTCAATGCAAGGAAGCTCTATTCCAGTCTTCCTTCTACCATCTGCTTTAAGCAAAACGCAATCGTTTCTACATTTTCATTCAGTGAAATGCTTTTTAATTTTTAATTTTAGAGGTGGAAAACTTGTAGATTTGGAAAAATAAAGCCCTACAAGAAGAACTTGCATGCATAAAATTTTTTCTTACATACCTCTATAAACCAAAATTACTTTATTTGTATGGCTTCAAGCCAAGAAGAGGAAAGAGAAGGGACATGCCTCATGATCATTGATCATTGGACCCTTACGGCTAAAATTCAGAAAACACATCGCAAGCATGGTATTAAGTGCAATATTATAGCATATTGTGTACACAAGGAAGTAGAATTATTGCCTGAAGCTAGGAGTAAAAGATAGAGACAGATAATAAATGAATTAGAGAGAAGTCAGATATAATAAAATTAGTTGGTGAAATAGGGATATTCTCTACAAAACATTACACTCACCTAATTTAGTATCTCCCCAGTTGTGTTCAAACTATAAGATTATTTTGTAGGAGATAATTCTGACTGAGCTTAATTATTCTCTTAAAAATACACCTTTGCTTAACACACCCAGTTCTATAAACTCCTTACAAACTACATTCTCCTTTTAAAACCAATACTTTAGAATTATAAAAAAAAGAAAATTATTAAAATAGCTTCTTATTTTATTCCAAGACCAACTCCAAATTACTTTTTTTACTTTTAAATATTGTAGACATTTTTGCTCCTGAATATTTTATTATATACTTTATCCATTATAAAGTTCTGTTCTTATAAAGAAAGTTGCAAGATAATCTTCTTGGACAAATACAAATATTTTAAGCTTATTGCATGTAATGAAAGTGCAAGGCACATTAAAATTGACAAAAAAATAGAAGATTTTTTAATATTTAAATGAGAGGGGAAATTAATGAGAGAATAAAGAGAAAATGGAATCAGAACTGAGACTTTCTTTACATGGATATAGTGTTTATTATTTGAGTCCTTAAAAAAATACCTGCTTCTACAAAATACCACACCATTGCTTTGGACAGTGAAAGAAACAATATACAGGTCTTAATTGTCAAACTGTAGAACTTCCTACTGAGTCATTAGATGAAAATGTGTAATGTAAAATTTTTCTTTTGGTTGGGAATGGTTCAACCACAGGGTTTTTCTTATTATATAGATCATCAGAACAATATGTAACATACTGCTCCTGACGGCCTCGTAGTGATGCAGACTGTTGAGTGCTACGGTACTTTAGTTCAGGACTCTCTCCTCTAGCACATCACTGCTGAATACTGAGGTTCCATTAGAGAAACCCTGAGAATCATTCTGTGGCATGTGTCCTCCTTCCCTAGGCTCCATACTTGCCTCCCAGACCCAATAACTCTTATTTTTCAGAATACTAGGTGAGGAAACATATACCTGGAACACAAGTTACTTCCTTCCCCAGCCAGGATAGGCCCAAACATACACCAGCAGAGATGTTTGCCCTGACCCTAGGACCTGTGTCAACTCAGCAGATTAAATGTGTCAATAGATTAAGTGATTTTATGGGATATGAGTTAATTTTCTCTCTCCCCGCTCCCTACCCTTATCTCCTCTACCACTAACCTAACATATTCCCACAACAAAAGTTCTGCACTAACATTTAAGAACCAGCAACAAAGGATAAATCAGCTGAATCCTTTAGCTATCTAATGTGGCCAACTGATTAGTCTCACTCCACCTCATTTGCTCTCTTTATAAAGGAGGGATAATACAGTGCATATGTTTCCCAACATAAAAGCACTTAGCATCTCCTGTCAGAAGAAAGAACTGTAGAGAAGTAAAATGAAGCATAGCATAGTCACTGTTTGGTGATCATCTGTGCCCTTACATACACAGTCCCCTTGTGAGGAGGTCCTCTGGGAGGCACACCACCTCTTTCAAAACATCAGTGTTGACTTCCTGGAGGTCTGCACTGTGGTGCTATGACTCCAGAGAATTGATACCTACCTATGCTCTTGGAAAAAAAGCAGTGTTCAAAATGTTAATCCTTGTATTAAGCTAAGTGCATTACCTTTATTTGATAATATTTATCTTAGTATTTTTTAAATGCTAAGATGACTACTTTTTACATAAATAAAACCAAAGGAAGCTCATTACAATTAATCTCCACCAAACTCCAACTAGCCTAAGGAAGATGTTTCTTTTAAATCCTTAAATTAAACACTGGTTTAAAAGAGAAATATCTAGTATATGACTATCCCTTTTGTAAAAAAAGAAATCCCACATTTTGAGCTAAAATTGGATAAATAGCTTAAGGTTATTGATTGTTCCTTGACAGGTGAAATCATGAAGCAGCACTAATCACAGCAATTATGGCATTAAAATGTCAAGAAATTAGAGGTCAGAATAACAGATAATTTTCTTCTCTATGTCATATTTAAAATTGACATTCTTTGACTGCTTCGGATTTCTGGTTGAGAAAAATTGGATGGCTTAACTTATTTTATACTTGTAAAACAGTAATTGATAATAATCTCTTTCATGATAGCCTCTGGACAGAAACATGACAGAACAGTTCTGGTGCAAAGCTCTTCTTAATATGTAAACACTAGATCTGTTGGATATTAGAAATTATTTTAATTGTCTTAAGTCTTGGCGTACATCATGAACTAGATGCTTTTTTTTCCATAGATGAGCTCAACTGGCTAAGTAGTTATTTTAAATATGATAATGAATAGTTTTTCTTATCCATTTTTACATATTAATAAAAAATTATGTGATTTTATTTATATTTTTCCTACCAAATTATGGCTGAGCAACTCCATCTTATGGCCTGCTTAGGTTAGTAATTATCTGGTCCTACAGTTTTCTACCTCCTTGCTACTCAAATGTGGTCCAGAAACCACCAATATCAGCATCACCTGGGAACTTGTTTGAACTTCAGACTCTCAGGCCGCCCCATCCTACTGAATTAGAACATGCATTTAAGGAGGTCCTAGCTGACTTGTTTGAAATAGTAAAGCTAAGGAAGTACTGCTCTACTAAAAGTGTGTTAGAATGGCCTAGTAAACTTTATTTCCCTACAGAAATAGAGAGAATGGTGTAATGAACCCCTATGTACTTATCACCCAATTTAAAAAAATTGACCTCTTATTTCATCTATACCCCCACTTTCACCCCTCAACTACTAGTATTTTCAAATGCCATATCCATCTCATCACATCTAATACACTGTCCCCTTCCCCATCCCATTGGCATCTTGGAATACGTAGGGAAAAGGATCAAGCAGACTTATTTTAGGGGAAATAAAATCTCCCCAGGCATTTCACATACATTCCCAGTAAAAAACAAACAAACAAACATTAACCTAGCCCAGTGGTCGGCAAACTGTGGCTCGCGAGCCACATGCGGTTCGTGAGCCACATGCGGCTCATGAGCCGCAGTTTGCTGCTCTGTTGACTAATGAGTTTGCTGACCACTGACCTAGCCTAAAGCTCTTATTAAATGATTTTTCCAACACTCAGCTATGCAGCCAGAGTGTGCATTTAAGTGAGTTCTCCTGATTCTCAAGTCAAGTTTTCTTTAGTCCCATTCTTTTCTAGGAATATAAAAATAACAGAATAATTACTAATGCTTATTTGTTTCCAGGATAATATTCTTCTTAGTTCCAAAGTGATTCTTAAAAATTTAAGGGATATCTAATGTGTATTTTCATTTTATTAAGCTGTGTTAAATTATTTTTTAATATCTTAATCACTTTTATTAATGTAAATTTGTTAGTCTTAGTCTTCTCCCATATAAAACAAAACAGTGAAGAAAAAAATTAGGCCATGAAACAAATTATCAAGGATATAACAAGATATTCAAATTTGTTGTTAAAATGTTTCATGATGGATATTTATTTATTAAAAGTAAAAATACCATCATGAATATTAACTGATTCCTACCTCTAGATTTAAATCTATTTATGGGTTTTCATTGTTGACACTATTACAGATGTCCCCCATTTCTTTCCCCACTTTGCCCACTTCCATCCAGTATCCCTGCATCTGGCCTTCATCACACTGTTGTCTGTGCCCATGGTATATGCATGTGTTCTTTGGCTAATCTCTTCACATTCTTTCATCTAGTTCACCCCTCTCTCCTCCCCTCTGACATCTGTCAGTCCGTTCCATACATCTATGCCTCTGGATTTATTTTGTTAGTTTATTTTGTCCATTAGATCCCACATATAAGTGAGATCATGTGGTATTTGTCTTTCTCTGACTGGCTTATTTCACTTAGCATAATAATCTCCAGATTTGCCTTGCTGGTGTGGCTCAGTGATTGAGCATAAACCCATGCACCAAGAGGACATTGGTTTGATTCCTGGTCAGGGCACATGCCCACGTTGTGGGCTTTATTCCCAGTAGGGGGCATGCAGGAGGCAGCTGATGGATGATGTTTCTCTCTGATCGATGTTTCTATCTCTCTATGCCTTTCCCTTCTATCTCTAAAAATAAAAAAAACATATTAAATAATAATAATAAAATAGGGAACTCATGCATCTTAACAAAAGGAAGATAAACAATCCAGTAAAAAAAAAGGGGGGGGGCAAAACACCTAAATAGATACTTTTCTAAAGTGGACATACAGAAGGCAAAGAGACATATGAAAACATGCTCAAAGTCACTAATCATCTGAGAGATGCAAATCAAAATGACAATGAGGTATCATCTCACACCTGTCAGAAAGGCTATCATCAACAAATCGATAAAGGACAAGTCCTGGCAAGGATGTGGAGAAAAAGGAACCCTCGTGCACTGCTGGTGGGAATGCAGACTGGTGCAGCCACTGTGGAGAACAGTATGGAGTTTCCCCCAAAAATTAAAAATTAAACTCCCATTTGACCCAGTAATCCTACTTCTAGGAATATATTCCAAGAAATCAGAAACACCAATCAGAAAGGATATATGCACCCCTATGTTCATAGCAGCACAATTTACAATAGCTAAGATTTGGAAACAGCCTAAGTGCCCATCAGCAGATGAGTGGATTAAAAACTGTGGTACATCTACACAATGGAATACCATGCTGCTGTAAGAAGAAAGGAACTCCTACCATTTGCAACAGCATAGATGGAACTGGAGAGCATTATACTAAGCGAAATAAGCCAGTCAGAGAAAGATAAATATCACATGATCTCACTAATTTGTGGAATATAATGAGCAACATAAACTGATGAACAAAAATAGATCCAGAGACAGAGAAACATGGAACAGACCGTCAAACCTCAGAGGGAAGGTAGGGGAGTGTGGGGGGTGGTAAGAAATCAAACAAAGGACTTGTATGCATGCATATAAGCATAACCAATGGACACAGACACTAGGGGGGTTAGCGCATGTGATGGGAGTGGGGTGGCCAGGGAGAGGTCAATGGAGGAAAAAGGAGACATATGTAACACTTTAAACTATAAAGAATTAAAGAAAAATAATAATAACTTATATCTCAATATCAAAATATCTACAGTTGATATTGCCAAACTGGAAACTTATTTACATGACTTCTGTTTGACAATGTGAAGTATACACATATAAGCCTATCATAAAAGGCTAATTTGCTCTCAAACTTTTAGAACAGATATGCCATTTATTTATAAATACATACGGATTTATGCTAGAAATATTGAAATATTAAATACATTTAATATTACCAGTAGTCATAAAAAATGTGTTTTTAGTCTAATTTTCTGTTACTAATATTTCTTGGTCTTCTAAGATGATATTTTCTTTGATTTTCAATTATTTTTTACCTGACAGGAATAATTATGCTTACCTGTGGATGTGCCATAGTGAAAATTTGCCCATGGTTCACTTCAGTTTTCACTTTATTTTCTTGCTGAAATATTCCTTGCTACAACAGAGAACTGACATAATAGGTCTGTCAGGAACAAACCTGAAATATATGTCTTTAACTAAAACAGCTCTAATGCTGGCTTTCCTAGAAGGTGAATTAATAAAATTTTTAAGGAAGAATATTAACCCATTCTCATCCTGATGATCTAAATGAAGGTTTTCATAGTGACAACATTGATGGCCTCTAAGCATTGCTTATGCATTCTATGAATTTATTATCCTTTGTTTTTTTTTTTTCTTTCCCTACTTCTGACTTCTTTATTTGATATGACGAGGGATATCAACACCACCCTTTGGGATCACTTGAGGGGGTTGTAACACAATGTTGTCCATTAAGTGCCATGATGCCTAACTGTCTTCATAAGAGGGATCTTCAGGTTTCTTCTGGCCAAGTATTCTGAGACATGATTAAAAATGATCAACAGAGGAGGAGGATCCAAGATGGCGGCATAGGTAAACACCTAAACTGCTGCCTCGCACAACAATTTCAAAACTACAACTAAAAGACAAAACGTCTATCACCCAGAACCACGGGAAAGCTGGCTGAGTGGAAATTCTACAACTAGAAGGAAAGAGAAAAGAGCATTGAGACGTGCACAAGCACTGAAAAGCTGAGGTACGGAGGCGCGCGAATCGGGCTGGCGGCGGGCGACTGGGAACGCTGCTTTTTTCAACCCGAAGGGAGACAAGCTCCCGATTACTCGGAACTCCAGTTTCTGGGGAGACGCGGGGGACCCAAACTCCTACGGGGAGAAGCTGGACTGTCTGCCATCGGGTTGGAAAGTGAGAGTGGCTTGCTTGCAGGGCTGCGTGCAGGAATAATTGTTTACTGCACTGGGGCGCGGGATGTGGGGATGTGGTCGGAGATGCAGAGCCAGCTAACTGGCAGCCATCGCTGTTTGCCACGCCCTAGCCTAGTGACGCCCTGAGACCCCGCCCCGCACAACCTACAAACCCACCCAAGCTCCAAGCAGCGGCTTTAGCATATGAATGGCCTGCCCTATCACAGCTTAACCTAGCAAACTTGCAGCCCGGGTCAGACAGCTCCAAAACCTCCAAACCCCAAGCAAAGAGGAGAAAACTGTAGTTCTCGCTGTAGCTCCTGCTGGGTGGCCTCAGACAGTAGCTGACATGCACCCCATTGGAGATCCAGAAGCCAGTGTACCTAGTGGTCAGTGTGAGACACCAGATTTCAACTCCTCACATCCATAAGTGACACATTCAAGAGGCAGACTCAGTGAGCACCAAAGCCCCATTGAAACAAGTCCTGCACCATAAGCGTGTCTCCAGTGCAGCAGTTCTTCCATTATAGACACAGCGGGTTCTCACAGCCAATTGGCTTGGAGGTCAATTCCTCCCAGTGTACCAACAGCAATCAAGGCTTAACTACACCAAGACTTTGCACTCTGCCCACAAAGGGGTGTACCAAGAGCGTCCACCTCAGGTGATTGGGGAGGCTGACCTACTGGCCCCTATAGGTCACCTACCACACAAAGCCACTCCATCAACACAGGGAAGCAGCAAAATGTGGAGACAAAGAAACATGTCATGAATGAAAGAAATGGAGGAAAGCAAACTACTGGACGACATAGAGTTCAGAACCACATTTATAAGGTTACTCAAGAATCTTCTAAAAACCGCTGAGGAACTTAGTGAGACCTTTAAGGAACTTAATGAGAATGCCAAAAAAAAAAAAAATGGAAAAGGACCAGTCAGAAATTAAGCATACACTGTCTGAAATAAAGAATATACAGAAACTCAACTGTAGATCAATGTATCCCAAGAATCAAACCAAAGATCTGAAATATGAGGAAGCAAAAAACACCCAACCAGAAAAAGAAAAAGAAAAAAGAATCCAAAAGTATGAAGATAGTGTAAGGAGCCTCTGGGACAACTTCAAGTGTACCAACATCCAAATTTTGGGGGTGCCAGAAGAAGAGAGAGAGCAAAATACTGAAAACCTATTAGAAGAAATAATGACAGAAAACTTTCCCTACCTGGTGAAAGAAATAGACTTACAAGTTCAGGAAGCGCACAGAACCCCATACAAGAGCAATCCAAAGAGGACCACACCAAGAAACATCATAATTAAAATGCCAAGGGCAAAAGACAAAGAGAGAATCTTGAAAGCAGTAAGAAAAAAATGGTTAGTTACCTACAAGGGAGTACCCATACGACTGTCAGCTGATTTCTCGGCAGAAACTATGCAGGCCAGAAGGGAGTAGCAAGAAATATTCAAAGTGATGAACAGCAAGAACCTACAACCAAGATTACTCTACCCAGCAAAGCTATCATTCAAAATTGAAGGTCAGATAAAGAGCTTCACAGATAAGAAAAAGCTAAAGGAGTTCATCACCACCAAACCAGGATTACATGAAATGCTGAAGGGTATTCTTTAAGAGGAAGAAGAAAAAGGTAAAGATAAAAATTATGAACAACAAAATGACATCAAATACATACCTACCAACAAGTGAATCTAAAAATCAAGTGAATAAAAAATCTGAAGAACAGAATGGACTGGTGAATATAATGAAATCAGGGACATAGAAAGGGAGTGGACTGACAATTCTCAGGGGGAAGGGGGTGTGAGGGGTGTGGGAAGAGATTGGACAAAAATCTTACACCTATGGATGAAGACAGTGGCTGGGGGTAAGGGCATGGTGTGGGGTGGGGAATCAGGTGGAGGGGAGCTATGGGGGGAAAAAAAAAGAGGAACACCTGTAATCTGAACAATAAAGATTTATTTTAAAAAAAAGAAAATAACAGCAAAAAAAAATGATCAACAGAACATTTGATAAACATTTCTTAAAACTATCTTAATTCTCTCCCCATAATTATGAGTTTTACTAAACTAAAATAATAAATTAAAAAAACAAATAAAAATAAAAATAAAATCCCTGCATTTTTTTAAAATTGGTATTGTTGAGAGTATTAAGATGTTCCATCATTTCCCACCCGCCATTGTCCCCTCCACCAGGTTCCTGCCCTTCCCCCAGCCTTCACCACCCTATTGTCTGTGTTCATAGGTAATGCATATATGCATATTAATTAGTATCTCTGGTTAATATCTTCCCACCCCCTGCTCATCTCCATCCCCCTTCCCTCTGAGATTCATCAGTCTGTTCCACATTTCCATGCCTCTGGTTCTATTTTATTCATCAGTTTATTTTGTTCATTAGATTCCTTGCTCATTTGTTTTGATTTTTAGATTAAATTGTTCATAGATAGGTATTTGTTGCCATTTTATTATTCATATTTTGTATCTCTCCCCCTCCTCTTCTTCCTCCTCCTTCTCCTCCTCCTCCTCCTTCTTCTCATTCTTATTCTTCTCCTTATTCTTATTTTTATTCTTATTCTTATTCTTATTCTTATTCTTACTCTTACTCTTACTCTTACTCTTACTCTTACTCTTACTCTTACTCTTATTCTTATTCTTATTCTTATTCTTATTCTTATTCTTATTCTTATTCTTATTCTTATTCTTATTCTTATTCTTATTCTTCTTAAAGAATACCCATCAACATTTTCATGTAATACTGGTTTGGTGGTGATGAACTCCTTTAGCTTTTTCTTGTCTGTGAAGCTCTTTATCTGACCTTCAATTCTAAATGATAGCTTTGCTGGGTAGAGTAATCTTGGTTGTAGGTCCTTGCTATTCATCACTTTGCATATTTTTTGCCACTCCCTTCTGGTTAAGATGGGTAAATTTTGTTATGTATGTGTTACAACAATTTAAACCTTTTTAAAGATAACAGAGCGAGTTTAATAATGGTCTTATTCACAGAGATATGGGCAGGATAAAGTGGATGAACAAAAGAAGCTGAATCACCCAGGGATATTTATCCCTAGTCTTGAGGTTACAAGGGAGGGGAGGGAGCCATTACCAGAAACTGGAGAGAGAAATAGCCTTGGGAAAGTGGTCACCTAACAGGAATTGTGACCTCAGGTAGAGGAATGCATCCCAGCTGCTGCCAAATTGTCAGCAGGGACCATATAATAAATACCTCACCTTCCTATCTCCTGTCCTGAACTTTCATTGGCTGAATGCAGTGGGAAGCCAGAGAGCAAGAAGCACCAGGGATGCAGTGCCTGGAGACTAGTTCTCCAGGAGCAAGGAAATGGTCCCGCTAACCTCTCTGTTCCTCCTGAGTAAGTCACTACTCTAGGATGAGCAGACTTATTTAAAGCATCCAGAGTAGGACAGCCACTACCTACTACATTAAAATACATGCACTTTCGCCATGGCTGGTTGCCCAATGGTTAGAGCAACAGCCCACACGCCAAAGGGTCGTGGGTTCAATTCCTAGTCAAGGGCATGTACCTGGATTGCGGGTTCTCTCCCTTCCCCCCACCTCATCCCTGTCGGAGCACGTACGGGAGGCAACCAGTTGATGTATCTTACATCTCACATGGATCTCTATCTCTCTCTCTCTTTCTCTCTCTCTCTTTCTCTCTCTCTCTTCTTTCCTCCCTCCTTCCCTCCCTTCCCCTCTCTCCCTCCCTCCCTCCCTTCCACTCTCTCTGAAAAAGCAATGGAAAAAATATCATCGGTTGAGGATTAACAAAAAAGAAAAAAAATACATGCACTTTAAATGAAGCACATTCTATTGTATGTTAATTGATATAAATGAAAGTTAAGTTCCTACAGCACCTCATCAATATTATAAGGAAACAACATTTAATGAAACAATGTTATTCAAAAGACCTGCTGAAAAATTGAGTGATCCTGCCACCTATGGCATTGACCTAATTTGAAGAAAATGTTCTGGATAGAGCATTTTATATCCAATGGATAGGGGTGCTTGTTTTTTTTCACATTTATTATTTGTTAAGTCAATTGTGTAATATCATCATTACAAATCATCATTGCAAAGAGGAAATAGAAAGTAGCAGGAAGATTAAGTCTCCTCTTCATTTTTTTAGGTTTCTACTAAAAGAATAAAAGCAAGCACTGGGGCAGGTAAATGAACAAATCAGACTCTACTCCTTCATATTTTCTAGCACAGTCTGATAGTTAAAGCAAATGTGATTCTTTTTAATTAATTTACCAAATATTTGCTTAAATATTCTAATAACTTTGCTGGTACAGTGTAGACTTAGGTTTAATGCAGCTGATTGTTAAAACAAAGGAAACATGTTTGTTCTTCTATTTTGTAGTTTCTATGAAAAATTAGAAGCAGTTGGATATAAAAATTTTAATATTTTATATAGTTTAATGTCTATAAAGCAAGAACTAACAAACTGAAGATATTATTTGTTTGATTTATTTTGGTCCTGTTTTTCCAGCATTAAAAAGTAATGCTTTATATAATATTGTTTTATTACAATAATACACCAGAAGCAAAGCTTATCAGTTAAAATATAGTCTGCCATTAAGTAATCTTTTCTTTAATCTTGTAGACTTCTCAAAAACCCATTGTTTTTGTTTTTCTATTTGGTATAGAATTGGTAGACTAGGAGATAGGACAGAAAGATGATATAAATCACATATATTTTTAGTTTTATGTCTAAGTTTTATGGTTTTTTTTTTGTACAAAGAATAGTATCTACTTTAAAGCAGTAACATGAGATCATTTTGTTTTAATAAAATTTTTATTTTATTTTCTCCATCACCATTTATCCCCTCTATGCCCTCTTCCACCTCCACCCACCCTCTTACGCCCTGCACACACCACACTGTTATCCATGCCTATGAGTTCTCTCTCTATTTTTCTGTTTTGCTCAATCTCTACAACACCCCCAACCCCCACCCCCATCAGAGCTGTCTGCCTACTCTCTATCTATGAGTCTGAGTAAGAAATGTACAGCGAGATAACATAATACTGAGGAAATTTTTTGAAATTCCTTCCCTGTGCTCCCAAGTAATCACTTTTACTAATTTTTTCTTGACCTTTCTGAAAATCTCTGTATATATAAAAGCCTAAGCGACCAAATGACCAAACAACTGGTCAACCAGTCGCAATGGTGCACACTGACCACCAGGAGGCAGATGCTCAATGCAGAATCTGCCCCCTAGTGGTCAGTGCTCTCTCACAGTGGGAGTGCGGCTCAGCTGACCGGCGGGCGCTGGACACCAGGCTCATGGCTGGCAAAAACAACTGCGATGGTGCAAGCCTCTCCCACCTCCGTGGCAGTGCTACCAAGCAGCAGGCATAGAGAGGCTGGGATGAGCCGAAGTGGTGTGGCTCTGGGCTGGGCTCCTCCCTGGCCACCTGCTGCTTCACGCACTACTACATCCCTTGGTGGATGTCGGACTGCCAGTTTCGGCCCGATGCCTGGGGCCAAAACTGGCAGTCTGATATCCCCCGATGGGTCCTGGATTGCGAGAGGGAGCAGGCCAGGCTGAGGGACCCCACCAGTGCACGAATTCATTCACCGGGCTTCTAGTTCTTAATAATTGACTAGCAATGTGGACATAGTCTGATATTTTGTATTGTGAGTAGCATAATCTGAAGTACTTCATAAAATGCTGACTTTTCTGGAAAACAATTTTAAAAATTGCACACACCAAGAAAAATAGATAAAACTGGTCACTTGACAGCCACCTTATTAGCTTCCTCATACTGTCTCTCTCATAGCACTTAGACCTGATGGCACTTCATCTGAAAGACAATACTAAATAACACTTATAAAAAAAAATTAAAAGTTGTAAAGTTTCTACAAATTTAACCAAATCTGGTTAAATTTAGCTGCATTGTGGAAAAGACAAGATTAACTAAAGTTTTTATCTACTACTAAATATAATGAGAGGGGAAACGCACACTCATTCACTTAAAAAGTAATTTTTTCTTTTAGAATTTTTTGAATGTATTTGAAGATTGTTCTGAACTTTGACTTACTGTTGCTGCATTTATTGTTACCTTGGCTGTGAGGTCTTTCATATTAATAGGTACACATATAATATCCATACCCCACGGCATATTTTCTTCCTCTTCTGAAGATTTAATCCCAGTTACATATCTTTATTCATAAAGGATATAGGATTTCCTTGGGAGGGAAGTCAAGAAGGAAAAAAAAGCAATTAAGCAAGACATGGAGCAGGTAAAGGAATAAGGCACATGTCACAGCTACGTGCAGCACATATGGCCCCTCATGCAAATAAAAAGGCACCCTCTTTAGGAGGATGGATTACAAAAGGTGCTGCTTTTTCTGGCCATTGAGGTAGATTTTATCCCTCATTTGTCCCCTAACTAGACACTGTTGTACAGGGCACAGATGACGCAGCCATACATAGTGGAAGATGACTAGCGAGAGCTTGTGAAAAATAAGTGAGAAAACAAAGAGAGCTGGATAAAAGTTATATGTCATACATTTGTATGAAATCTGAAAATTACACTGTTTGAATTCACTTAATTTGTTCCCTTATGCATAACTTAGTTCACATTCTTCTTTGCTTTTCTTCCTACTTAATTATCATTAAGAAGTCATTCTACACTACAAAAAATATTTGATATTTAATGCTGTGGACTAGCTAATTCCTACTCAACATTCATACCTCAGTTTAGCCCTTTTTCTGAAAGTCTTTTTTCTAACAGCCCTACTGTCCCTACCTCCTACTTTTACCGAGTCTAATATACAATCACTCCCCTTGGCTCCCTGGCACTCTGGGCTGGCCTCCACTGTGGTCCTTCTATCTGCCACATGCCCTGATTTGCTAACTCATCTTATGACCTTAGAGGGTGAAACCTTCCTGAGGTAGTCTGGTATCTGATTTTGTATCCCTTGGCATAGAGTAGCAACTTAACAAACCTTTGTCAATTGTTTTTGTGGTACCGAATTGTAAAAAGTAAAGAACTCTAAGTTTTCTCTACTACTTTCCTTCTTCTAGGCAACCTTTCAGATTTTGCACAAATACCCCACCATTGCCCCACTTCTAAATGTAGCAAATACTTTTGGACTCTGTAGGACTAAATCACAGTCCTGACCTGCAGTGATTCAGACCAAACAGTCATGTGAAGAATTGTGTTGAACTCCACAATAAAGAGGGGTGCTGTGAGAATACGGATGGCATTCATTATGATTTAGAAAGTCTGGGAAGGAGCTAGAACCCTGCCCAAGATTCTCCTGAAGGGAGGCGTCTTCTCCCCCATCAGGGAGTAGTTAGAATAACTGTTCCAGGGCTATGCTCCATTGGTTGCACATCCTTGTGCACTCTTCCTTCTTGACAATAAAGAAGACTTTGATGGCATTTTAAAAGTGGGGGAGCATAGGAAACACATGATGGGGGAGCAGGTGAAGAAAGTAAGTAGGTGCTCACTTTCCATTCATACATTTTGGTAATGACAAGAAACAGAACTTAGGAGAAACAGCATGCTCTTTCAAGATTGGAAAGACTTGTATTTTTTTAAGCTTCACCTAAGGTTATGTTTTTATTTATTTTAGTGAGAGAGGAAGGAGAGAGAGAGAGAGAGAGAGAGAGAGAGAGAGAGAGAGAGAGAGAGAGAGAGAGAGAGAGAGAGAGAGAGATGCTTTGCCCCAACCAGGGATCCAGCCAGCAACCTGGGTATGTGCCCTGACCAGGAATTGAACTCGCAACTTTTTGGTGGATAGGACAATGCTCCAGCCAACTGAACCACCTGTCCAGGGCAAGACTTACACATTTTTAAATTAGAGGATAAGGAGTTATTACAAGGCAGAATTACAAGATACCTAAAAGGTAATTATTAGAATCAGAACCTTTAGATCACAAGGAAAAGGGATTCAGTTTAGTGACATGTTCAATGTATGAATAGATGGCTTAATAAAAAGGTGAGATTGATCACAACTTAAAATTTATCCTGATGCCATTTGAGATTCATTTAAGACATATGTATGTGTATTCTACCTCAGTCCAAAAAGGATCAGAGACAGGACCCACTGAAGAGAGCTGTTTGGAAGATTTCTGGAAATTAAATCAGTTTCATATTTTCTAGTATAATTTTAATACTTTTCTTTCAGAAAAACATTAAAGTCAAGCAAAGCATGTTTGTTGATTCATTCCTTTTAGGAACATTGAAGTTGCTAAGAACCTGCTAAGTTAAAGGCACTAATCCAGATATTTAAATGTGTTTAATTTTATCAGTCTCCCTAGTCCCATCCTGGTCCTCTTTCTTGAGGAATAAAAGTACAAGCAATAGTCTCTATTGTTAGAGAGACTTGAGCTCTTCATTATACATTGAGCTAGGTATTAGACATTTTCTAATCATGACAGCTTTAACAATAAAAGTACTCCTTTTTTTCAATAATTCTCATGAGTTTTTTATTAATAACGTGAACCTAGCCAGAAATGATCACTTCCCCATTATACAATCATAAATCTTGCCTTGAGATGATAAAATATGCTGTTATCGTTTGAGTACAATTAAGGTAAATAGTCACACTTTGCATATGTGTGGACACCATGCAAATAAGTGTATACATTAAAATTGGGCAGCACTTAAAAGAGATTTAATAATTTATCCTAATGCCTCTGCAAGTAAAAGAACCAAAGCCCCATTTATGCTAAAATCTGGCAGATAATGATGCATTCATGGTTAATATTGCTAGTAAATTTGAAAATTCACACTTTTATTGAAAAGTATTTTCTTGAATTGCAGCCTAAGAGGACAGGTTGTTAAATTTAAGTACTTTATAAATGAGAATTGTAGCTAGTGATACGATTAATGGCAGTATTGTGTTGAGAGCCATCTACCAACTTACCTGCACTCAGCAATGATTTTCATATTTTACTTTTATGTGCAACAAAATGGCACATTATTTAGGGGGCAAATTAGCATGGTAACAGAGTAATGATCATAGTAAATAATGTGGTTCTCCTTGTTGAATTAAATTACATATAATATTTCAGAAAATTACTTCCATTAGTCTAGCTTAATATATTGAAATATTTTGCCTGTAGAATTTACATATAGAAGATATACTTAGTTCTCAAGATTATCTCTTTGACATACATACAATAAAAACTATACAGTCCAGATAATATGGGGTCTAAAATAATTTTTATTCATTAGAAGCCTTAAAATCTCATTAATATTTCCATCTATATAGGCCATAATGAAATATTGCATAGCTCAGGATGGTCAAATAATGGTATCCTCTTTGGGTTAGTTTTCTCTAGAATTTCAGAAACTTTTTGAAAATAATAAATTTATACCTTAAAATAATATTCCAGGATTCATCTTAAAGCAGCATAGCATGTTAAAATATATTTTTGTAGTGAACGTTTTGCTACATTTAATCATCATACAAAAAACTTAGTGTTATTTCTACTGATTGCCTTCTGAATTTATTAGAACATGTGATTTTTCTAAATTATATTTTGTGTTGTCTGTGGACTTTATGTCTCATTTCTTTATTCCCATAAAGATTCCAGAAGCTTATTTCATTAGAGACCTTCATACATTCCTTCTTACAAAGGACTTTATTGAGGTATATGTGTTGTATTTAGTGTTAATCAGGTTCTTCTGTTCTTTGGTCTTTAGCTGCATGCATGTTCTCACAGGTTAACATTTCCACAATTAACCCCAGCTTCTAAGTCAGAATAGTGACTTGGTTAGCAGAAGCACATTTGGAAGGAGATGAAAGCTTGTCTACAAAATACTAACACTTGGATGACTCTGAGAGAAGAGCACCCAGTGAATTTTCTGGATTTCCTTCATGGCTGACTTGGGATACACTTGCATTGTCAGAGTGTTTTGACCTCTCTCATTGATGCCTATTGATTATGACAATCACTCCCCTTCTCCTGCAGGCCATGGAGGCACAGATACAGAACTTTGGACAGACACCATCTCAGTTACTTATTGAGCCACATCCGCCTCGGAGCTCTGCCATGCACCTGGTAAGACATATCAGCTTGTTGAAATTTTCTTTCTTATAGCTGGATATAGATAAAATAAGAGAGTTATTTTTAGCAATGTTTTTAAAGGCTTCTCAATATATTGGTTAACTCTTTACCTAGATATTTACTGATACCCTAGGGAGAAACAGAGAAGAGAGTACAGTTCTTACCTTTAAGTCTTGCTGAAGCTAGCTCAATTTGGGGTTCACAAAAATAGCCATCTTCTCTGACTATCTGCCTCAACATAAACTCATTCATACACTTACAGTCTTATGTACACCCACACCAAAATTAGATTCAATTTATAAATTAGTATGAAAAACATATAAATAAAATATATTATCCAATTTAATCTTTTTGGGCAGTAGTTCATTTTAAGAAAAGATATATAAAAGTAATTTATGGTCACCACAGAGTGGCAGTTGAGCAGAGGGGTTAAGAACAAGGACTGCAGAGCCAGAGGTGGGTGAAACATCATCTCCGCCACTAACTAGTAAGTGACTTAGGCAAGGTATATTTAACTTCTCTTTACATTTCATCATCCCTGAGAGTTTCATTACTCAATATGTATGCCACTTAGACCAGAAACTAGCATGCAATAAGTTCTCAATAAACATTAGCTGGTGTCATCAATAATAATTAGCTATTTAATTTAAGTTAAATTTTCCTTTTCCGTTTGCAATGGAAAAAATAATACTATTTTCATTTTTAAATTTCTTTATTAAGGTATTACACATGTGTCCTCATCCTCCCATTAATCTCCCAACCGCCCCCCCCAACTAATGCCCTCACCCCCCTGTTGTCTGTGTCCATTGCTTAGGCTTATATGCATGCATACAAGTCCTTTGGTTGATCTCTCCCCCTTACCCCCACCCTCCCCTACCTTCCCTCTGAGGTATGACAGTCTGATCAATGCTTCTCTGTCTCTGGATCTGTTTTTGTTCATCAGTTTATGTTGTTCAATATATTTCATAAATGAGTGAAATCATGTGATATTTATCTTTCTCTGACTGGCCTATTTAACTTAGCATAATGCTTTCCAGTTCCATCCATGCTATTGCAAATGGTAAGAATTTCTTCTTTTTTACCTCAGCATAGTATTTCATTGTGTAGAAGTACCACAGTTTTTAATCCACTCATCTGCTGATGGGCACTTAGGCTGTTTCTAAATCTTAGCTATTGTAAATTGTGCTGCTATGAACATAAGGGTGCATATATCCTTTCTGATTGGTGTTTCTAGCTTCTAGGGATATATTCCTACAAGTGGGATCACAGGGTCAAATGGGAGTTCCATTTTTAGTTTTTTGAGGAGACTCCATACTGTTCTCCACAGTGGCTGCACCAGTCTGCATTCCCACCAGCAATGCACGAGGGTTCCTTTTTCTCCACATCCTCGCCATCACTTGTCGTCTGTTGATTTGTTGATGATTGCCATTCTGACAGGTGTGAGATGGTACCACATGCATTGTCGTTTTGATTTGCATCTCTAGGATAATTAGTGACTTTGAGCATGTTTTCATATGTCTCTTGGCCTTCCATCCATCTTCTTTCCAGAAGTATCTATTTAGGTCCATTGCCCATTTTTTGACTGGATTGTTTATCTTCCTTTTGTTAAGTTGTATGAGTTCCCCGTAAAAGTTGGAGATTAAACCCTTATCAGTGATAACATTTGCAAATATGTTCTCCCATGCAGTGGGATTTCTTGTTGTTTTGTTGATGGTTTCCTTTGCTGTACAAAAGTTTCTTATTTTGATGTAGTCTCATTTGTTTATTTTCTCTTTAGTTTCCATTGCCCTAGGAACACTATCAGCGAAGAAATTGCTTCGGCATATGTCTGAGATTTCGCTGCCTGTGGATTCCTCTAGTATTTTTTTTTAAATATATTTTATTGATATTTCACAGAGAGGAAGGGAGAGGGATAGAGAGCTAGAAACATCGATGAGAGAGAAACATCGATCAGCTGCCTCCTGCACGCCTCCTACTGAAGATGTGCCCGCAACCAAGGTACATGCCCTTGACCGGAATCGAACCCGGGACCTTTCAGTCCGCAGGCCGATGCTCTATCCACTGAGCCAAACCGGTTTCGGCTCCTCTAGTATTTTTATGGTTTCCCTTCTTATGTTTAAGTCCTGTATCCATTTTGAGTTTATTTTTATGTATGGTGTAAGTTGGTGGTCTAGTTTCATTTTTTTGCATGTATCTGTCCAATTTTCCCAACACCATTTATTGGAGAGACTGTCTTGACTTCATTGTATGCTCTTGCCTCCTTTGTCAAATATTAATTGGGCATAGTGGCTTGGGTTCATTTCTGAGTTCTCTATTCTATTCCACTGAACTATATGTCTGCTCTTGTGCCAGTACCAGGCTGTTTTGAGAACAGTGGCTTTGTAATACAGCTTGAAATCTGGTATTGAGATTCCACCTACTTTTTTCTTCTTTCTCAGGATTGCTGCAGCTATTTGGGGTCCTTTTTTATTCCAGATGAATTTTTGGAACGTTCGTTTTAAGTCTGTGAAATATGCCGTTGGTATTTTAATGGGGATTGCATTGAATCTATAGATTGCTTTGGGTAGTCTGGACATTTTGATGATGTTGATTCTACCAATCCATGAACACGGTATGTTCTTCCATCTGTTTATGTCTTCCTCTATCTCTTTTTTCAGTGTCGTGTAGTTTTCCAGTATAGGTCTTTTACCTCCTTAGTTAAGTTTATTCCTAGGTATCTTAATTTTTTTTTGGTGTGATGGCAAATGGGATTGCTTTTTTAGTCTCTCTTTCTGTAAGTTCACTATTGGTATAAAGATATGCCATAGATTTCTTGGCATTAATGTTGTATCCTGCTACATTGCCGAATTCATTTAAGTCTAATAATTATTTTTGATGGAGTCTTTAGGCTTTTCTATATATAGTATTGTGTCATCTGCAAATAAAGATAGTTTTACTTCTTCTTTTCCAATTTGGATGCCTTTTGTTTCTTCTTCTTGTCTGATTGCAATGGCTAGTACTTCCAGTACTATGTTGAACAGGAGTGGTGAAAGTGGGCATCCCTGTGCTGTGGGTTTGTCATATATGGCTTTTATTATGTTGAGGTATGATCCTTCTATTCCTACCTTGCTAGGAGTTTTTATCAAGAAAGGGTGTTGGATTTTGTCAAATGCTTTTTCTGCATCAATTGATATGACTATGTGATTTTTATCTCTCAATTTGATTATGTGATGTATCACATTTATTGATTTGCGGATATTGTACCATCCTTGCATTCCTGGGATAAATCCTACTTGGTCATGGTGTATGATCTTTCTGATGTATTGCTGGATTCGATTTGCTAGAATTTTGTTGAGAATTTTGGCATCTATGTTCATGAGGGATATTCGCCTGTAATTCTCTTTCATTGTGTTGTCTTTATCTGGTTTTGGTATTAGGGTAATGCTGTCTTCATAGAATGAGCTTGGAAGTGTTCCTTCCTCTTGAATTTTTTGGAATAGTCGAAGAAGAATAGGTTTTAGTTCTTCCTTGAATGTTGGGTAAAACTCCCCTGTGGAGCCATCTGGCCCCGGGCTTTTGTTTGCTGGGAGATTTTTTATGACTGCTTCAGCTTCTTCCATAGTTATCAGCCTATTGAGATTTTTAGAATCTTTCTGATTGAGTTTTGGAAGGTTGTATTTTTCTAGGAATATGTCCATTTCCTCCAGGTTGTCTAGTTTGTTGGAGTAGAGTTGTTCATGGTATTTTTAAAAAATCATTTGTATTTCTGTGGAATCTTTTGTTATTTCGCCTCTTCCATTTATGATTTTGTTTATTTGGGTCCTTTCTCTTTGCTTCTTGGTGAGCCTGGCTAGAGGTTCATCAATCTTGTTTATCCTTTCAAAGAACCAGCTCTTGGTTTCATTGATATTTTGTATTGTGTTTTGGTCTCTATGTCATTTAATTCTACTCTGATCTTTATTATCTCCTTCCTTCTGCTCACTCTGGGCTTTTCTTGTTGCTCTCTTTATAATTCTTTGAGTTGTAGAGTTAGATGATTTACTACCATTTTTTCTTGTTTTATGCGGTAGGCCTGTAGCGCTATAAACTTCCCTGTCAGGACTGCTTTCATTGTGTCCCATAGGTTTTGGATTGTTGTGTTTTTATTGTCATTAGTTTCCAGGATGTTTTTAAGTGCTTCTTTGATCTATTTGGTAATGCAATCATTATTTAATAGCATGCTATTCAGCTTCCAAGTGTTTGTGTTTTTTGGATTGTTTTTATTGTAGTTTATTTCTAATATTATGCCATTGTGGTCTGAGAAGATGCTTGGTATGATTTCAATCTTCTTGAATTTGAAGAGACTTTGCCTGTGACCCAATATATGTTCTATCTTTGAAAATGACCCATGTGCACTTGAAAAGAATGTATATTCTCTGGCTTTGGGATGAAATGTTCTGAAGATATCAGTTAATTCCATCTGGTCTAGTGAGTCATTTAGGATTGCTGTTTCTTTGCTGATTTTTTGTCTAGAGCAGCCATGGGCAAACTACGGCCCACAGGCCAGATCCGGCCCGTTCGGCTGTTCTATCCGGCCCGCAGATCCGAAAGAGTGGAGGGTTCTCTTGCTCTCCCCTCCGCTCCTTTACTTTGAATTTTTATTAGTTCACACAAACACTCCATCCATGCTTTTGTTCCGGCCCTCCGGTCCAGTTTAAGAACCCATTGTGGCCCTCGAGTCAAAAAGTTTGCCCACCCCTGGTCTAGAGGATTTATCCAGTGATGTCAGTGGTGTATTAAAATCCCCTACTATGATTGTATTGTTGTCGATTTGTCCCTTGATATCTTCCAGGGTTTGTTTTATGTATTTGGGTGCTCCTGCAATGGCTGCATATATGTTTATCAGGGTTATATCCTCTTGTTGTATTGATCCCTTTAGTATTATGAAGTGGCCTTCCTTATCTCTTGTTATGGCCTTCACTTTGAGGTCTATTTTGTCAGAGATAAGTATTGCTACCCTAGCTTTTTTTAAATTTCCATTTGCATAAAAGATATTTTTTCCATCCCTTCACTTTCAGTCTGTGTGAGTCCCTTGTTCTGAGGTGGGTCTATTGTAGACAGCACATATATGGGTCATGTTTTTTTATCCATTCTGCCACTCGAAGTCTTTTGATTGGAGCATTTAGTCCATTTACATTTAAAGTTATTATTGAAAGGTACTTGTTTATAGTCATTTCTATTTTTGTGCCTGTGTTCCTTCTTACCTTTTTATTTCTTCTTTTTACAGCATTCCCTTTAGCATTTCTTGCATTGCTGGCTTGGTAGTGATAAACTCCCTTAGCCTTTTTTTTATCTGCCAAGCTCCTGATTTGCCCTTCAATTTTGATTGATAGTCTTGCTGGATAGAGTATTCTTGGATTCAGTCCTTTGCTTTGCAACATTTTGTATTCCTCCTTCCATTCCCTTGTAGCTTGATGTGTTTCTGTTGAGAAATCATTTGATAATCTGATGGGGGATCCTTTGTAGGTAACTCTCTGTCTCTCTCTTGCAGTCTTTTAAGATTCTCTCTTTGTCGTTAACATTTGCCATTGTAATTATGATGTGTCTTGGTGTGGGTCTTTTGGGATTCATCTTGCTTGGATTCCCTGTACTTGTGTAACTTTTTTCTTCCCCATATCAGGGAAGTTTTCCATCATTATTTCTTCAAATAGATTTTCTAATCCTTGCGGCTCTTCTTGTCCTTCTGGCAGCCCTATTATATGTATGTTACTTCGTTTCATGTTGTCCCAAAGCTCCATTAGGCTCTCCTCCTGCGTTTTAATTTTTTCTCCAGTTGCTGTTCAGATTGATTTTGTTTCTGTCCTTTATCTTCTAACTCACTAATTCGGTCCTCCACTTCTTCTAGTCTACTGTTGAAACCTTCCATGGTGTTTTTGATTGTAGCTATATCACTTTTCATTTCTTCCTGATTCTTGCATAGATTGTTGATTTTCTCATCCATCTGGTGTATGAATTGTACAACCATTACTCTGAATTTTTTTTCTGTCATGTTGCACGCTTCATTTTCACTAATTTCCTTTCTTGGTGACGCCTCATTTTCTTTCCTCTGGGGATTGTGTAATCTCCCCATTCTGACTATCACCAGAAGGTTCAAACATTGAGTTGCGTGGGCCTGGGCCATGTGCCATGGGAGCTTCGCAGCACCCAAGTGTCACTGAAGAGCTCTGACACTAAGATGTGTGGCTGCCATGGGTTGGTGGGAACTAGGCTCGCTCAGAGTCAGTTTTACCAGCACTCAGTGTGGCCTCCTGTGCGCACCTAAAATCAGGGACCCCACCTGCACCGCGCTAAACAGAGACCCTGCTGGCAATGCAAAAATCAGAGCCCCCTAGTGTGTGCCAGGAGTTAGAGTTCCACTGTGCCTGCACTAAGAATGGGGTATCAGAGTCTCTGTTGCTTCGTGCAGCCTCACGCTGAGAATCAGAGTCCCTGTGTGTGCATGCACCAAGAATTGGAGTCACTGGCTCTTAGTGTGAATGCACTGGGAGTCATGGATCCCAGGCGCATGTGATAAGAAACAGAGTCAAGTCACTGGTGCTCAGTGCTGCCTCCTGCCCGGAGAATCGGGGTCCCAGTCAGCTTGGGGGACTGGGTTGCACAGGAGGTCAGCAGGAAATCTGTTCCTGTGCTGTGGAAAACAGACTTTCATGTGCGCTTGCCCAGAATCAAAGTCAGGTGGCACTGCCACCCTGCATGGGCTTCGGGTTTGGTCACCCGATTGCATTGTGGGGAACAGATTCCCAGTGTCCACGCACTCCCAGGCTCAAATTCCTGTAGTGGAGCTGTGGCCAATGCGAGGGGCGGGTCTATCGGTTACTATGGCTCTGCCCCTGAGCCTGCGGGGTGGGGGATAGGCTCTGTGACTCACAGAAATCTGTGGTGGGGATGTCTGGATTCTTGGTGTCTGTGGGTCTGCAGCTGTGGTCGCAGGTTTCTGTCCCCAGTGGCTGCAGGGTTCTGGTTTGCATCTGAGACCAGACTGGGTGGTGCTGAGGCCAGGATCCTAGTCTCAAGCAGCTCTGTTTCTCAAGATGGCATGGTCTCTGTGCCCGCGCTGGCTGCCCTGGAGTGTCGGTGTTGGGAGCGGGGCTCTGCCATCTAAGACTGCCTGGTTTGGCAGCCCCTTGGAAGACGTGCAGAATCTAACTGTCCCATACACACACACACACCACACATGTCCACACACTCCTCTATCGTTCCCTCACTCTCTCACACTCTCTTCCTCCCTACCTTCCTGCCAGTCGCCATCTTCCTTCCTCTATTATTTTTATTTTCATAGCAAAGCAGTCTTTTTTCAGTTTATTGGCAAATAGTGAACATTTCCTTCTTTATATAATTTGAAAAAAATAAAATATTTTCTGATAAACTTATTTAGATTTTTAAAAAATTGAGTTTTACTCTTTTTTCTCTAGTAAAAAAAATGCTTGAAGATAAAAATGTATTTGCACAAAATGTGGTGAATTACAGCTTATCAGTTTTTCTAGACAGTTATCAAGGGAGCAAATACCCTAATTTGGGAAAAAGAGCTCTGGAATATGGTTCATAATGTAGGCATACACAAAGTTATAAGTTGTTATGTTGTGATAGAAATATTTTTACGCCTTTCATTTATTCTGTCAGTTACTTAACAAATTTGTATGAGCCCTTTCTCTGTGTCAGACATGTTGGTAAGCATTAGCAATACAGAGGCAAATAAGTACATCCTCTATATACCTTCAAGGAGTCAATAGAGAAACTCCTAGTGAAATACATATATAAAATGTTTGTTTGAAAGCATTTTTTTCTCAATAATGGCTCAACCAGTTTCAGCCCCTTGATTAGTTGCTAATGAACTCTTCTGATTGAATAGGTCCTTGTGTGTGACAGAGCAGAAAGGTCTGTACCAAGTGTGCTTTCCCATACAAACACCCAGTCAGAGTGTAGATATAAATTCTCCAGCCTTGAGATCAAGCATTTTTAATAAACTGTCCAAGATAATATATCTTAATACCTTACTTTATGAAATGCTTTGGAAGAAGAGTTTATTCCTGAGTTAGTTTTCTCTGTTTAATAATCTACACTAATAAAAGAGTAAGATGCAAATTGACCGTTCTTTCACAATGCCCACCAGCCAATCAGGAGTGAGTATGCAAAATAACCCAACAAAGATGGAAGGTTAATTTGCATATGCAGGCACTGAGCAGCCAGGGCTGAGGCGGGACAGGCATTCAACACTGCCCCAGCCGCTCTGGGCCTCTGGGCAGCATGGGAAGGTGAAAAGGCGGCTCCAGGCTGGAGCAAAAAGGCGGCTCTGGCTGGAGCGAAGGCAGTGCCAGCAGCCAGGGGAAAGAAGGCCCATTCTTGCATGAATCTTTGTGCATTGGGCCTCTAGTAATAATAATGATAATAATAATAATAATAATAATAATAATAATAATAATAATATTTATCTTGGATTAATGCCTTGTTAGAATTCATTACTTTCCTAGGGGAAATTGTTAGAGACTAAATTGACTTGGAACTGTTTATAAAGAACATTTAAGCTTTTTAAATTCATGTATCAGAGAATTCATATATATAGCAAACAATTACAAAACATGGATGAGAGCTAAATAATGTTTATTCTCAGGATCCCTATTTTGTGTTTTTATATAATAGTATTTATAGTGTTTTATAGTACTTAATAGTAGTACTTGTAGTACCTACTGTCTCTCAGTCATATGCTTGATGTTTGAGAAACAAAGATTTAAAAATTAAAAGGGACTTAGCCCTCAGTAAGCTCACAGTACAGACTGGGGAAAGGAGGCATGGGCCATAAGCAGTCAGTAGTGCCACAGTAGAAATGTGTGTATAGCTTTGTCAAGGGAGGCTATTATGTTCTTACTATATAGACAGTAGCCATGACCCCAGGTCAACCTGGTAAAAAATGAAAATATCAATCTGTGTACTTTATATTTCATGTAAACAGTGTCAGTAACTGACTTAACTAATTTTCCCACAACCCTGATGTTTTAATTGCATTGAATACTTATGCTACATCATGTGCACATAACTATAAGCTAACTTCTTACATTGCAGTCTGGTGGTACTTCCATGCAGACTGGTTGTTAAGAATTGGGTGTCCTCCATCAATGACTACCAGAGTCCCTGCTCTCTTTTCTCTGTGCTGTCTTCACAGTACCAAAGTTAGCATTGTTTTGTTCTCTGTGTGCTCATGCTAACTTCATGTTCCCCAGAACTTTCACTAACTGTGTTATCCCTTTTGTTTTCTTTCGCTCTCTTCCCTTTCTATTCAACAGTGTTTCCTTCCACAGAGTCCACTCATGTTTAAAGATCAGATGCAACAGGATGTGATCATGGTGCTGAAGTTTCCATCAAATTCTCCAGTAACCCATGTGGCAGCTAACACACTGCCCCACCTGACTATCCCTGCTGTGGTGACCGTGACCTGCAGCAGACTGTTTGCAGTGAATCGATGGCACAACACAGTAGGTAGGTGTCCCTAAGAAAGTCACCTGCTAAATGGTTCTTAAAAACTGCAATTAAGGTAAGATATGTGTTTCTGCAGGCAAGCTACTCTGCCAAATTATCACCAAAAAGCAGCAGAGTAAATAATTGCCAGACTTAACTGTATGACCCTTGTCTGTCTTATCTGCTACTATATTTTAATGCTCACAGAATGCTTAGCTAATGATCAAGTGTTCAATACATCTTTGATAAATAGAAGCAGTTCTTCAAATCAGTCAGGTCCTTCCACCCTATTCTACCCCCAGAAAAAACAGTTTTCCCATATTAAACAAAGGTGTATTTGAATCTGCATTTTCTGGATAATGGTTTCAAATCCTCTTTCTTTTACTTCATTAATTTCTTTAGCAAATATTTGAATGGCCACTGTGTGTCAGATAGTCCTGAGCATACAGCAATGAAGAAGATAAACACCATCTTTTTCCTTGTAAAGCTAAGAGTCTTTGACAAAAGACAAATCTAAGTTATTCAGTAATCTCACATGTGTTTTCTCCAAACTCATTCCTGAAAGTTCCAGCCAGTTCATCTTGAAGTGATATAATTCTGTCATAAAAGCTAGACATATTGATACTTATTCAATCAGAACAGAAGTGGATGTGACCAAATTATTTAGTTGGCCCAGTTCACCACTTAAGATCTCCCTGGAAGCCCCAGGATTCCCATTGTCACCAGGACTGAACAGATGAGCCATGGTGAATTAACTGAAATCTTTCTATTCTATTGATTTCTGTATTGCTCTGAAAAATAGTCATTTACCATAGCTTAGTCTCCTAAAAGCTTCTAAGTGTACCTATTTTACAGTTTTTGGTGATGTTATCAACATAAGGTGGAACTACTTCCATTCAATCAGAAATGTATAGCAAACATCTTCAAATATACAAGGTTGGGCAAAAGTAGGTTTATAGTTGTTTATTATGGAAATAATAAAATAATAAATAATAATAATACAAGAATAACCTCTGTGTCTCACATACTCACAACTGTAAATCTACTTTTGCCCCATCCTGTATATGACTATTCACAGGAGTCTTAGCCTCTAGAAATGTTTTGCAGTGGGAGAAAATTATGAAGGACTAAATTTTTCTTTAGACTTGTTCAAAAGCATTATATGTTATACTAGTGGCCTGGTGCACAGATTTGTGCACATTGAAAGGAAATTAATTAGAAGAAATATTTTAATATCACTATTCGCCCTTTTTCTTTCTTTTTTTTTTTTTAAATATATTTTATTGATTTTTTACAGAGAGGAAGGGAGAGGGATAGAGAGTTAGAAACATCGATGAGAGAGAAACATCGATCAGCTGCCTCCTGCACACCCCCCACTGGGGATGTGCCCGCAACCAAGGTACATGCCCCTGACCGGAATTGAACCTGGGACATTTCAGTCCGCAGGCTGACGCTCTATCCACTGAGCCAAACCGGTTTCGGCCGCCCTTTTTCTATAATAGAAGTGTCAACCAAATTCACGATTGGCAATGACAGATTGAAACACACACGTGCAACTGGCGCCAGCAAGAGGTTTATATGTATCGCGCATGCACAAGTCAACTTAGCCTTTTTACAGATATAGAATAGACTTGCTTAATTAGACCTGCTTTCTGATTTAGCTAAACTTTTTCCAGCCCAGTGAAGCACCCCAACTTCTCTTTCAGGTAATTGTCAGCAACACAGCAGTAAATATCAATATGAAGCAGATTATTATTGTAGAGCACACAGGAAGAACAAAGGGTAAAATATTTAACTGCAGCAGTCTTTGACTGAATTCTGCGCAGTGAGAAAACCTAAAGTCATTTTCAAGGTCCACCATTTCTTACTTCTTTTTAGTCGGGTCAAGTTTCCAAACTTTCTAAATCTCCGTTTTCCAGGTAATGAAAAGAAAATAGGATTCTACCGACTCTTCTATCTACCTATTCCAGGACTTCTTGAGGATCAAATGAGATGAGGCATAGGAAAATGCTTTACAGACATTTGGTTACAGTGTGAAAAGTTTCCAACTGGCTATAAAGCAAGTAGTGTTCCTGGGCTGAAGAAACTGCAAGGAGTCTAGTTGTTAGGGGAAGCTGGGTGTTGCTACATGACATCATTACCTGGTGGCCACAGCCACCATTTCTGGGCTGGGCTATGGGCCTCATTTTGTGCCATGGGGTCTCGGCAGCGTTGGCTGTGATTTGGTGGGGTATCGCTCCAGGGTGGTGGCAGGGCCTGTGTCCCACTTGGGGGAAACCGAGTGTTGCTTTGTGGGCCCCAGGTCTGCGGAGCTGTTTCTCTGTAAATGGCCAGTGCGCGTCACTGCAGCTCCTGCATTGAGCATCTGCCCCCTGGTGGTCAGTGTGTGTCATAGCGACCAGTCGGATGGACACTTAGCATATTAGGTTTTTATATATTTAGATAATCACATGTAATAAATTATGACTGATGACCTCAATGAAGCCCTAAAACATTAATCCTCTGAAGGAAGCTTTTACTGAGTTTAAGATTTGAGGTGTGGCTCAGGTTTATGCCTTTAGTTGACTTGTCCTATGTTGAAAGAAGGCCCACTTGGGTTGGAGCTCCATCTTTCCCTCTGCCTGTGCCTAGGTGAACCTGTGCTCACACACGTCGCTGCTTGCAGGCATGGCCTTTTCTTAGATTTCAGCCTCATTGGTTGCCCAGCAACCTTAGCTATATTTTGGGTTCAAGAAATGTTATGATCATCTATTTTATCCAGTTTTTTGTTATGATATTAACACTCTTTCTAGCTTTCTACATTCTACATCCTAAGTGGAAACTAGCAGTCTCTATTGTAATGATTTTTTAAAAGACTATCTTCTAAGACATGTGGTGGGACTTAATCATTCTCATAAGAATTTACCAAATAACCTTTAAGCAAATGTATATTTTTATGTATATTTTGTATAATCATCATAAAATACTGCTTATTAGGAAATGCCTCTTTTCTGATAATTTAATGGTAGTTTTATCTTTTTATTTAATCTGTAGGCCTCAGAGGAGCTCCAGGGTACTCCTTGGATCAAGCCCATCATCTTCCCATTGAAATGGATCCACTCATTGGTATGCTAACAACAAAAATATATTTTCATGGATGCTGACTGTCCACAAATGATAGTTGAATAATATTTTTATGCCACAACATTAATGTGCAAATAATGTCAAATTACCAGTAAAGAGCTGTGAAATCATAATATGCCATCTAAGAACTTTTTGGTATTAAACAATTATTTGTGGCTTTCCTTTATGTTTTAGGAAGTCATTTTAAGTTGGTTCTAAACAAGGCACATATTTCCAAACTGTTCTTTCTTTCATCCTAAACTAGTCTTTTACAGCTTGATATTATTTAAAATATATAAGGGCTCAAAGAGATTATTAAAGAAAACTAATACTGAAAAACATCTTTTTTTAGAAATCTTTATTTAGTAGGGCTAAAATATTTTTAAATTAAATATTTCACATAAATCACAAGCTCAAGAGCTATAACCCTTTGCAGAACTTATTACATATATTTTAAATTATCACACACATCTTTATTATCCATATGATCCAGAACAAGCCTCTCAATCTTTCTAGGCCTCAGTTTCATATCTGCAAGATGGTTTATAATACTAATGGTGGTTTTGCCTATTTCAGGTGATCACGTAGAAAACTAAATTAGGAAAAAAATAAAAATTTTATGAAATATTAAGCCACATACAAGTTATAGTACTTTTTTCTTATATTAATTCACCCTTTATCTTTGAACCCAGAAATAAGATAGGGAGCCATTTCAGTCAGGTATACCCCTATATAAAATAGCATTTATATGTCTTTGGGAGGATATAAGGTTGAGTACCAGGAATATTTTTAGAGTCTAGCTATACCAAGAAAGATTGACAATGTCACATACAGGTAGAGTGTAACCATGGAAAAATTAATAGCTGTATTAGAATAAATAAAGGACCAATTATATAGTTATACTAGTGGCCCGGTGCATGAAATTTGTGCATGGAGGGGGGGATTCCCTTAGCCCAGCCTGAAACCTCTCCAATCGGGGACTCCTTGGGGGATGTCCTACTGCTGGTTTAGGCCCAGGCTCGGGCCTAAACCGGCAGTCGGACATCCCTCTAGCAATTAGGGACCACTGGCTCCTCACTGCTCATCTGCCTGCCTGCCTGATCACCCCTAACTGCCTCTGCCTGCCTGCCTGATTGCCCCTAACCCAGGGGTGGGCAAACTTTTTGACTCGAGGGCCACAATGGGTTCTTAAACTGGACCGGAGGGCCGGAACAAAAGCATGGATGGAGTGTTTGTGTGAACTAATATAAATTCAAAGTAAAGGAGTGGAGGGGAGAGCAAGAGAACCCTCCGCTCTTTCAGCTCTGCGGGCCGGATAGAACAGCCGAACAGGCTGGATCCGGCCCGCAGGCCGTAGTTTGCCCATGGCTGCCCTAACCCCTCTGCCTGCCTTCCTGATTGCCTCTAAATGCCTCTGCCTGCCTGCCTGATCACCCCTAACTGCCCTCCCCTGATGGCCTGATTTTGCCCCCAACTTCCTCTGCCTGCCTGATCTCGCCCCTACCTGCCCTCCCCTGCCATCCTGATCTTGCCCCCAACTGCCCTCCCCTGCAGGCCTGATCGAGCCCCCAACTGCCCTCCTCTGCTGGCCAATTTAGTTCTGATTGGTTGGTTTCTATGCCAATCAGGATCAAAAGCTCTGCCTCCTAGGCAGCCATTGCCTTCTCACACTTCACCCAGATTTGGTTCTGATTGTTCAGTTTCTATGCCAGTCAGCATCAAAAGCTCCGCCTCCTAGGCAGCCATTGGCTCCTTACAGTTGACCCAGATTTGGTTCTGATTGGTCGGTTTCTATGCCAGTAAACATCAAAAGCTTCGCCTCCTAGGCAACCATTGGCTCCTCACAGTTGATCCAGATTTGGTTCTGATTGGTCGGTTTCTATGCCAGTCAGCATCTCTGGGCCTATCAATGGGGCCTGATCAGAAAGGCAGGGCTGATCAGCAGCCCTGGTGGAGGACTGGAGAGAAATGGAGGCACAGCTGCTGGCCAGACTGGGTGAGAAAGAGAGAGGCAAGTGCTGATCAAAAGCTGCCACAGAGGCTATGGATCAGTGCCTGCTTCTCTCTTCAGGTCTCTCTCTGGCCCTGATTCACAGCCCCCTCGGCAGTCAGTGCCGGGGCACCTCACCTGCAGCAGATGCAGTGGCAACCCAGCGCTGACTGCAGGACTGACTTCTGGTTGGTTGAGCCTTGGTTGTTACTGGTTGTTACAACCCAAGGTTTTTATATATTAGGATATAATTACTACTGGCCTGGTGCACAAATTCATGCACATTGAAAGGAAATTAATTAGAATAAATTTTACTATCGCTATTCACCCTTTCTCTATAATAGATGTGTCAACTAAATTCACGATCAACAATGACAGATTGAAACACAGGTGTGTGATTGGCACCAGTGAGAGCTTTATATGTATCATGCATGTACGAGTTAACTTAGCCTTTTATAGATATAGAATAAACTTGCTTAATTAGACCTGCTTTCTGATTTAGCTAAACTTTTTCCAGCCCAGTGAAGCACCCCAAATTCTCTTTCAGGTAATTGTCAGCAACACAGTAGTAAATGTCAACATGAAGCAGATTATTATTATACAGCACACAGGGAAAACAAAGGGTAAAATATTTAACTGCAGCAGTCTTTGACTGAATTCTGCGCAGTGAGAAAACCTAAAGTCATTTTCAAGGTCCACCATTTCTTACTTCTTTCCAGTCAGGTCAAGTTTCTAAACTTTTTAAATATCCATTTTCTGGCTAATGGAAAGAATATAGGATTCCACCAAGTCTCCTATCTACCTATTTCAGGACTTCTGTGAGGATCAAATGAGATGAGGCACGGGAAAATGCTTCACAGACATTTGGTTACAGTGTGAAATGTTTCCACCTGGCTATAAAGCAAGTAGTGTTCCTGGGCTGAAGAAACTGCAAGGAGGCTAATTGCTAGGGAGAGGAAGCTGGGCATTGCTACGTGAGGTCATTACCCGGACAGCTGGACACTTAGCATATTAGCCTTTTATATAGAGAGAGAACTTGCATAGTGTTTAAGTGACTTAGGATCTTTAATTTTCTTTGCTACCTTTCTTGCACATTTTTTTATTGTTTATCTTCTTTAGTAAATGTTATTATAGTGTTAGTAGATTCCCACAAATAGTAGCACATAGATTTAATTAGTGTTAGAGAGTGATGGGGGTTTTCTACATCAAATTTTCTGTTTTAGAATTCAGCCCATGGATTTAGCCTGAAAGGGCGGTGTAGAGTAAGGCATAGGCTGGCATACAGACAGGCACTAGGGAAATCAGATTGTGTTTCTGTGTTTTTGACTTTATTCAGATCCCAGTTCTGTCCACTGACTCTTTGCCTGTCTCTTTCCTCTTCAGTTCCTCTCCTATCTTTTTTATTTCTCTGGTCCCCTGCCAGCCCATTCTGGAAAGGCCTTCTGTTTGTTGACAATCCAAGTCTTTAAAGCTGCTGACCTAAAGGTCCCTGTGGGACTGCCCATATAACAACATCCCTTGTTCAAATCTCTATTCTCTTTTTCCATGAATTGTAAATGCTATCAGAAAATGACAGATTGTTGTAAATATTAAGATATTTTTTCCTTATATAGTGTATCTCAGACAGTATTATTCCTCATTAATATTGAACATGTGGACACTAATGAACTTGTATATAGTAAACATATATGAAATTAAATGCATTTAGATATTGTTATTTTTTTAAAGTCATTATCTTGAATTCCTCATATTGTATTTATTTATTGGTGGAGGAAGAATTTACATTTATGACAATTTTTAAATAAGTAGTATGGTTTATAAATAATCACTGCTACTAAAAAAGTTTATATTCCTCATGGGTAAATATAAAATATTAACCTATATACCCTTAAAAAAACCTTTTCTACACAAATGAAGCATAAAAGTATTACTTCTGTAAGTGCTTGATGAAACTTGTATGAAATATTTCTTTTTTTTTTTTCTATTTACATTTAGCCAATAACTCTGGTGTGAACAAACGGCAGATCACAGACCTTGTTGACCAGAGTATACAAATCAATGCACATTGTTTTGTGGTCACAGCGGATAATCGCTATATTCTCATCTGTGGATTCTGGGATAAGAGTTTCAGAGTTTATTCTACAGAAACAGGTACCCTTTGATTTGAAATACCTTATTCTCTTCAAAATGCCTATTGTTATATGTAAATCATAAAATGAAATCATAATAATGTAGGCATTTTTATCTTGAGTGCCAAGATCCAAATTAAATGTTTACATTATAAGTTAATAACTATTCATCATGCCCTCCATTCTGAACTTTAGCATGAACCCTGATTTCACAGGACAAAGGGGACTATTGTCTCCTTCCAAATCAAATCCAGTAAAATACCTTAAATCTCCCTTTAGACTGGCCCAAACAAAAATCATCATTGTGTTATCTTGTAAGTCCTTTTCTTAAAAATCCCAAGTGATAGCCTTGTATTATTTTTCAGAAGCAATTCAAGAAAGCAAATCTGTCGCTATGATTTAATTACCTTACAAATTTGCAGGTCTATAGGGTCACTTTTCAAAAATATCCTATGTAACAAAGAGGTAATATGCAAATTGACCATCACTCCAACACACAAGATGGCTGCCCCCATGTGGTCAAAGATGGACGCCCCCATGTGGACACAAGATGGCTGCCACAAGATGGCTGGCAGGGGAGGGCAGTTGTGGGTGATCAAGCCAGCAGGGGAGGACAGTTGGGAGGGACCAGGCCTGCAGGGGAGGGCAGTTGGGGTGACTAGACCAGCAGGGAATAGCAGTTAGGGGCAACCAGGCTGGCAGTTGGGGGGGACCAGGCCTGCAAGGGAGGTTAGTTGGGGAGTACCAGGCCTGTAGGGGGGTAGTTGGGATGGACAAGGCCTGCAGGGGATGGAAGTTGGGGGGACCAGGCCTGCAGCGGAGGGCAGTTGGGGGTGACCAGGCCAGCAGGGGAGGGCACTTAGGGGTGACCAGGCATGCAGGGGAGGGCAGTTGGGGGCAACCAGGCCTGCAGGGGAGAGTAGTTGGGGGATACAAGGCTTGCAGGGGGGGCTGTTGGGAGGGACAAGGCCTGCAGGGGAGGGCAGTTGGGGGGGGGGGGGGCAGGCCAGCAGGGGAGGGCAGTTAGGGGCGACCAGGCTCACAAGGGAGGGAAGTTAGGGGTGACAAGGCCAGCAGGGGAGGACAGTTAGGGGCAATCAGGCTGGCAGGGGAGCAGTTAGGTGTCGATCCAGATGGCAGGGAGTGGTTAGGGATGATCAGGCTGGCAGGCAGAAGCGGTTAGAGGCAATCAGGCAGGCAGGCAGGAGAGCGGTTGGGAGCCAGCAGTCCTGGATTGTGAGAGGGATGTCAGACTGCCCGTTGAGGCCCGATACCACCGGGACCCCAGATTGGAGAGGGTACAGGCTGGGCTGAGGGAAACACCCCCCCCCCCACCGTTCATGAATTTCATGCACTGGGCCTCTAGTCATATATAATCCTATATAATAAAGAGGTAATATGCAAGTTGACCATCTCTACAACACACAAGATGGCTGCCCCCATGTGGTCAAAGATGGCCGCCCCCATGTGGACACAAGATGGCCACCACAGGATGGCCAGCAGGGGAGTGCAGTTGGGAGGGACAAGGCCTGCAGGGGAGGGCAGTTAGGGGTGACCAGGCCTGCAGGGGAGGGCAATTATGGGGGACCACACCAGCAGGGGAGGGCAGTTGGGGGGGACCAAATCTGCAGGGGAGGGCAGTTGGGGGCAACCAGGCCAGCAGGGGAGGGCAGTTGGGGGTGACCAGGCCTGCAGGGGAGGACAGTTAGGTGTGACCAGACTGGCAAAGGAGGGCATTTAGGGGTGACCAGATCAGCAGGGGAGGGCAGTTAGGTGCAATTGGTCTGGCAGGGGAGCAGTTAGGCGTGATCAGGCTGGCAGGGGAGTGGTTAGGGGGTGACCAGGCTAGAAGCGGTTAGGGGCAATCAGGCAGGGAGGCAGGCGAGCATTTGGGAGCCAGCAGTCCTGGATTGTGAGACCTAAACGGGCAGTCGGACATCCCTTGAGGGATCCCAGATTGGACAGGGTGCAGGCTGGGCTGAGGGATACCCCTCCCCCCTGTTCATGAATTTCGTGCACCCGGCCTTTAGTAGTGAAATAAAGCTCTTGCCATTTATAGAAAAATAGCAAACGAATTATATCTGCTGTTTCTGTGTTTCAGGGAAATTAACTCAGATTGTATTTGGCCATTGGGATGTAGTCACCTGCTTGGCCAGGTCTGAGTCCTACATAGGTGGGGACTGCTATATTGTGTCAGGGTCTCGAGATGCGACCCTGCTTCTCTGGTACTGGAGTGGGCGACACCATATCATTGGAGACAACCCTAATAGCAGTAAGTATTGTCTAAAACTGTCCTATCAGACTATAAATTCATTTAAGTATAATTTCCCTTTTTAATTTTCCTAATAGTTTTTCCTGAGTTTGTAAGGATTTTAAAATATGAAAGTTTAGGTAGCAAAAATTTCTATTGGAATGTCGCTTTATTCAATGTGTACAAAAGAGCAAGTATAATAACTTTTATCCTGGAGATGCTCCCAGGTCCCTTCACATTGACCTTCTGCTCAGCTGCCCTTCCTTTATCTCCAAATGCCCCTGTCCTTCAGAAATTTCCTATAGTGTCACCTGATTCATTAAACCTCATATAGTTTCTCCCAGGTGAATATATTCTCTCCCTCCTCTGAATTTCCATAAAGTTTTATTTGTACCTCAGTGAGGACATTTACTACTTTCTGCCATGTAGTATAGTAACTATCTCCTTTTATTCATTTAACAATGATTGAGTACCCACTTCAGAATAGTCATTGAGAAGGCAAAAATTAATAAGGGGGTTTCTTTGCTTGGGATGATTCCTAAGTGTTTTTATTCAACAGTGCTCTTTAAGATTTTCTGTAGGGGAAAAAATGGGAATCCAGAGTAAAATAATTTTAGAAAAAAATTTATTTGCTATGAAGCTGTAAAAGTCTTACACAAATAAATCTGTTAACAGTTGTTTAACCCACAGTTTCTCAAACATGTTTTTCCATGGAACCTTTGTTCATGGAAAATCAGTTATTGTTCCTTGGAACTGTTTGTTTTGAGGAAGCACTGAAGTGTGTCATGAGTCTCTCCCCTTCCATTTGAAGTCTCTGGTTCCTGGCATAGTTACACACATAATAGGTTTTCAATGAATAGTGTTAAATGACTGAGAACCAGATAAGAGGTTGCCTAGATATAATTACTGTTTTTAATTACCAAGCTTTCAGTAGTTCAAGTTCACATGTTTACAGTAAAATAGAGAATGGTTTCTATAAAGCATTGGTAATGGCAAGTACCTAAACCAGACTTATTCTAATTATAATTCATACATTGGTCCAAGCTTAAACAGTACTCCAAAATAAACCAAAACATGACTTAAGGGAATATTGATGACTAACAGATAAGAATTTCTTAAGAGTGCTGGCATCTACCACTGAAATATTGTAAGAATAGATGAGAAATGTGCAAGATGGCATACTGCAACTGCGTGGCTGGAGGCTGCCTTCTCTGATCCATTCCAACCTGTGAGATAGCTGGGGATGGAAATTGAATTGTACATTTACTCTTCAAGTCCCACTTACCCCCAACTCTTATGTGTTTTGACAGGAATACTGCAAAAATAGGAAATGGCTCTCAATTGATAGGAGCAAAGGCGCTATCATAGTACAGAAAAAAAAAAGATAGATAATAAAATGATGATAGATGATACATAGATGATAGATGATAGATAGATAGATAGATAGATAGATAGATAGATGGATAGATGGATAGACGATAGATAGAATAGATGACCAAATATTTTGTGAGGTTTTATTCTTGCCTATAGCTACCGTTGAAGAGCAGTAGATGAAGAAACAAAGTGTATTGTGAAGTAATGTCTCTTAGTGTAGATAAAAGATAGTGTGTGTGTTATACATTTCAGCCTCTGTTTTAAGTTGTGAACTAAGATGTAATACTGGTTTAAGGAAAAAAATTCAACATTGCCTGATTTCAAACTGGCCAAATAATTAGCTACCAATTCTACCTTATAAGAAACATCATACTCCAAATACTAACAAATTAATGTGTATGTGTGTGACATTTGATCTGCCAGTGATAGCTTTATTATTCTCAAGTATGGAATATTATCACATTATTTTATCTAAATGTATTTTCACATATTTCCAATGTTTCTGTATATCAATAGTAGTGTAACATTCATTAGAAAAGTTAAATTAAGCAGCAAGTCAGTGTAGTATCATCTATTTATGTTGACAAAAATTAGATTTATTATTAAAAAATTTTTAAATAGAACACTGCTTTAAATCCAGTCAATTAACATCTACAAAATGAAGCTCAGAAATGATTAAAATTATATTTCAAAAAAAAGTATTTAATTCTTGAAAGCTACCATCTGGTAGAGATAAGATATTTTATATAATGTACTGCTATGATGTAAAGAATTTTGAAGAAAAATGTTAAATTATAGTAATTATTTGTTAGCTACTTTATTTTACTTTATTCTCTAATGTTATTTTAAACCAAAAGATGGTTAACAATTGATTATGCTCTGATCCATCAGTTAGCAAGAAAAGTTAGATGTAGTAATATTTAGAGTGTTTAAAGTTCCTTACAACAGGAGCTATATAAATGGAAATGTTTATATTAATCCTTAAGAACAAAATTGTGAATATTGTATTTGTTAAAATGCAGCATTTTATTTAAGATTGCCCTTAAGAAGTTACAGCAGCAGAAGCATCAATCAGACCATCAAACCTCAGAGGGAAGGTAGGGGAGGGTGGGGGTAAGGGGGAGAGATCAACCAAAGGACTTGTATGCATGCATATAAGCCTAACCAATGGACACAGACAACAGGGCGGTGAGAGAAGGAGGGGGGTGTGTGGGGGGGCATGGGGGGATAAGGACACATATGTAATACCTTAATCAATAAAGAAAAATAAATAAATAATAATAAAAAGGAAGTTACAGCAGAATATTATCAGTGTATATTTTTCACTATTACCTATACATATAAGAATTTATTTTTATTAATAGATGTTGTCATCATTATGAACCTAAACCACTTTCATAAAACCCACCTGGTCAAGACTTTATTGGACATTTAATGTGGACATATGTAATATGGCTTTATTTCATGTTATCTTTAATACATGTAATGCTCTTCTAGAATACACAGGCTGAGCACCTAAAGTGTTGGTCAAACAACAAGCATGTATTGAATATCTACTGTGTGTTGGTACTATTTTTTTAAAACTTACTGGGATGACACTGGTTAACAAAATTATATAGGTTTCAAGTGCACAATTGCATAAAACATCATCTGTACACTGCATTGTGTTCACCACCCCAAATCAAGTCTCCATCCATCAACATTTATCCTCCCTATACACCCTCCTCCGCCTCCCTCCAGGCCCACTCCCTACAACAATCACCACAGTGTTGTCCCTGTTTTACGAGTTTTTTCTTTTTTGCTTAATTGCTCCACCTGCCACACCCAGCCCCAACCCCCGACAGCTGTCAGCCTGCTATCTATGTATGAGTCTGTCTCTGTTTTGCTTGCTTGTTCATTTTGTTCATTAGATTCCACATATGAGTGAAATCATATGGTACTTGTCTTTGACTGGCTTATTTCACTTAGCACCGTGGTTGGCAAACTGCGGCTCTTGAGCCACATGCGGCTCTTTGGCCCCTTGAGTGTGGCTCTTCCACAAAATACCACGGCCTGGGCAAGTCTATTTTGAAGAAGTGGCGTTAGAAGAAGTTTAAGTTTAAAAAATTTGGTTCTCAAAAGAAATTTCAATCGTTGTACTGTTGATATTTGGCTCTGTTGACTAATGAGTTTGCCGACCACTGACTTAGCATAATGCTGTCCAGGTCTTATCAGCAGAGGATGCTTTGGAGTCAAAATCTCTTAGCTTCTGCCATTTACAGGAATCTATATTACACTGATCACAAAACTGCTTTTCTTGTTTGGATGTATTGGTACATTACGTATGCGTTACATGAATCATGAATTGCTATCAGATGATATTAGATATCATTAATATTTTGAGCATCTACAAAATGCTTAGCCTTACCTCTTGGGTACAAATTGATGGTTATGTAAAAACTGCCTTCAGTTTTTTGTCATATATATAATCACAATAGGAAAAAAATAATAATTAATCATTCTAAGTATTTGATTCACTTGACAGATTTATGACTTGATCTGTTAAAGTAGACAGGCTAGCTAGGAGCATAAATATTTGTGACTAGAGAGACCATATACGTTGGCAGTTCACTTTTTGCACTTTTTATAAAGGCAGTCACAGCACACACTGAACTGACTGTCACATCAGGGATCAGTCATGTTTGTTGACATAGATGTAGCCCTTGCTATCAGAAAACTCACAATATGAAAGAAAAATATTTTTTTTTCTCTTCCGGTTTAGTCTGTTCTAGCTACCAATTCACAGGTCATAGAATCAGGCTATGTGTTTTCTATTTCATAATGCATTGCTCCTCAAGACCAAAAAGCTAGTTATGTATAAATTCATATTTAAATGTGTGACACAGTGCCCTTAGGTTTGGAGGGTTGTATATATTAACCTAGACTTGCAGTCCTAGCATGAAACATAATATTCCAGTGGCTGTTAGGATTCAGAGATTAGCTTTGGTATAGATAATGAATTGCTTTATATGTCAGAGGCTGAATTGTATTTATACAGCACCACATCAAAAGATGCATTTACTCACCTTACTTTGCACACTGCTCAAGGTAGATTCAAGTTACTTTAATACAGGGATGAGCAGGTTTACAGTTGTGAGTATGTGAAACAGTTTATTCTTGTATTGTTATTTATTAATCATTTTAATATTTATTTGTATTATTTGTCTTATTATCGTATTATCATTATTTTATATCCTTATTTATAATTTATCTTTTAGACGGTGATGGCTGGTAATTTAACCTTTTGCCCACCACTGTATATTTATGCTTCTTTTGCATTGTCATTATTTTTCAATGGATAGCTCTATTAGTGCCACAGAGAAAAATAAGTAATATTTGTGAATTTTTTAGATATGGAAAGAGTTTATGGTTTTATTGTGTCAAAAATATTGTGACTAAACATCTCAGAAAAAAAAAAAGCTTTTTTCTAATTATCTTATAGTTTCAATGAATTTATGACCAAGACAATGAAAATTTTAAAACAGATTATTACAAAGAGTTTTAAACCATAAAAGAATAAAGAAAAAGCTACCTAGCATAGGTTACAGTTGAATCATAGTTGTTTTATTAATATACTAGAGCCCTGGTGCACTAAATTTGTGCATGGGTAGGGTCCCTTGGTCTGGCTGGTGATCAGGGCTGATTGGGGCCTTCCAGCTGCCAGCCAGGGCCTTCCTTTTGGCTGCTGGCCAGGGCCTTCCTTTGTTCCATGCCACCCTCTGGTGGTCAGAGCACGTCATAGCAAGTGGTCGAACTCCTCGTCAGTCAAACTCTTGAGGGGACAATTTGCATATTAGCTTTTTATTACCCAGGATTTTATAATACTAATAATCATTATTACTTTTTTAAACTTGTGACTGTAAACATCAAAAATGTTCTTAGATATTTAAATAGGTCCTGACTTGATAACAGAATTGTAGGCATGTGAGGGACAGGTGCTTTAATCTGAAACAGACTTTCACAAAAATTCTGAAACTAATTTGGAAGTGATAAAAATTAATTTGTGCACTTTAATTGGGAGCAGTCTACTGTATGAGAGAAAGGAGAGCAGAACAAGCAATTTGTGCTAAAAGCTGATTAAGTTTTTTGTCAGGTAGGTATCTTGGATTTGGCCGCTAATCCTCCTGAGCCCCTCTTTGCAATATATTACAACCCATATCTGCCTGGTGTTCTTTAAAAGGATCAATGCTATTCCCAGAATCCCTAGAGCCCAAAATTTCATTGATCTTGGGACTTGACATTTCTCATTATGTGCTGTATCTTCCAACAACATAGTCACAAGAGGGGCAAGTCAGCATTGTTGTCTCTTCAGCAGACTTTTAAAACACATTGGGACCTCAGCTCAAAATCAAATCTGCTTTTAAAATGTGTGGCTTTAATGTTTATACCAGATATGAGGTGCTTTGCAGAGAGCTAGTTAATACATGTATAGAAAATTTTGAAAATCGTAGCAATAGGAAACTTTGAAAGAGAATTTACTGTTCAGCTTTTCAACTAAAATCTACAAATATTCTAATAATATGTATAAGACATTGGTATTGTGATTTTTCTAATTCACTTTTTAAAACAAGTCTTTTAGCAATGTGTGAGCATCATGCACACTATGCAATGAAAAGCCCACTGAAAAGGAGATTCCAGCTATGCACACATCCCTTCCCAGGCTCCCATTGTGCACGCTTCAGCTCTGGACTCTGACCCTCCTCCCAGCCATAACCTGTCACAAAACATTGGCCAGATTACATCCCTGTCTTTGTTTTCATCCAGCCTTCTTTTCAAATGACTATCCTGGTGCCCAGTTCTACAACCACCACTAACCATTGGCATTATAAGAGATGAAAGCATGAGTAAAGAATAGCCCAGAGGTATTTCAAATGTATCCTATCTAATAAAAGAGTAATATGCAAATTTACCATATCTCCGCTACACCCACAAGCCACGCCCACCAGCCAATCAGCAGCGAGTATGCAAATTAACCCCACCAAGATGGCTTGGCCACGGAGAGATCAGGAGGCTTGGGTTTCCCTGGCAATGGAGGAAACAAAGCTTTCCGCCTGCTCTGGCCTGCCTTGGCCTCCGCTTAAGGCTACAAAGTTTCAATTATAGAAGATAAATAAATCCCAGATACCAGGGCCTCTGCTTTGGTCATCAAGGGGTGTGGCCAGCCTGCAAACCACTATAGGACCCTCACCCAGGCTTTCCCATGCCCCAAGGGAACCTGCACCCTGATCCAGGACTCCCTTCAGGGCAAACCAGCCGGCCCCCACCCGTACACCAGGCCTCTATCCTATCTAATGAAAGAGTAATATGCAAATTGACTGTCACTCCAACGCACAAGATGGCTGCCCCCATGTGGTCAAAGATGGCTGCCCCCATGTGGACACAAGATGGCCAGCAGGAGAGGGCAGTTGAGAGGGACCAGGTCTGCAAGGGAGGGCAGTTGTGGGCAATCAGGCCAACAGGGGAGGGCAGTTGGGAGGGACCAGGCCTGCAAGGGAGAACAGTTGGGGGTGACGAGGCCAGCAGAGGAGGGAAGTTGGGGGAGACCGGGCCTGCAGGGAAGGGCAGTTGGGGGCACCCAGGCCTGCAGGGGAGAGCAGTTGAGGGCGACCAGGCTTGCAGGGGAGGGCAGTTAGGGGTGACCAGGCCTGCAGGGGAGGGCAGTTAGGGGCAAACAGGCTGGCAGGGGAGCAGTTAGGCATCAATCAGGCTGGCAGGGGAGTGGTTAGGGGGTGATCAGGCTGGCAGGCAGAAGCGTTTACAGGCAATCAGGAAGGCAGGCAGGCGAGCAGTTTGGAGCCAGCAGTCCTGGATTGTGAGAGGGATGTCTGACTGCCCGTTTAGGCCCGATCCAGGTAGGATTGGGCCTAAACGGGCAGTCGGACATCCCTTGAGGGGTCCCAGATTGGAGAGGGTGCAGGCTGGGCTGAGGGACACCCCCCCCCCCATGAGTGAATTTCATGCACCGGGCCTCTAGTGCATACATTTTAGATCAGCCATGGGCAAACTACGGCCCGCGGCCCGGATCCGGCCAGTTCAGCTGTTCTATCCGGCCCGTGGAGCCGAAAGAGCGGAGGGTTCTCTTGCTCTCCCCTCCGCTCCTTTACTTTGAATTTTTATTAGTTCACACAAACACTCCATCCATGCTTTTGTTCCGGCCCTCCGGTCCAGTTTAAGAACCCATTGTGGCCCTCGAGTCAAAAAGTTTGCCCACCCCTGTTTTAGATGATGAATTTGACTCACCTCTCAGAACATGGAATCTTACCTAAGGTTTAGTATTTGTTAAACTATCTTCTCATTAAGTATTAAAAGATAGTTATATGTGTACAATGTTTTACCTCATAAGACTTTCTGAAGGCCACATGGTATCTCTAGTGTTACATCTCTAGCACAGGACCTGGTCTACTAGTCTTCTAGCCCTTCTTAGCCTGACATTAGGAGACTTTATAGGTTTTATGACTAGGAAGGGGGCTAGCTGCATGCCACTGGGTCTCTGCCTTTCCTTTACCTTCATGGAACTAAGGCTGTAAGAGCCTTTGACCTGCATCAGAAGCAAGATAAAAAACAGAAAATCTGTTCTCATAATCAGAGAGCTTTAGATCACAGATCGGGTTGGAGGAAGGCTCTCTGGGCATTAGGCAGAAACCTACTTCCTTGGGAAAGATAGGTGGATTACAATATTGATTATTTTAGGAAGGTTATGGTAGGAGAGTAATGTACTGTGCCCTGATCTAGCTTCAAGACTTCAAGGGAAAAGGTTTGCCCTGCAACTATAGTGCTCAGAGGAAAATGTGCTCAATGTCATTCATCTCTGAGGAAGAATGAATAAATAGGATTCTATCTCTCTTCTATTTTTCATTGAGTACTCTATGAATATATAATAAAATGAAACCACATCATGGGATGTTTTCCATCCCATGGAATGTTCTTAATGTGGGTAACCTTGTGACCCAGGCATTTTGGATACTTGAGAGCCAGACCTCAGCTGCAGTCCTACCTGTGGCTGAGGACACAGTATCTTGATAAGAGACTCCTCACTGACACAGTTTTTCTGAGCTATCCCAGCAAATGTCTAACATAATTTTTTATATAAATCTTGAAATCAGAGTAGTGATGGAACTATAGCACCCATTGATTAGATCTCTTATTCTGGATTTAAGTAAAAAATTTACTGTATTTTATGTAGGTATAAGCATGAATGAAAATGCCTTCTGCAATGATTCTGCAATGACTTAACAACAGTCATAGATAAAATCCGAATGTCGTATAGCATCAGGAGGTTTGACTTCTGTCTCCAGCACAACTGTACTGAGGATCAGAGACCTTAGAAACTCGGCTGTTTTTGCTTAGTTCTGATTCAGAAGGACCAAAGCATATTAGTAGTTCCACAAATTGGGTTGAAAATAAGAACCATGAGTAATCTTTACTTTGATCATTTCTCTAAAAGCCATAGACTACCTCACTGAAAAAACTCTTCCTGTCACTTCTATGTGTTGGCAACATCCAATGCCTTTGTACTTTTTTCATCATCTGTTTTGAAAATACTGAAATGATGTTTGATAAAAATGAGATGGAATCTGTCTATGATAAGCCTTTTTATATTTAGAATTTCTAAATGCTTGCCCATAAGGAATCTCAAAATTGGATGTGTGTGTTCTTTATCATTCATAGTAATTCCCTCACACAGAGAACGCTTCTGTTAAAGAAATGACTGGACATTGAGTGTGATGGTGCTGTGGTCCTTAGAGAGGAGGTCTCACCTGCACCTTCCCCTGCACTTTAACCCTCAGCTACATCCATCAATTGTGATGTGACAGTGACAGAATATTCCCAGGATTTTGAATGATTGTTGAAGTGCATAACATCTGTCCCTGGCAGTGAAATGAAAAATAGAAAATATGCTTTCTCCCTGCTTCAGGTTTTCCAACTCCAAAGTCTCTGAATAATGTTTTATTTACTTTTTATTTACTTTTCTCTAGTTTAAAGAGGGAAACAGTGCTTTCGGAGGTCCTAAATGATACCCCTAATAGCTAAGTTCTACAGTTTATTCAAAGGATCTGGGGATGTTGTAATGATAAATAAAATATTTTAAACTTTATAAATCAGATGCTAGCTTTTGAAAATGTATTTCTTAATAGAAAGAAATATTATATACATAAAATATATTTTAAATATTTCATACATTTTTTCAATTCCCTGCAATAGAATTAGATTGCTTTTTATTCTTTCTGTAGCATATAAGGAAAAAGTTTGAGAAACTCTTACTGTATATAAATTTTATTAAACATATAATTTCAAGGTTTTTCAATTCACCAATCTCTCTGATAAAATTATTCATTTATAAAAATTAAGGGTAGTATTTCATATAAAATCTTAATACTCCTTATTTTACCAGGAAATTCAGGACATCTTTGAAACATAATTTTACAAGTTATATAACTATGTTTCATACAAATCCAGACTGCTGACAATTACAAATGATACTCTGCCAATATTTCAACATATTATAGCACTATACATAAATTTAGAAAAGATCAAGTGATATGGCCTGCCAAACCATTCCCCACCACACACACATACACACATACACTCCATCCAAGTAAGAGTTGCCTCAAAAGTAAAATTGAATCTGATGCAGCTGAGAAAACTCACATAAAAGTGTGAGCAATTTATAGGGAGACAGAAGATGGGTGGGTGTGAAGGAGGAGATATTGGCAGACCAGAGGGGAAGAGTGTTGGATGCTTGCTGGGAGGCAGGTACAATTCTCAGAGACAAAATGGGCAGAGGATGGGAGTCCACCCAACCCAGAATATGAGTTCACAGAGGAAACCAGGCCAGCATGCCAGGAACTCAAGTACTATGAAAGAAAGTTCATGAACTCAACAGCCAGAATGAAGAGAAGAGGAAAGTACAGAGTTCTTTTTTAGAAGGCATAATATTCTCTAAGTCTAAGATATAAGAAAGGGGGCACTAAGGTTACTGGTAATCTATATATATATAAAAGCCTAAGCGATCATCCGGCCGTTTGGCTGTTTGACCAGTAGCTATGACGTGAACTGACCACCAGGGGGGCAACCGGTCAACGCACAGGCATGGAAACATGGAACAGACTGATGAATCTCAGAGGGAAGCGGGGAGGGCAGGAAGAGATTAACCAAAGATCTTATATGCATAGTAGAAGCCTGGTGCACAGATTTGTGCACTGGTGGGGTCCCTTGGCCTGGCCTATGGGGATCGGGCTGAAACTGGCAGTCCAACATGCCCTGTGGGGTACTGGATTGCGAGAGGGTGCAGGCCAGGCTGAGGGACCCCACCAGTGCACAAATTCATGCACCAGGCCCATAGTGTTATATATTTCTTAAACTAGGTCATGAGTACAAGAGAATTTATTTTCTCTTAATCTTATATATGTTATAAATATTTAATATGTAATTAATTTATAAAAAGCATTTAATTCTAAAAACAAAGGGAGCACAGCCTGTGTTGCTCAGTGGTTGAGCAGCAGCCTATGAACCAGGAGGACATGGCTTGATTCCTAATCAGGGCACATGCCCAGTTGTGGGCTAGATCTCCAATAGGGGGTGCACAGAAGGCAGCCAAACAATGATTATCTGTCATCATTGATGTTTCTATATCTCTCTTCCTCTCCCTTCCTCTCTGAAATCAATCCTATATAATAAAACCCTAATATGCAAATCGACCGAATGGCAGAACAACTGGTTGTATGACATGCACTGACCACTGGGGGGCAGATGCTCAACGCAGGAGCTGCCCCTGACTGGTGGCGGCAATTGGGGGGCAGGACCAGCCAGCGGGCAGCGCCAGGCTGCCAGACAAAGTAGGTGCAAGCGGGGGCCCCCAATTGTCTGGCCTGCCGGGTGCCCCACAGATGGCCCTGGGCACCTGCCAGGCTTAGGGACCCTACCCTATATATTGGGAACAGGCTCTTAGATTTAAAAATTAAAACCTGGCAAGGCTACTCTAACACTGAAAAAACAGGATGATGCAGCGATGACATGCATGGACTCTGGCTTGCACAATTTGTGGTCAGCCCTGATGCTGACACTTATAACTGTGTGATAAAGCCAATTACTTAACTTCTCTCTGCTTCAGTTTTTCCACCATAAGATGGGGAAAATGGTACTATGCCTCCGAAGGATCATGTTATGTACTACTTTTTATAACCAGGGCAAAAAAATGTAGCTGCCCATACAACAGCAAGATGCCTTTCACCTGTATGAAAAGTAGGATCACTGGTGTGTGTAGCATCCCAAATTGCAAGAGGGATGTCCGACTGCCAGTTTAGGCCCGACATCCCCTGAGGGGTCCCGGATTGCGAGAGGACACAGGCCAGGCTGAGGGACATCCTCCCTCCCATGCATGAATTTCATGCACCAGGCCTCTAGTAAAAATATATTAAAAACAAAGGGAAATCAGATAGATGCCAACTTGAAAAGATGAACTTCGAGGAAAAAATAAGTCTACAGTAATGTTTCTCAAACTCGACTAATACACTGATCCCTTTAAAGAGTACAAAATTGTCATTAACAATGACTCTGAGAAATGTGTTCTTGACTCCGTGAACCCTATTTGGAGAAACAATGACTTAATTAAATTTCAACTTTAAATTGCCATAGACTAAATTTTGACAGAAATTTTATCCATATAACTGGTTAAAAACATTTTTAGAGTATTATTAAAATACAAATCTCAAATTTGAAACTTTTTGTAGAACTTTTCTACTTCCAGAAAATATTCACAGATCTCAGGGTACATAGACCGTAGCTTGAGAAATACCAAGAATTCTGAAAAAGTTGTAGTTACAAGACCAAGTTACAACATGCCTTTTCAAGGAAAAAAGTAATGGACAATGATACTGACAACTTAAAGTGAATAATGATGTTTATATATATGCACAAAGGCATATTTACATATAATACTTACTCTTTGCTAAGATGATATTATAGCATCAACTAAACAACACAGCCAGGATAAACCAATGTCATAGCTAGAGCTGTTTAAAAATGAAAAGTGAGAGCCCTGGCTGGTGTGGCTCAGTTGACTGGAATGTCGTCCCATATACAAAAAGGTGGAGGGTTTGATTCCCAGTCGGGGTGCATGCAGGAGGCAGCCAATCAATCAATGTTTCTCTCTCCCTCTCTTCCTCCTCCCCTCCCTCCCTCCCTCCTTCCCTTCCTCTCTCTCTCCCTCTCCTTTCCTCTCTATAAAATCAATAAGAAATCTTTTTAAATTAAAAGAGATAAATAGGCAACATAAGATATTAATATGTGTGATGTTTTTAATGAAATAGTGGGGTATTACAAAACATTGATATTTGTTGAGTCTGATTATACTGCCTGTAAGTGTTTTATGTCCATCTTTCTGATTACACTGCCTTCAAGGGAGTTTCACTTCAGTGAATCTTTTTTTTTTTTTTTCATATATTTGTTGAATTTTATTTTGCTTGTTTCTGCCCAATATTTTAATCCCAACTGTTACACTGTCATAATGATGTATAAACATGCTTGTCCCGAATCATGTTGTTCACATATTTTATAGATCAGTTATCTATGTTGTTGTTTTATTTTATTTTTTTCTTTATTGATTAAGGTATTACATATGTGTCCTTATCCCCTCATTTTCCCCCCACCCTCCCACTCATGCCCTCACCCCCTGGTGTCTGAGTCCATTGGTTAGGCTTATATGCATTCATACAAGTCCTTTGGTTGATCTCTCTCCCTTACCCCCACCCTCCCCTACCTTCCCTCTGAGGTTTGATGGTCTGATCGATGCTTCTCTGTCTCTGGATCTGTTTTTGTTCATCAGTTTATGTTGTTCATTATATTCCACAAATGAGTGAGATCATGTGATATTTATCTTTCTCTGACTGGCTTATTTCGCTTAGCATAATGCTCTCCAGTTTCATCCATGCTGTTGCAAATGGTAAGAACTCCTTTTTTACTGCAGTGTAGTATTCCATTGGTAGATTTACCTCAATTTTTTAATCCACTCATCTGCTGATGGGCACTTAGGCTGTTTCCAACTCTTAGCTATGGTAAATTGTGCTGCTATGAACATAGGGGTGCATATATCCTTTCTGATTGGTGTTTCTAGTTTCTTGGGATATATTCCAGAAGTGGGATCACTGGGTCAAATGGGAGTTCCATATTTAGTTTTTTGAGGAAACTCCATACTGTTCTCCACAGTGGCTGCACCAGTCCGCATTCCCACCAGCAGTGCAGGAGGGTTCCTTTTTCTCTGCATCCTCACCAGCACTTGTTGTTTGTTGATTTGTTGATGATAGCCATTCTGACAGGTGTGAGATGGTACCACATTGTTGTTTTGATTTGCATCTCTCGGATAATTAGTGACTTTTAGCATGTTTTCATAGGACTCTTGGCCTTCTGTATGTCCTCTTTTGAAAAGTGCCTATTGAGGTCCTTTGCCCATTTTTTTATTGGATTTTTTATCTTCCTTTTGTTAAGTTGTATGAGTTCCCTGTAAATGTTGGAAATTAAACCCTTATCGGTGATAACATTGGCAAATATGTTCTCCCATGCAGTGGGCTTTCTTGTTGTTTTGTTGGTGATTTCTTTTGCTGTGCAGAAGCTTTTTATTTTGATGTAGTCCCATTTGTTTATTTTCTCTTTAGTTTCCATTGCCCTACGAGCTGTTCCAGTGAATCTTTCGGGTCCTCCTTTAGTGCCAACACTGGCTCTCTTTTCCCATCCACCAAAGGAACTATCATAGCCCTTCCCAGGTTGGCACCATACCCCATTCACCTTCCAGATTTCCTTTATGACTTTCTACTGTTTTCTTTTCCTCCACACTTTTCCACCCCAAGACTATAGAGATCCTTCACTTTCCTTCCAAACTGGCTTCTCTAGTTTTCCCAGTCAGACAGTGTTGGCCATGATGCCCTTTCAACTTTGCTGACCCTTCTCACACTGTTTTCATGCAGTTTATTCACCAAATATTCTGATTCTCTCTTCAATTTTATGCGGATTTTTTTGGTCCCTACTATACTCTGTACACATACACCTGTTCATCTTCATGCTTTTCACTATTGAGTGCCGGTGGTGAGAGTAAGCCTGTGCAAAGCCAGGGTTGTTTGATGTGTTCTCAACAGTTCCAGGTTATGCCTTATACCTCTATACTTCCCACTCCTAGCCCACTGGGAGAATGCCTGTCACTTAGAAGGCATTCATTCAATGTTCCTGAAAGCACCTTGCAGTGAGAATGCTTATGGCATATAGTTCAGCTGGACTCTTTAGCCGGCTTTGACTTTATGAAGTCAAGAGGGAAATTAAGATGACCATTTCTTCTTTCCTTTCCTTTCTCTTCAAAAATCATCCCTGGCTGGTGTGGCTCAGTTGGTTGGAATGTCATCCCATGAAACAAAAGGTTGTAGGTTTGATTCCTGGTCAGGACACATACCTAGGTATGGGAGGCAACTGGTCAATGTTTATTTCTCATGTTTCTCTCTCACATGAATGTTTCTCTCTCTCTCTCCCTCTCTCTCTCTCATCTCTCTCTCTTTCTCTCTCCCTCCCCCTTCCTCTCTCTCTCTCTAAAATCAATAAACATATCCACTGGTGAGAATTTTAAAAAGTCCAAGCTCCTCAGCCTGTTTTGTTGGGACATTTTTAAAGGAGTAGGAACATGCATTTTAAAATTAGATAGCTCTAGGTCCAGAACTTGCTTGCTGTATGAACTTGTACAAGTTATAAACATGGGTTTCTTGGATATAAAAGAGGGATAATAACAGTGCCTAACTCATCTGAATATTGCCGTTATTAAATAAGATAAGGCATGTAAATGCCTTGGCAATTTGGTATCTGTTTTATAACAATATCCAGGAAAAAGGAATAATTATCACCACTTTATAATGTAAGCACATTATATGTGTTACATTATCCAGTCATCTAAGCAGGAAACAGCAGAGAGGTTAAGTAACTGGCTCATGGTAAAACACAGCTAGTAAATGCCATTAACAAACATTAATTGTTATTATTTTAAACATTTGATTTAACGGTGTACCTCTTCATTTCTGCCATCAGCATACAGTACTCTCTGTTGCTATTTCCTTGCAGGTGACTATCCTGCACCAAGGGCTGTTCTCACAGGCCACGACCATGAAGTTGTCTGTGTTTCTGTCTGTGCAGAGCTTGGACTTGTTATCAGTGGTGCTAAAGGTCAGAAGATATTTCTTTCATTTTGGGTCTTTTAAAACTGTACCATTCCCTTAAGTTAACCATGATTCATGATTTTTTTCCTTTCGGAGGCTCTCTATAGACAAATGTAACCCTAGGATTTTTGCAGCTGTTTAGTTTTAGTATCAATAATCACCAGGACTGATATAAAAACTTTTGTGTTATATAGTGTGGTCACCGACATTCTAGCCAGAATGCTGGAAAATGAAACTGCAGCACTTCCTGTGTGATGCAGCCTTTAAAACCTACATATAAAAATCAAGAGGGCCCTAACTGGTTTGGCTCAGTGGATAGAGCGGCGGACTCAAAGGTCCCAGGTTCGATTGCGGTCAAGGGCATGTACCTTGGTTGCAGGCACATCCCCAGTAGGGGGTGTGCAGGAGGCAGCTGATGGATGTTTCTCTCTCATCAATGTTTCTAACTATCCCTCTCCCTTCCTCTCCGTAAAAAAAAAAAAAAAAAAAAAAAAAAAAAAAAAAAAAAAAAATCAAGGGGGATGAAAACAGGGGAAGATGTCCATGGTGGGAGTCACCCTGGTGAGGCATCACCCTGCTCATCAGACATAGCCTTGGACCACCACCTGTATTAGTCCTTTTCTTCATAAGTATAGGGGACTAGGTAGAGGTTGATAGAAAAGAAAAAATCATCACTTAGGGCAGTGGTTCTCAACCTTTCTAATGCCACGACCCTTTAATACAGTTCCTCGTGTTGTGGTGACCCCCAAGCATAAAATTATTTTCGTTGCTACTTCATAGCTGTAATTTCGCTACGTTAATGAATCGTAATGTAAATGTCTGTGTTTTCCGATGGTCTTAGGCGACCCTGCTAGCGGTTCGCGACCCACAGGTTGAGAACCGCTGCTGTAGAGCCTAAGACCATCGGAAAACACAGATATTTACATTACGATTCATAACAGTAGCAAAATTGCAGCTATGAAGTAGCAACGAAAATAATTTTATGGTTGGGGGTCACCACAATACGAGGAACTGTATTAAAGGGTCGCGGCATTAGAAAGGTTGAGAACCACTGACTTAGGGCAACTATTTGAACTGGTGTGCCCTAGCAGGCACACTGCTGCATGCAGAATTTTGTAATTAGTTTATGTGTGCCGTGAGATGAAAAAAGTTGAAAATTGCTAACTTAGGTTTTTTGTGTTTTTTTTTTTTTTTTTTTTTTTTTTTTTTTTGTATTTTGGTTTGTTTTGTAGCAGAAGTATTGTTTTAGGAAAAGTCAGGAAACTTGGGTACTAATTCTGGCTCAGATACCAGTTCTTTATGGGAAGGCTCTGGGGCAGGAAGAAGCCTAACCTTAGAGAAACTGAAAGAAAACCAAAGAGGATGAGTGAGGATGCCACAGAGTTAAAGAGAAAGAAGGCTGAAGAGGTGGGAGGGGCCAGTGGCACTAGGATTTGTGATTTATTTTATTTTATTATAAAGTACAGTGGGAAACTATTGAAGTTTTCTATGCAAGGTGATGAGATGACTAGGTTTGGTTTTTAGGAGCTTATTCTGGTTGCTCTATGTCCATAAAAATAGAAGATATGGAAGGTGTTTTCTTCATTTTTGTATCTAAGAGTTAATAACCCAGAGATATATGCATAGAATATTTTCAATAAATGTCTTTTTAAGTAAAAAGAAACACTAATAATTTGTGTAATGTCATTCTACCTGGTAAAGTTAAAAAAAAAAAGTCTGTAGGCATAGGAAACAAACATTAATTTTCTGTAGGTGACAGATGACTTTAAAAGTGATGCTATTTTTCTTTCTAATTTTCTGTAATTTCTATAATGCATCTCTGTTACTTTAGTTATCAGGAAAAGACTTAGGTATGGCTTTATAATTTCACTTATTTTATAATATTTGTACCTACTTAAATCAACTGATTGAAAAATAGAAATGTAATTTACCTACATTTTTTTGTAGGTTTTTAGATGGGCATGGAAGGCCATACCAAACTATGTTAACAAATTATTTTTATGAGTTTGTAAATTTTTTATCTTATCAAACACAATTTCTACATGGGGGAATACAATTGGAGCAAATAAGTCACTCCCCACACTACTTTTACACTCCTGCCTCACTATTCATTTATTCAAACGACGAAAAGCATAACTATAATCTGAATTACTTGATTAATTATTTTTAATTTGCCTCTTACATTTTATGTATAGACTATAGAAAATGTAAAACTTAATACTGATAATAATGTATTTAGGTGATACAAATATTAGAATTTTGATATACTAAACAAAATTAGCAATTGTTTTGATGATTCTCCTAAACTTTAAAGAAAATATTTTTTAAAGCAAATTAAGAAAAAACTTTTGGGTCATATAGTTTTTTATTCTCACGTAATCTATGAACTATATCCTTTTTATGGAGGAAAAGACCGTCCTTAACTGGATAAAAATTTTGGAAGATATGTGTGTGTTATTTAATAGTTCTCTGTTTTTGTTCCACTCAAACATAACATCGGCTCTTGGCTCTTGCCAGCATACTTCTTTTTTATTGTCTACCTTCTTTTACACATCTGAGTGTATACCAGGGATGGTTTGCAGATTTATGGTCCCTAATATGTGACTTGTCATCACCAATGACTCTGGCCATTGATGCCCTCCATTTTGCAGAGGGCCCTTGCCTTGTCCACACAATTACTGGAGATTTGCTGAGAGCCCTTGAAGGACCAGAAAACTGCTTGTTCCCGCGCTTGATTTCTGTCTCCAGTGAAGGCCACTGTATCATATACTACGAACGAGGGCGATTCAGCAATTTCAGTATTAATGGGAAGCTTTTGGCTCAAATGGAAATCAATGATTCAACACGGGTAAATCTGCATGTTTAGTGCTAAATAGAGACTAAAACCAACAGATTAAATATTGACTATTTTAAGTGATTTATATTGGGATTCATAATAGAATTTCTCTGGTATTCAATAAATGTGTGCTGGTTTTAAAGACATATAAATTCATATAAGTTCTTTACATTCTACCAAGGGTGACTGGATTCTTTGAACAAACCCAAAGTTCATTTAATCCCAAGTAATTAACTCAGTGAATTAGGCTTTGCAAATAATAGCTGCTGTTTGATTAGACTCTTAAAGAGATTTTTTTAAACTCCTTTTACACAGTTTTAAACAGCTGTGTCAGTGCTGTATTCCCTGAGTTTTTATAAAAGAATCTTACTTTTAGGACCGTAGACCAAAATTACATATACCAAATTATCCTTCACTCACAAATAAATTGTAATCCCTGGTTTATCATTATTAAAAACTGTATTGAAATATGCTTCTGCCATTTGTTCTAAAAGTCTTAATGTTGTTAATATTCGGGGCTTAACAAAACATCATGTTACTTCATTCTCAACTTCTTCCTGGATTAGATTGATAATATTCTCTTTGGGACTTCTGTTATTTTGTAACATAAATTGGTTTTAATAAGATCCTTTGTTTATGTAATAACTTTGATAAATTCCACATTGGAAATTCCATGGATCAGACTTTAGAAAACTTGGACAAATGGCTAAAAGTTGATAATAATTATAAGGGAACTATATTGAGTATTTTTTTAGTAGTGACCATTGATTGGGAAACACTGGGAGAAATGTCTGTTTTTCTGCCTTTTCTGAAGGCAATTCTCCTGAGCAGTGATGGCCAGAACCTGGTGACTGGAGGGGACAATGGTGTGGTCGAAGTCTGGCAGGCGTGTGACTTCAAGCAGCTGTACATTTACCCCGGATGTGACGCTGGCATTAGAGCAATGGATTTATCCCATGACCAGAGGTGAGCCACGAGGGGAAGTGTAATCACTTGAGAATGGTCATAGAAAGTTCTTTACATTCTACCAAGGGTGAAATATGCTGTAAGATTCCAGCATCCAGATGGAAAAAAAAACTAATTCACAAAAGGGTAAGTTGAGGAGAGGAGTATGTGCTGTAATAGATGATTCTGGCAAGAGGAAAACAGAAGACAAAAAGAAAACAAGGGGAATAGGGAGTCTGAAAATGAACAGGCACAGCCAGACACTGCCCAAAACAGAATTATTCCATCAACACCTCTGCTCTCATACCCTCCCCTCGGCTCAGCCAGGCCTCCCTGGCTTACATGATGTAAAGGAGACAGTTTCAGCAGAGCTGAACTTCAGCTTCCGGCGTACTTCCCACTAACTAATTTCCAGAAAAACACACAGTGTAGACTATAGTTGGTGTCTGCTTTAAAAGATGCAAGGGACTCCCTCATTCCTCAAAACAATCCCCACCCCATTTTCTTATTTACATTTTTCTCAATTATGTTATTTTATTGAATTTTATGTGTTTCCCTGAGACACTACAATCGTTTCTTAATATGATTTTTCATTGTTCCTTAGTTGGCAACAGGATTTTGCTGTTTCCTAAAATTCACCTTTGGGTTTATTGTATAGTGAAAACACTATTTAGAATGTAAAATCTTAAAATGTCTTAATTTTAAAAATAAATTAAAACCGTATAATTTTAATATGGTATATAATTTCTCACGTTTTGCTATACACAGGGTGGGGCAAAAGTAGGTTCGTAGTTGTGAGTATGTGAAACAGAGATTATTCTTATGTTGTTATTTAATATTGTATTGTTTTCCATATGAACAACTATAAACCTACTTTTGCTCCACCCTCTATTTAACAGAAAAAAAGAAAAGCTTATTAATCAAATTTTTCAACTATATGTATATTTTTATAAGAATATTGGTTTTAAAATATTATGAATATTAAGGCTTATGTAATAAATTTAACAAAGCATCTTTATAATGTAGTAAAATGGTATTGAAGTCATAAAAAAAAGCAGTATAATTTAATTTAGTTTGGAGAAGGGATATTTCGTCTGCAGCTCAGCCTGTTTTTAAAGAAAATTTAAGCAGATTATTCTTAGAGTGTTCTAAGATGCTGTAGTCTATATTAATGAATAAATAAGAATGGCTTACTGGGTAATTACTTATATATGCAAAGATGTTTCTAAAGTATTTGAAATAATTTGTGTTCTTAAGTAGTTGAACTGTTCTCTCTGATATTCTGACTTATTCATCATATATTCAGGTTGCAAACATTTGCTCCCACCATCATAGATTAAGCAGGATATAACACATAACAAGATTACTGGCCCCAAAGAGCTCAAATAACTGTAATTGTATGTGAGAGAAGCAGGAACAGAATAATAGACCTGTTTCTTCTTGAGGGGTGAGGAGGGCAGTAAAGGCTTTCTCTAGGTGTGGGGAGGTGGGTCAGTCAGAGAGTATATGCAAAGTCACAGTAGAGTCAGGGATCACTGAAGAGGAGTAAGGAAAGATACTATCAAGTTTCTATGTCCTTATAAAACACAAAAATAATCTCTTCCTTAATTTCAGTTATTTTTGTGTTTTATAATTGCCTATGTTGGACTTGTAGCACATGCACATAAGTTATGAATTGTTAGATAAACATAGATTGAGGGTGCATACTCCAAAGTGCTTATCTGACAAGATGTCCTATCAAGCGTTAAGCTATACTCGGTCTGGCAGTTCAGGTATGTGGGGTTGATTCAGCTTCATTCAGGAGAACCACGAGTACATGTTAATCCTATCTCAGTGAACACAGGACTGAGATGTGGTGAACTTTGAAATCATGATCATGTCTAGTGTAAAATAGCAACCACATCAGTGATTTGTCACTCTTAATGCTGTCTCTGCTTTCCCAGGACTCTGATCACTGGCATGGCTTCTGGTAGCATTGTAGCTTTCAATATAGATTTTAATCGGTGGCATTATGAGCACCAGAACAGATACTGAAGACAAATGAAGAACCAAAAGCCAAGTTAAAGCTGAGAGCACAAGTGCTGCATAGAAAGGCAATATCTCTGGTGGAAAAACTCGTCTCCATCACCTCCGTATGTACATTCCATCACACCCAGCAATAGCTGTACATTGTAGTCAGCAGCCATTTTACTTTGTGTATTTCTTCATGACTAAATACCAGCTGCTACCAAGCAAGCTTATATCATGTAAATTATAAGAATTGGAAAATGTTATGGTAATTATTTCATATATTGTGGTTAATTGAGAAAAGGTAGTAGGATGCACAAGAGACTTTTGACAATTCTGAGGAAGCTTGTGTCCAGTTGTTACAAAGTTAAGCTCTGAACCTAACCTGCATCCCATTTCCAGCCTCTTTTCAAGCTGAGAAAACAAAACATGTTTGATACTTTGTACATCAGATGCATCTTATTTAAAGGGATACTTTTGTAAAAGTAAAACCTTGTATAAAAAAAAAAACACACCAAAATGTTTCTTAATTTTATTGTGGAGTTACAACTTGCATGCTCTTTAACCCTGATGTCTTGATGGAAAAGGTGCATCCACACTCTGAAACAGAAAGATCTGTCCAAGGACACAGCTCATATAAAATGGTTGTATTTGGGATCAATCGGTAATCTTTGACATTTTCGCTAAAATATGGTATGTACTTTTTAATCTAAATTCATCCCTTCTAAGTGAAATTTGCTCATAAAGCATTTGGATACTAAGCCATTATTTGCCATTTTTTGGTACTTTATACAAAGAAAATTCAGCCCCACCCATCATAATTTGAAGACACAGCAGAAAGGGGGTTTTAGGGATGAGGTCTGGGTTTTTATTGTATAAATAGTCATGATCATTAATTCAATAGTAATGACTTCCCAGCTTCTGGACATTTCTTCCAGAGTCATCTGCTGGCTTAGTCTCTGTATATTTATGGGAAGAGAATCTGATGCTTTTTGGTTGTTGTTGTTGTTGCTGCTGTTTTGTTTTTCTATTTGGTTCTTGAATAGCTTAGTTTCTTTAATAACAAGTTGGACTTAATCATAACAATAACTAAAGTTATTATTTTAGGTTTCTGTGAAATTCTCACCTAAAGTCACATTCTTAGTCTAAGGCACTTCATCTTTTATGATATAAAATTATGGCTATCAAATTATTTTCCATACATTGTAATGATCAAGTTATACACCCAGGGGTATATACACTTTATTTATGTTTCTTCTTTGTATATTTGGTGACTGTGTTGTCATAGATGTACATATTGTGTCAGTAGGGCTATGAGGCATGTTACAGGAATGTAATTTTCTCAGAATTTACACTTACTTGCAGTCATTTATTTAAAAAGATAAAACAGGATAATGGGTTCTTTCTATTGGCACTTTGCACCAGAAACATATCATTATTTATTTATGTGATTACTTATTTGTTATTCACCTATACTAGTAAGTTTTAGCACTGAATTCCTTCTTCATTGTTGTTTGTATTTATGAAATCCTGAAATTCTGGGGAATCAGTGTAATGATTAAGTTATTCATCACCAGGCTGTAAGCAATATCTTGAGTTTGTAGCTTAGAATCGGGAGGACACAGAACATCTGGAAGACAAGTTCATTTCATCTTGAGATCATGGTGGAATATTTTGGATATATAAATTCCTTAAGCTATTGTAACCATGTTTTATTGCAAAGATGTAAAATATGCCAGATGTGTGTGAGTTGGATATCAACAAATAAAAAATAAAATATGCAAAGAATTACTGATTGCTTTACATTTCTTTGGACACTTCACTTACATGCATTCATTATGTCGTCATACAAGTTTAAGAAACAAACATCACCTTGTATAAAAGCCTACAGCATCTAAAACATGAAATCGTGTCCTAATGAGGTTCTGTTATTTGCTAAAACATGAGCCGCTCTGCTTGGCCATCTGGCAGGGATTTGCGGCAACAGTGATTGAAGGGAAACTGCCCTTGTTGTTTCTTCTATATAATCCACTTCGGGTGTTATTATTATTATTTTTTCTAAGGGAACTAAATGCAGGTGATGGTGGAGGGTATAATTTCTCATTACATGAATATTATCAGATAATGCTATAATAATTTGAACCACACTTTCTAGAATTTCTCATCCACCAGGCATGACACAGGCGGGGACTGACAGACCTGGAGGAACAGGGTGGACAGCAGGAGCCATGCTGGGGAACTTCTATAATTCAAATCGGTGTAATGGGGGCAGCAACCAAAGAGGCCCAGGCAGTGACAAAACTGCAAGTAAACTGTCATCTGCATTCCCAGGACAAAAGGGACAGAACCAACAGTAGCCCAAAAGAGGCTTGCTACTATCACTGTCTGTCCTAGCCTCACACCAGAAGTCTGTCAGTCATCATAAGCCCAATGGCTCCCTAAACCCAGCCCTTTTACAGGCCAGCTGGTTAATACCTAAAGGTCTCTTTAAATTAATACACACCCCTTCCAGAACCATCATCTGGATTGTCACCAAAATCTTGACCAGTATCTGAGTCTCACATCAAACCTCTCCCTAACAAAGTCCATCCTGCCAACAGAGGGTCAGACTACACTACCAACCTAGTCATTCCTCTGCTGAGCGCCCTGCAGTGGCTCCCCATGTTAGTAAGATCTGCTGGCTGAAAAATGGCTTGGGAGCTTATTTTTAAGAGCAGAATCTATGCCCCCAGGTGATTCTGGGGTGAATCATCCTTGGGCATATTTTCATTAGCATTAATGTAAAGGAATGAGGTCCAAACTCAGCTGAGCACAGAAGTGAGGAGGGAAACATTCTTGGCTGCCGTCCTGATAATCTCACCTCAGGCAAACCCACCTATTTATGAGTCCCTGAGAATGGCCTTGCCTTGGTCCCTAGTGTCTTCCCTGCCCAAAGAGCTCCTCTTTGCCTGTACTATCTAGTTGAACTCCTTGAGGTAAATTGACCTAAACCAATTTGCTCAGGCACAATCTTTTTGGCAGGTAAAGGGAGTTCCCATACCCCAAATTCTCACTATGTGATGATGAAATCAGTTCTCAAGGCCAATTTCTGCCACATCTTTTCATCAAATGCATTTTAGCAAGTAAGCATAAGACCTCTCTCCTATGAGCTTGAGTGGTCCAGTACCTTTTGAGGTGATCTGCCGATCATTTTCACTAGAAGGTACACTGGAAAAAGACACACCAATATTGGACAAGCAGGATCCTATTATTCTTGTAATGACACCAGCAATGAGAATCTTCCAAACCTTCATTTAGGTATCAAACCTTGGGCACAATGCTAAAAGCACAGTTAAACCTTGGTTCTCGAAAGCCTCCCATTGAGAACAATACAGTTCTTGACCAAGTTGTTCATGGGAAAAAATGTCTAGGTTGTAGAACAAAACTTTGGTTTTCAACCTGACAACCCTTTCATGCCACTTCAGCATGACAAAAAGCATCTCTCAGGCAACAAAGGAGAGAATGCTTTCGTTGCTGGCAAAATCGAGGATTAGCACAATTTTAAAACATAAAGAGGCCATCAAGAATGCTGATGTTGCTAAGGGTGTGAAAGTGTTCACAAAACAATGATCACAGGCAATTGAAGAGGTAGAAAAATTGTTGTTGATTTGGATAAATGAAAAACAATTAGCCAGTGACAGCATTCCAGAGTATGAAAAAGCAAAGATGCTGCATACTGACTTTCTGAAAGACACTCCTGGAAGGAGTGCTGAAAGTGATTTGTTTAAGGCTAGGAGAGGGTGTCCAATAAATTTTTAAAAATAAGTGTTTATTTCAATATTAAACCAAACATTAGACATGCACTGTATATAAGAAAGGTAAAAAAAAAAAAAAAAAAAAAAAAAAAAAGGTTAAAACAGGGAATCATTTGTGGGTCTGGAATGGATTAATTCAATTTACATTATTTTTAATGGGAAAAAATGATTCAGTTTTCAAACAAATCACTTCCTGAGCAGCCTTCCTGGACAAATAAAGTGCAACAACTGAGGTTTTACTGTACAGTATAGGCTAAAAGCCACAGTAGATCTGTACACTCTAATTATGGACTGCTGGAAAGGTCTCTGAAATACTGTAGCCAGTGTATATTGAATTCACATATAGGGTGTCCAAAAAAATGTATACACACGTTTTGAATAATCATAAAGGCAGTGTTTATTAAAATACATTTCATTTTCATAATTGAGCTATCAGCTGTTAAAGTGTGTATTCATTTTTGGGGGGACACCCTGTTTATTAAATACCACTAACTTAATCAATAAAAGACCATTTATATTATCCATTATGTTAATTAAGAAGCCAATAATTACACCATTTTTAGTATTCACTACTTTAATAAAGCTTCTGGCTTCCTTTGCTTTAAGGAAGCTGGAGTCTGGGCCTTGTCTTTACATTGAGAACCTTCTGATTAAATAATCTGGAGTATCAATTTCTGATCAGGGCAACTGACTGACCACTAGAATTCAGTAGAAATTAGCACATACTATCACCTTGTCTATACTGGATATTTTAAAGTAAATTACAACCTCATAGTACTTCTTTCTACTAATTGTTATAGATTCAACTCAAGTGTTTCTTCCTGTGTGAGGCCTTGCCTGCCTACTGGGTTAGCTTTCCCACACCTGGCATGGCCTTGTCACTGCACCGACTAGTGCATTGTCCTAGTATACTTGCCTCTCCTCCCTGGTGACTGTGAGCTTCTTAGACAATGGAAAGTTTTACCTTGTATCCTTAAAACAGTATCCTTAAGTAGATTGTCAATAAATGTAGTTTTGCTGAATGTGTGGATAAACAGATAAATACCAGACCTCTGGGTAAAGTGACAAAGTTGGCTGGGATGCTCAGGAGCCTACCAACTCCCCTCTTCCTACTGCCCTTGGGGCCCTGAGGCTTCAGGTTGTCCTCTCCCACCCCACACTATGGTCCCTCCAGAGAGCTCTATGCTCCAAGTACCACCACAGGGATGACACTTTACAAGTCAGATTCAAGAAATCATTAATTATAGCATAACATTCCCATAGCTACAAAAGAAGGAATAAATTACTGCTCTTATCCACATTCATTGATTGGAAGAAAGGGGAGTTGACACATGATTTGGGGTTGGAGCTTCTCCTGGGATTCTGGCTCCTCTCTCTGGAAAGAACTTGTTAATTCCCTCATCAGTTAAAATGGGGATGATGATGCCTACAGTAAATGTTGTTTTGGAGATCAAAATTCATAACATCTGTCCAGCACTTTGTGGAGTGTCTGGCTCTCATCAGAGTTCAGCAGATGGTCACTGCCTTCCACATCTCATGAACATGTCTCATTTTCATCTGCTTGGAACCCTTTTCCATAGTTATCTGCTATGTACCTTTGAGGGAAAAACTTTTCCTCCATTTCCTGTCATGTAATTTACTGGGACCAGATCCCTGGGACCTCCTAGACTCAGGCCTGTCCAACCATGTGACCTCCATCTGGAGACTTCAGTGATTTGTCAGGGATAAGTCTACCAGAGCCTTTCCCTGAATTTTTTATATTCTGAAGTGAGGGAGAAAAGTCTTCTCCTTCTCTGGTGTCACTAATCTGTCACTAAGAAACCAGGATCTGTTAACAACCGCATTCCCCATTGAGTAGAGAAAGCCTGTCTGCAGTAGGTGAGAATAAAGCCATAAGAAATGAAGCAACATGTACTGAGGCTCAGTTTTCTAGGTTCACAATACATAGAGCCCTTGTACAGATTTCATGCTTTGCAAATCATGAGGTATTCCATAAACATGAGCCATTACCACCAAATGAGAGCACCTCAGGCACCAGGTAAGTGCATTCAGGACATGGCCAAAACTTACAGGAGAGGCTGGGGATTTTTTTTTTTTTTTTTTTTTTTTTTTTTTTTTTTTTTTTTTTTTTTTTTATAGAATCTAAGCTCTTTGTGAGAGAGGCTGAGCCTGCAGCTTCCTGCTACCACATGTAGACACAAATTAGGATTTGAACTCTATTTAGCACCTACTAAGAAAGAAAGATTTTGTTTGGTTTAATTCTGTTATTTTGTAATGCCTCTTCTCAGCACAGAAACAAAATCAGGAAGCCAGCCAATACCACTGGGAGAGCCACCTGCTTACAGGGCCTTCTCAGATTATTCTTCTGGATAATGAAATGTTTTCTCTGTTTGTGCCTACAGCCTGGTAGGGAAAGCTTGTTTAGAAGCTTGGATGCCTCTGTATAGACTTCCCTCTTCTCTGGAGGCAAGAGATTCCTATAGGAACTAAGGGGCTTCTGCCACTGCAGGCTAGACCGGTCTGAGCCAGCACTTCTTTTTAGAAGGTGACTATAAGAAGGTCAAGTTCTCCATGCTGGGGGAGGCCTGAGGATGACAAGCCATGAGCCTGAGGAGAGAATCTTCAGCCCAATGTTTTTGATGGGTTGCAGAGTTCATCTGGTCCATCTTTGCCCTATTAGGAAGCTGATGGCCAGAGAGGTTATAGGAGTAAGTGGCAGGGTTTCCATCCTGTTCCCCTCCCCTCCATCCAACACTTAGAACAGCCAGAGATGGGAGAGAGACTGGGGACCCTAGATAGGGTAGAGAGTGGAGGTGGAGAGTTTGGGTTGAGAAAGGCCCTAGTTATGCACTACTAGTGTCACCAGCTGTAGGTGGCCGTGGTCCATGGCAGGAGAGGAGATAGGCCTTCAGTCTCCTTGTAATTATACCAGTGCTTCCCAATCCTGATCTGAAAGTCCAAGATGAACATGCCATTGGTCTAAAGTGAAACCAGATAAAAAGACCAAAGATTGAGCGTGTCCTAAAGTTGACATGGCTCAATTATTTTTATTAAGGGATTATGTCTTTTGTGTGTGCTACACATTTCCTTTCTAATGAAATTATGGAAACCAAGTCAATCATTTTTCATGTCTTTTCTGATCATATAAAATCCGTGCCTGAAATTTTTTTGAAATGTTGCTGATTCCTGAAAACACCCTCAACTTAGACCTGACATCTGCCTTCAGGAACAGAGTGACCCCAAATCCTGGAAAAGGAGATCCCAAGGCTCAGAGGCCAAAGTTGGGCATGAACCAAAGGTACTGAGTTTCTGCCTGAGATGAAACCAAACCAAACTAAGGCTTCCTCTCTGACCAGGTGGTTAAACAGCAATGAGATCCAAATTTGTGCCTACCTAAGAAAGCGGAAAGCCACTGGCTCAGCCTCATGCATTGCTGCTCCTGTGAGAGCCCTCATGTCTTCCCACCCTTGTCCAGTTTTGTGAGGTCTGGAAGGGGCTTGCAGAGCCTAGAAGTTGGAAGGCAACAAATATCTGAAAGAGAAGGAGCCCCGAGGGCTTGGGGAAGGTGTCTCCCCTCCACTGGTGAGGCTTATTACTTTACAACCAAAGAAAGCCAGTTCCAGGTAATTAGAACAGTGAAGTGATTTATTGGTAGGGTATTGGAAAGCCTCTTCTATTTCAGGCTGTATAGTGGGACCTTGAATGCCCTGAACATCCATCCCCAATGAAACAACTAGAATCTTAGGTCAAATACAGAAACCATAGCTTAAATGTATCGCTGAAAAGAAAAGATTCCCCAGAAGCTAAACACATGGTGAAAGTGGGAAGCCTGAGTCACCTGCAAAAGATTTGGGGATGAAGAGAGATTGTGCAGCAAAGATCATGGCCCAGTGTGTGGCCTGGTGCACCTCCACCCCAATGGTCAGCAAGTGTTGGTTCTCATTGTGTTCATGATTATTGCAGGGCTTTATGTCTGCTGATTTGTTGTTTTTACTTTGCTTTGTTTTCTGTGACAAAGAAAGCAGCCTCTTGCTTCCTCATAGAGATGGAGTAATTAAAATAACTACCTGAAGGTGTGGATAGTGACACTGACAAACCACACATGGCTGTGTGACAGGAATTTACAAATGGAGAACAATAGAAGCTATGGAGAAAAGCAACTATGCTAACCAAAAGAATGACTGTGTTGCTGTGATTGAACAACAAATTCGTTTTGAGCTTCCTGGCAGGCCAGCCAAAAACGAAAGCAGAGAAGCATAATCCTAACTCTAGTGACTTATTATTAACCTGAGTCCTGGTGCATGAAATTCATGCACTTGGAGGGGGGTCCCTCAGACTAGCCTGCACCCTCTAGCAGTCCAGGACCCCTCACTCCTTACTGCCCACCTGCTCACTGCTCCTTACCGCTGCCATGGAGGCAGGAGAGGCTCCCACCACCGCCACTGTGCTCACCAGCAGTGAGGCCTATCTTTCTGTGTAGTTGTCTGTGGGCCAACTGCTCTCTTCCTTCTCATTTAGGGTGAGCAGCATGTGAGGGCAGAGCGTGCTGTTGTGGAACGCAGAGGGCTGCCTGGAGCTGAGGGGAGTGGCCAGGCCCATAGGGTGACAGGTGGACACAGAGGACGCTATCTCACCCAATTGTGGGGGGGGCTGGCCGGCTTTCATCTGCCTAACCCAGCCGTGGGCAAACTACGGCCCGCGGGCCGGATCCGGCTGTTCTATTCGGTTCTTTTGCTCTCCCCTCCGCTCCTTTACTTTGAATTTATATTAGTTCACACAAACACTCCATCCATGCTTTTGTTCCGGCCCTCCAGTCCAGTTTAAGAACCCATTGTGGCCCTCGAGTCAAAAAGTTTGCCCACCCCTGGTAACCCCACCCAGAGAGGGACCGAGCTGGGTGTTCGCCTATCCATTCTACATCCTTCCATCTGTGACACCTGTCAACCTTGCCAGGCCTCCCCCAAAGTGAGTTCAGCTCAATCCCTGAATGTAAAAGGGCACGGGAGTGGGGGGCTCCACTCCAGTGCCCCCTGATTCCCAATGACAGGACCTGATCAAAAGGACCTGATGTCAGGACGGTGGCCACAGCGGCAGAAATAGATCTGTTTCAAGAAAAGTTGGGAATGCAGACTTTCATGAGCCCCTATTCCAAAAGGTAGCAGTTTATTCACATTGTGGCAAAGACACCTTCAAGAGTAACATAAGTGGGTAAAGTCAGGGCCAAACCGGGCCATTTCCTCATCCAGTCTCTCTGAAGCACGTGGACAGAACCAAGTCTCAGCTCTTCGCAGGACACTTCTGGGTGTTTTTTTTTTTTAAGCCTAAAGGACAATAGTCTGTCTCCATTCTTGTTCTTTGGGATTTTTTTCACCATCAGATAAAAGGATACGTACATTGGGGCAATCCTCTCGAGATACAATATTCCAGTTGCACCCATGTGGTGACGATAGCGCCCCACAGAGGGAGGGAGCTGACAGATGGGGAGCAGGGAATTCTGAAAACCAAAGCGATGACAGAGATGCTAAGCCTTTCCTTCACACGTCTGACTTCCCTCCTCTGGTGGCCTGTAGGCCAGGTGTCTGCTGGACCTTTACTACTTGATGTCCCGCCCTGTGTGCCATGCCCCAGCCCTGGAGCACAGGGGTCGTCTGGGCACGCCCCTCCCCAAGCTGGGAGGGTCCCCACTAAGCTTCCACCTCCTTGGGAAACTTTGCTTTTCCAGCTCTGTCCCCGTGGGAGAGCCGTAGGGGCGCCAGATCCCTTTCCTTAGTTCAAAAGTGCCCTGAAAAGCGCGAAGACAGCTACACCGGGAAGGGTTCACTCAAGTTCAGCAAGAGTTTACAATTTCCGAAGGCACATTGAACAGTTTTCTCTTACCCCATTTGTGGGAGTGTAATCTGATTTAAAACCAATGGACTAAACAAACAGAAGCACTTTCTGCAGGGAGCTCTGGGCCCCAAGTTTGAAGGCAGCTCCTTTTGGCCACCGGCCCTGGCCAGGGCCCAGGGCCCAGTCGTTTGGTCATCCCTTACTGCCCCCCACCCCCCACCGGCTTGGTTGTTCCATGCAGCCTTCTGTTCGGTCGTCTGTTCCAGTTGTTTAGGATGTGATGACCCCTGGGTTTTTCTATATTAAGATAGCCCTATAGAGTGCCTACTGGGTGCTATATGACTTAAATGCACTATTTCTTATCTTCACACCAACAGCCACATATTAGATATTGTCATTCTTACGTTTACCATATGAGATCTAAGGCCCAAAGAAGTTAAATACACCCACAAAGTTTTCCTCCAAGAAATTCTGAAATTTCATCATCATTATTTATGGGACAATAAGAAATCAAATGAGCTCTGCTTTTAGAGCATAGTGTTGTTGTTTTTTTGTTTTGTTTTGTTTTGTTTTTACTTTTTAATAGTAGCATTGGGTAATATCGAAAGATGTAATATTATAAATTCAGCTCAAGAGGGTAACCCTTGGAAGCATTAAATTAGCAGGACTGAGATTTATTGCCTTCTGGAAATATCATTTGGTAGGTTATCTCTCATTGGCAATGTGCTAGAGGGCAGGGGATCTCCTCCTAAAAGGCCTGCATGGGACATTTCTCTGTATTGGTGGTGAGGGCAAATCTAATGTTTTTGGAATCACAAATATAAAAAATGAGGACTATAATCTCTCGTGAAGGTCCAGAAGCTTGGCTGTTATATTTGCTGAGAATAAAGGCTTCCCTATTCATTAATTTAGTCACTAGTTTGGAAAATACTTTTAAGCTTCTACTATTTGCCAAGTTTTGTGTAAGACCCCGAGTTCAAGGGGTGATAGTCCAGTGGAGAAATCAGAGAGCCACCCATCATTTCAGCATTCAGTGTAACTGCTGTGGTAAGTGATGGCAAAACAGGCAAATGACAATTCAGGTATCTTATTTCATGATGTTATATTGGGGGATACCAAAGCAGCTCTACAATGCTGATACCTTATTTTTAAATAAGCCTTGTTCACATTATTACACCGATAGCTAAATAACTATATTCTAAACTAGTCCCCAGCCTCTGTACTTGCTAAGAGAGGGCTAAGACTCAGAACAAACTAACAGTACTCTGTGCTTTCAGCTGTTGTCTTTGGATAGGATGATCTTGGAAAAAAGTCCATACTGAATAAATTGTCCTAGGCAGGAGAGATCAAACCTTTAAGGAGAGGCTTCAGTTCAGAAGGAAAACAGAGTGAGGTGGGATGAGAAGGGAGGGGAAGGAAGGAACCCACCTCTGAGAAAAGGGCTGTGTCTGCTTCCAAGTAAAGAGCAGAGAACTGGGCCTGGAAACTTATGTTGCCAGACTTAAAGGAGTCCATGTGCCTGTGTACATCAAAGCCTAATTAAGGCCTTGATGTGAGGCTCACCCGGCCTGCCCCATGGCCTTGATATGTGAGCGTGCCCAGACACAGAGATCTATCACCTGGACCTGGAGCCCCTAACCTGATGCTCCTGGATAACTGGCCCCACCACCTTGACGTGGCATGCCTGGCCCTGCCACTGTGACCCAATACCCCCAGATGCATGGACCTGCCATTGCAACCTGTTGTGTCTGATCTGGTGCCTCTGAATGACTGACCCAACTGCCTTGTGATGGGCCCCTGCAGCTGTAACATGATGCCTCCAGATGCATGGACCTACCTCTGTGACCAGGTACACCTTAATGGTGCCCCTCAAAGATCACACCTAGCTGTGACCAGATGCCCCTGGGTGCAAGGATCTACCACGGTACCTGGGAGTGCCTAATGCAGTGCCACCAGAAGATCAGACCCATTGCTGGAGCCCAGCATGGCCTGTCACCCCCAAATTCATGTAACCTGCCCCAGTGACCTAACTCACCTCACCCAGCACCCTGGACTACCAGAATGCTAAAATGGGGAGACAAAGAAACAACCCCCAAATGAAAGAAAAGGAAGCATTACTAGACAAAGACTAAATAAAATGGAGGCAAACAATTTATCAGGAAAAAAAATCAAAATAATGGTTATAAGAATGCTCAAACAACTTAGTGGGATCTACAAGCAAATTAATGAGATCTATAAGGAACTTAGTCAGAACTATGGCAGCAGGAAAAAAAATAGAAACCATGAATAATAATCCATCAGAAATTAAGATGACATAGCTGAAATGAAGAATAATCTGGAATAAATTAATAGCAGACTAGAATAAGCTGAATCCTGAATCAATGAATTAGAAGACAAGGTAGATGATAACATCCAATCAGAGAAGAAATTAAAAATCAGGAAGAAAGCTTAAGGGAGATTTGGACCAAAATGAAACTTAACAACATCCACATTGTAGGGATAACAGAAGGAGAAGATTTTGAGCAAGGAATAGAGAACCTATTTGAATAAATAAAGACAGAAAACTTCCCTTCCCTTGTGAAGGGAAAAGTCACACAAGTCCAGGAAACACAGAGTCCTAATCACCAAAACACCCATATCAAGACACATCATAATAAAACAGCAAACATTAAGACAAAGAAAGAATCTTAAAGTCTGCAAGAGAGAGACAGAAAGTTACTTACAAAGGAGCTCCATTAGGCTGCCATCTGATTTCTCAATAGAAACACTTCAGGCCAAAAGGGAGTGGCATGAATTATACAAAGTAATACAAAGCAAGGGACTGAATCCAAGACTACTCTCTCCTGCAAGGCCATCATTCAAAATTGAAGGTGAAATAGAGAACTTTGCAGAAAAAAAGGCTAAGGCAGTTTATTATCACCAAACCAGCACTGCAAGAAATGGTAAAAAGACAGTTGTAAGAAGAAATAGAGAGAGAGGAACACAGGCATAAAAAATTGAAATGACAACAAATAAGTACTTATTAATAATAACTTTAAATGTCAATGGCATAAATGCTCCAATCAAAAGACAAAGGATATCTGAATGGATAAGAAAACATGACACATATATATGCTATTTACAAGAGACCTACCTCAGAACAAAAGACTCAGACATGATGAAAGTGAAGGGATGTAAAACAGTTTTCCAGGCAACTAGAAATGAAAAAAAAAAAAATCTGGGGTAGCAATACTCATATCTGACCAAATAGACTTCAAAATAAAGGCCATAACAAGAGACAGTGAAGGCCATGTCATAATACTAAAGTCTTGATACAGCAAAATGATATAAACCTGGTGAACATATAGGAGCACCCAAATAAATAAAAAAAACTTCTGGAGGACTTAAAGGGAAAGATCGACAGCAGTACAATCAAGTAGGGTACTTTAACACCCCATTAACATCACTAGATAGAGCTAGACAAAAAAATCAACAAGGAAACAGTGACCCTAAATAACACACTAGATCAAATGGATTTCATTGACATTTACAGAACATTTCACTCCAAAGTTGCAGAATATACACTCTTCTGAAATGCACATGGGACATTCTAAAATATAGAACACATGTTAAGACACAAACTAAGTCTGTACAAATTCAAGATTGAAATTACATCAAGCTCGGCTGGTGTGTTCAGTGGTTGAGTGTTGACCTATGAACCAGAAGTTCATGGTTCAATTCCTGGTCAAGGCATATGCCCAGGCTGTGGACTCGATCCCCAATAGTGGGGCATGCAGGGGGCAGTTGATTAATGATCTCTCTCCCTCTTCCTTCCTCTCTGAAATCAATAAAAATATATATTTTTTAAAAAAATAAATCATATCAAGCATCTTCTTGGATCACAATGGCATAAAACTAGAAATCAAGTACAATAAAAACACTCAAAGAAATTTAAACACATGAGGCTAAATAGCATGTTATTAAACAATGAATGGGTCACCAATGAGATCAAGAAAGAAATTAAAGACTTCCTGGAAAAAAATGAAAATGAATACACAACAACCCAAAATCTATAGGATACAGTGAAAGCAGTCCTGAGAAGCAAGTTGGTAGCACTATAGGCCTACCTCAAAAAACAAGACAAATTTATAATAAACTATCTAACACTACAACTTAAAGAATTAGAAGGAGAACAATTTTTAAAAAGTCCAGGGTAAGTGGAAGGAAGGACATCCTATCTAATAAAAGAGTAATATGCAAATTGACTGTCACTCCAAGACACAAGATGGTTGCCCCCATGTGGACACAAGATGGCCACTGCAAGATGGCCTGCAGGGGAGGGCAGTTGTGGGCAGTTAGGGGTGACCAGGCCAGCAGAGGAGGGCAGTTGGGAGAGACCAGGCCAGGAAGGGAGGGAAGTTGGGGGGACCAGGCCAGCAAGGGAGGGAAGTTGGGGGTGATCAGGCAAGCAGGGAGGGCATTTAGGAGTGAATGGGCCAGCAGAGGAGGGAAGTTGGGGGAGACCAGGTCAGCAGGGGATGGCAGTTGAAGGGGGCAGACCTGTAGGGGAGAGCAGTTGGGGGGGACCAGGCCTGTAGTGGAGGACAGTTGGGGGGGACCCAGGCCTGCAGTGGAGGGAAGTTTGGGGGGACCAGGCCTGCAGTGGAAGACAGTTGGGGAGGGACCCAGGCCTGCGGGGGAGGGCAGTTGGGGGGGACCAAGCCTGCAGGGTAGGGCAGTTGGGGGAACCAGGCCTGCAAGGGAGGGCAGTTGTGGGTGATCAGGCCGATAGGGGAGGGCAGTTGGAGGCAACCAGGCCTGCAGGGGAGGACAGTTAGGGGTGACCAGACTGTCAGGGGAAGGCAGTTAGGGGTGACTGGGCCAGCAGAGGAGGGCAGTTGGGGGGAACCCAGGCCTGCAGGGGAGGGCAGTTAGGGGTGACCAGACTGTCAGGGGAGGGCAGTTAGGGGTGACCAGGCCAATAGGGGAGGGAAGTTAGGGGCAATCGGGCCAGCAGGGGAGCAGTTAGGCGTTGATTAGGCTGGCAGGGGAGTGGTTAGGGGGTGATCAGTCTGGCAGGTAGAAGCGGTTAGGGGCAATCAGGCAGAGGCAGGTGAGCAGTTGGGAGCCAGCAGTCCTGGATTGTGAGAGGGATGTCCGACTGCCCGTTTGGGTGGTCAGACATCCCTCAAATGGTCACAGATTAGAGAGGTTGCAGGCTGGGCTGAGGGATACTCCACACTCCCCACCCCCCCCCATGCATGATTTCATGCACAGGGCCTCTAGTAATAAAGATAAGAGTAGAAATACATGGCATAGAGACTAAAAAATTAATGCAAAAGATCAATGAAACCAAGAGCTGGTTCTTTGAAAATATAAACAAGATTGATGAACATTGAAACAGAGAGGAACCAAATAAATAAAACTGGAAACAAAAGAGATGAAGTTAACAACTGACACCACAGAAATACAAAGAATTGTAAGCAAATCATATGAACAGCTATCTGCCAACAAGCTGGACAACGTGGATGAAATGGACAAGTTCCTAAAAAATATGTGGTACATTTGCACAATGGAATACTATGCAGCTGTAAAAAAGGATGATCTATTACCCTTTGACACAGCATGAAGGAGCCTCGAGATAATTATGCTCAGCAAAATAAGTCAGAGAAACACAAGTATCACATGATCTCACTTATATATAGAATCTAATTAACACAATAAACTGATGAATAAAATCGAACCAGAGGCACAGAAACATGAAACAATTTGATAAATCTCAGAATGAAGGGGGTAGGGGAAGGGGAACAGGAAGAAATTAACCAAAGAATGTATATGCATATAAGATGAAGGCCTGGCATGGGATGGGAATTGTGATGAAGGGGAAGGGACATAAGATGGGGACATTTGTAATACTCTCAACATCCTATATAATAAAAGGCTAGTATGCAAATAAACTGAATGGCAGAACAACCAAACAACTGACCAACTGGTCACTATGACGTGCGCTGACCACCAGGGGCATGTGGGGAACATGGCAGGCATTGGCTGCGGCGAGATAGTGGAGCAGGTGAGCAAGGGCACCAGACCAAGGCAGGGCACTGGTCACTGTCTTCGGGGTGAGCCTCTGGTGGTTACTGAAAAATCTTCGCTCCTGTGTGCCACAGTCCTGCCCAGTGCTTGCACCTGCTGCTGGTACCAGCCCTGCTTGCACCCACTGCCGGCGCTGCCCCTGCTTGCATCTGCAGCCAGAGCCAGTGCTTCTGCTCGCATCTGCTGCCGGTGCCGGTCCTGATCACTCGGCGCCATCAGAGGGTGTGAGCGGCAGCTGTCAGCCCCGATCAACCCTGAGGGCTTCTCCACTACCCCCTGCTCCTGAGTGGCAATCGGGGCAGCAGCCGCCACTCACACCCACTGACAGCACTGGTCCCCACTTGCATCTGCTGCTGGTGCTGGCACCAATAGCTCCATGCTGTCAGCGGGTGTGAGCGGGGCTGGTGGGAGTGGCAGCAGTGGGAGAAGGGCTGTCAGCAGGCAGGAGACCAGGGACCATGGTGGGAGAGACCAGGCAGGGGTGTAGAGGATGGGCCAAGACCCACCCTTGTGCCTACCACAGCCTCATGGCCCACAGTTCCTTTCAAGATGCACAAATTGGTACACTGGGTCCCTAGTTAAATATAAAATAAAAACACAATCAAACCTAAAAAGGAGTTTGCAGTCAAGAAAGTAAGGGTTTATTAGTTGAGGAAATAGCACCAAGCCTGGAGTCACAGGCAAGTCAGTCCTCAGAGACCTGTCTCCTCAATGACTTTTAAAGGGCTGAAATAAATGAGTAATCATTAACATAAAATAATAGAACATTTTAATAAAAATTAACATTTTTTCTCAAACATTAACTTATCAGACATTGAATAACTGCACACATTAATAAGTGTAACACAAATAAACCTATTTTTTTTGTTCTCCAAAAGTGAAATATTTCCTGTTGCACACACCAAACAAGTCAGTACAAGACTAATGACTTGGCAATCAGCTGCTAAATTATTTGCTGCTAGTATTAGTGGAGAGAAATGGTGTGCCTGCAAGTAAGGTGCATAAGGGAAATGAATGCAACATGATTATAGTAATTAGTCATTAGCGAACATTGTAGTTTGTTATTAACTAGTGGCCCAGTGCATGAAATTTATGCACGGGGGGTGTGTCCCTCAGCCCAGCCTGAACCCTCTCCAATCCGGGACCCCTTGGGGGATGTCCGACTGCCAGTTTATTGCCCCTAACCACTCTGCCTGCCAGCCTGCTCACCCCCAACTGCCCCCCCGCCGGCCTGATTGCCCCCAACTGCCCTCCCCTCCTGGCCTGATCGCCCCTAACCGCCTCTGCCTTGGCCCTGCCACTATGGCTTTGTCTGGGTGGTGGCCATGGAGCCGGCTGGGGCGACCAAGAGTAGCCAAGCCTTTCACCCGCTCCAGCTGGCTCCATGGCTCCGGCTGGCGCTTCCATCTTTGTTGTGTCAATTTGGATATTCTCTCCTTATTGGCTGTGGGCGCCGCCATCTTTATCATGAAGTGACGGTTGATTTGCATATTATTATTTTATTAGATAAGATTATGTATAACAGGATATTGTAAAAATTAAGTTATGAAATTTTTATTAGAAAGTTTCTCACATACTGTTATATTGGCTGGGCTGCAAAAATATTAATTGTGGGCCGCACGTGGCCTGCGGGCTGTGAGTTTTACATGCTTGATGTAAATGTACCATAGCTATTTTATCTGCTCATCTACTGATGGACACTTGGGCTGCTTCCAGATATTGGATATTGTAAATAATGCTGCTATGAACATACAGGTGTATATATTCTTTGTTGTTGAAAGTATCACAGATGACTCCCTTATCCCCACATTTACCTCTTCCACTCTACACCCCTCAGCCCAGGCCTTCATCACATTATTGTCTGTGTCCATGGGTTACGCATATTCTATATAATAAAAGGCTAATATGCAAATAGACCAAACGGCGGAACAACCGGAACAACCGAACAAGCGAATAACTGATCACTATGACATGCGTGACCACCGGGGGCATGTGTGGAACATGGTGGGTGTCGGCCGCGGCAAGATGGTGGAACAGGTGAGTAGGGGCACCAGACCAAGGCAGGGTGCCGGTCGCTGTCATTGGGGCAAGCCTCTGGTGGTTACTGAAAATTCTTTGCTCTTGTGTGCTGCGGTCCTGCCTGGCACTTGCACCTGCTGCCAGCACTGGAGCCGCCACTTGCACCCACTGCTGGTGCCCGGTGCTTGCCCGATCGCTCGGTGCCATCAGCAGGTGCGAGTGGTGGCTGCCAGCCCCAATTGCCCCTCAGGGCTTCTCCACCTCCCCCTGATCCTGAGGGGAGATCGGGGACAGCAGCTGCCTCTCGCACCCACTGCTGGCAACAGCCCCACTTGCACCTGTAGCCGGTGTCAGAGCCGCCACTCGCACCCACTGCTGGTGCCCAGCACCAGTCCTGATCACTCAGTGCTGTCAGTGGGTGTGAGCAGCAGCTGCCTGCCCTGATCGCCCCTGAGGGCTTCTTCACCTCCCGCTGAGGGGTGATCAGGGCAGCAGCTTGCCCCTGCTTGTGCCATCCCCAATCGACCTGCTCCTTCAGTGGGTGAGAGCGGGGCTGGCGCCATCAGCATGTGGGAGCAGAGGGATTGGGGCTGCAGGCAGACAGGGAGCTGGGGGCCAGGCGGGAGCTTGGAGGATGGGCTGAGACCTTCCTCTGTACCTACCACAGCCTCGCAATGCACAGTTCCTTTCAAGGTGCACAAATTCGTGCACTGGGCCCCTAGTATGCATATAAGTCCTTTGGTTAATCTCTTTCCACCACCACCTCTCCCCTTTGAGATTTGTCAGTCTGTTCCATGCTTCCATATCTCTGAATCTATTTTGTTCATCAGTTTATTTTGTTCACTAGATTCCATATATGAGTGAGATCATGTGATATATGTCTTTCTTTCACTAGCTTATTTCACTTACCATAATACTCTCTAGGTAAGAGTATTATGGGTAAGAGATTCAAAGGGTAAGAGATTCTTGCACTAGAGGCTCGGTACATGAAATTTGTGCACTCGGGGGATCCCTCAGGCCAGCTTGCACCCTCTTGCAGTCCAGGACCCCTCGCTCCTTACCACCCGCCTGCTTGCTGCTCCTTACCACTCAGCTTACTACTCCTTAGAGCTGCTCCAGAGGTGGGAGAGGCTCCCGCCACCACTGCTGTGCTCACCAGCCCTGAGCCTGCCTTCTGGCTAAGCAGCACTTCCCCTATGGGAGCGCACTGATGATCAGGGGGCAGCTCCTGCATTGAGTGTTTGCCCCCTGGTGGTCAGTGTGCATCATAGCAACTGTTTTTCTGCTGTTCGGTTGATTTGCACATTAGTATTTTATTATATAGGATAGTATTCCATAGTGTAAATGTACCACAGCTTTTTTATCCACTCATCTACTGATGGGCACTTTTCAGATCTTAGCTATGGTAAATAACACTGTTATTAACATAGGGGTGCTTATATTCTTTATGATTGGTGTTTTGGGATTCTTAGGATACATTCCTAAAAGTGGGATCTCTGGGTAAAATGGCAGTACAACTTTTTGACTAAACTCCACACTGTTTTCCATACTGCACCAGTCTGCATTCCCACCAGCAGTGCACGAGGGTTTCCTTTTCTCTACATTCTGGCCAGTACTTGTCATTTGTTGATTGGTTGATGGTAGCCATTTTGGAAGATGTAAGGTGATACCTCATTGTCATTTTAATTTGCATTTCTCTTATGATTAGTGATTTTGAGCATTTTTTCAATGTCTCTTGGCCATCTGTATGTCCTCTTTGGAGAAGTGTCTATTTAGGTCCTTTGCCCATTTTGTAATTGGATTGTTTGTTTTCCTTTTGTTAAGTTGTATAAGTTCTTTATACATTTTGGAAATTAACCCCTTATCAGATGTATCATTGGCAAATATGTTTCCCAATAGAGTGGGATCCCTTTTCATTTTGTTGATGGATTCTTTGGCTGTGCAGTAGCTTTTGAATTTTATGTAGTCCCATTCCTCTATTATTTTCCCCTGCTAGTCAGGACTATCTTGAAGCTGGTGACCTCAGCAGACCACCAACATCATTACCATGCAGACCAGTGGGGTTGGGAGTAAGCCCACCATCCTGGGCATCAGCAGCATGCCCCCCAGCACCACCAATTCTGGCATGACCATTTTCTCCCTATATCTTCACATCCTCTTCCCTGTATCCTTATCTCCTCTTTTTATGAGGACACTGGTCATATTGGATTAGGACCCATCCTTATTACCTCATTTGACCTTCATTACCTCTTTAAGGGCCCTAATTCCAAATGCAGTCACATATTTAGGGACTAGGGGTTAGCACTTCAACACAAATTTAAGGCAAGGGGTAGGGTTGGGTGCAGAATTCAGCCCATAACAGTGATAAAACACTCTAGGGTCCTTGTGTAGTCTTCTACACAAGAGAAGCTAATAAGGGAGACTCAGACCCACAGGTGGCGAGAACCAGGCATTTCTTCCTGCCTCATCTGCAGGAACCATTCCCTGCCTGGAGGCAGGGAGAAGCCCTAATCCCTTACTCTCCCATGGGCTATGTAGCTACCCTCTTCTGTGCCTACAAAAATATCAAGATGTTTTTGTTTCAGATTAAAGAAAAAACAGAAATAGAGTCAGTAAACATTTAAATACAATTTTCTTCTCTAAAGACTTTGTTCAGTTTAAAGTGGCTGATCAGATGAGGGAAGGTGCCCAGGCCCCAGACTAAACAGGTGTCCTGGATCTAAGCCTTCAGATTTGTCCATGGGAATCACTCCTGCCACAACCTCCATTACTAAAACTATGCCCCAACCCACTGTATCCCTAATTCCACCTTGTTTATTAGTTGAAAAAATATAAGTCCAGGCTTCTTTTTACTATCTACTGTACATTATACATTTTTCTTAGGCAAAAAATAAAAATAAATAAATGTAATAAACTCACTAGATGATTCCTGGGTGTTGTACTTGATGTGTTACCTCCAACCTGCTTAGGCTTGTTTCTGTTTCTGGTTGTTACCAAACCAAGAACCAGAGGACTGATACACATATATACAAAGAGAGAGACTTGGAGGACCATGGAAAGGAAAGTGCTCAATAACTAACCATCGGGAGTTTGGGCTTACATTTTCCACAGCTGTTTGGAAACCAGTAAGCATTAATAATGAATAGCTGTCTTTCTGGACTTTGTCCAGGGGGTGGCCCATAGAAGAACAGGAACACAATGACTTAAAAAAACACCCCTGAATGCCTGCAGCTGGAGGGATGTTGAAATGATATCCCAGAAAAAAGTCTTTGGCTCAAATAGGAGATCTGTTTCCTGATGGACCCCAATCAGGAATTGCTCTTTGTGCTGAAGAGCCAGTGAGGTAAAGCAGGCTAAGTCCAATAACAAGGACTCATGAGGTTGGCTGAGACAGAAATAATGAAAAGCCAATTTCAAATATTTAATAGAAAATATAGCAAGGAGAAAATCTTCTTATAAATAATGTTGATAAGATGACATTCTGAAAATGAACCCTAGCAATTATACATCTATGGTCTGAATCTTCTGCAAGCAAAAACATCCTGATGTGCACACCTGCCATTGCAATATGGGCTGGACTGGGACAAGAGAAGGGGATTTTTACAATAGGGTAGAGATGGGCAGAACTTAAGTCTCATCAGAGTAACACTCAAAGTCACACCTGGTGAAGGATTTACATCAATTTTTCAAACAAGAAATATAAGTTAATATTATAATTTCACCATGTGTTAGCAGTAGTATTTTTCATATTATGTAATTACTAGGGGCCCAGTGCACGAATTTGTGCACCTTGAAAGGAACTGTGGGCAGTGGTATAAGTGGTGGCACCAGCACCGGCTGCGGGTGCGAATTGGGGCCAGTGTCGGCAGTGGGTGCGAGTACTGGGCAGGTGTGTGGGAGGAAAGAATTTTCAGTAACCACCAGAGGCTCACCCCAATGACAGCGACCAGCGCCCCGTCTTGGTCTGGCGCCCCCGCTCACCTGCTCCACCATCCCACCGTGGCCGATGCCCACCATGTTCCATGCTCTGCCGCCTGCTGCCAACTCCCACCATGCTCCGCGTGCGCCCCGTGGTGGTCAGCTCACATCATAGCGACCAGTTGTTTGGTTGTTCCACCATTCAGTCTATTTGCATATTATCCTTTTATTATATAGGATGTTTTTTATTTCTAAGTGTAGGTCCAATTATCTAATCTTTCATTGCTTGTAGAAAGTCCTAAATTCAATCAATTCTCCAGATTTTGTCATACAAGCCTCTGCATATAGAAAAATGTATGGCACTATTAAGGGCAAGAGTTTGATTCCATAGGTGGAATAAAACTTGGGAAGTAACCCCAGGCCAAGAAAATAGAACACCATGCGGGGAGGGACCTTAAACAACAAATATATATTGTCTCACAGTCTGAAAGCTGTTTAACATCAAGGTGCTGTTAGGGTTGGATTCTGATAAGAACTCTCTTCCTGGCTTGTAGCAGCTACTTTCTTGCTGTCTCCCCACATGACCTTTTCTCTCTGCATGCTGGAGGGGAGTGGGAGGCTCTGGTGCTGCTTTCTGTTCCTATCCTTCACAAGGCATGATTTTGAAACTTCTACTACTTATCTGCTAAAATAATATTGAGCAAGTTTTTTTTGTGAGGATCATAGAAGATACTGAATGAAAATGTATAATCCTGAGCCCTACAAATGGAAGAAAACTAATATATTATAATTTTGATATATCCCCAAAAAGTCTGATCAAAATGGTGTAATTGGGTGGGGTCATTTAAGGAATTTCTATGGCTACAATATATTTATTATTTTATGACAAAGTAACTTGAATTTATTTCCAAAGTTTTTAAGGGTTAATTATCTCATTTTGGTTCCCTTGTTTAAAATATGAACAGCTGGACTGTCAGCAATTATGTCCTTTGCCCTATTTCCCAAAGCTTCCTTCCTTTTACTTCCAAAAGTGAAAAAGGATGAAGATTAACAGTTAGATCAACTAGTTTGTATGTGTCTTTTATGGAGAGAAAGCAGAATCACTCAGTCATTTTTCTAACAATCAAACAATCTGTCCCAAAGCTCTTTAAAACTGATATTGTGTGGAATGATGTCACAAATGTTAACTGACAGTTTGCTGGAAACCTCTTAAAAAAACTCTCATTTTCTGTTCAAGATCTGTTTATTTTGTTACAAAGTTAGAAATCAAGGAGGAACTTCCAGGGAAAAGTGTGTGTGTGTGTGTGTGTGTGTGTGTGTGTGTGTGTACGTGCATGCATGTGTGTGCACACGTGCGTGTTCTAGCTTTTATACTAGTAAGCTCATTTGCCAAATAGAGAGAGAGAAACGAAACAAGTGACATGAAATTAGACCTGTGTTTATACAGTTCTCCACATTGGCCCAGCACTTATTTTTGCAAGTTTGTAAACTAGCCTTTCAGTTTAAATTGAATAAGTAGGTGCAGCTGAGTAAATGGAGAGACCTGGGTTTGCAGCCATGTGTTTTCACTTTAAAATTACAGAGAAGAGGAACAGAGGGGGTTAGAAACAAACATTAGAAAAAGAGATATAAAACAGGCTATGTTTAAAGGGAAAATGTGAGAAAACAAAGAATTAAAACAGAAAATATAGCAAGAAGGAATATAGCCAGCAGCTACTGCACCCTACCCCATGGGAAAGATAACAGCCTTCTCAGAGCTGCCTTTATGGACTCAGGGATAGATGGGAGAACTATGAGGAAGGGAATTCCACACACAGAAAGGGGAGGTACTGGGACAGGGACTTCAAAGAGCCAGGAGGAAAGCCATTTATCTGCTCATGTTAAAGGCCAACCTAAAACTACTAGTGTATTTCTCATTAAGTCAGACAGCGACTCCCTCTATAGCTACTTGTTAGATTGAAATGTGTCCCCCTCTCAAATTCGTATGTTGAAGCATCAATCCCCAGTATCTAAGAATGTAACCATATTTGAAGATAAGGTCTTTAAAGAAGTGATTGAGTTAAAATGAGGCTATTAGGGTGGGCCCTAATCCAATGTGACTGGTATCCTTATAGAAATAAGGATAGAAGCAGGGGTATGAACATGTTACAGAAAACTGGAGAAGAACCAAGCAACAATTAGAGAGATGGAGTTACATTTATTACTATTACTATTATTATTATTATTATTATTATTATTATTACTAGAGGCCTGGTGCATGAAATTCGTGCATTGGGGGTGAGGGGTCCCTCAGCCCAACCTGCCCACTCTCACATACTGGGAGCCCTCAGGGGATGTCCTACTGACGGCTTAGGCATGCTCCCGACAGCAAGCAGGCCTAAGCCGCAGTCTGGCCTCCCTTTGTGGGAGGTGACCAGGCTGATCAGGGGAAGGCACCAGCCCCATCACCCCGCTGCTGCAGCCACTGCCAGTCACCACAGCCACCAAGGTGTTTTCATCAACATGGACTCCAGTCCCTTCACCATGAAAAAATGACAACTTTCTTTAGGCATTTTCAAGATGTGTCTTTCATAGGATATGACATTTCTTCCTTTCTTTTTTTTTTTTATCCTCACCTGAGGATATGTTTCTATTGACTTTTAGAGAATGTGGAAGAGAAAGGGAAAGACAGAGAGAAACATCAAAGTGAGAGGAACACTTTGATTGGTTGCCTCCTGCATGAGCCCCGACCTGGGCCCCAGCCAGGGAGGAGCCGCAACCTCGGTACATGCCCTTGATCAGAATTGAACCCAGACCCTGCGATCGGCAGGCCGAGGCATTATCCACTGAGCCAAACCGGCTAGGGCAGGATATGACATTTCTTAGCCCTCCAGCAGCGGACCTTCGTTTTTTTTCTCCAGAAGTGTGGTGGAAAAACCCTAGATCACCTTTTTGGATTCTTATTACCCAAGTTACTAAGAATATTACCAGTGGCATACAGGAAGCTTAGCCAATGAGCAGTCAGAAAAGCTGTTTCCTCTGTAGTTCACACCAATCGCTGACTGGGCCCTGCCCAGGCCTAAAGCCTCTGGCTGAAACTTTAGTCCTGGGCAGAGGACCCCCAGCTCCCTCTGATCGCTGGCTCCACCCCTGCCCAGGCATAAAGCCTTGGGGCCGGGGCAGGGGTCCCCCAGCTCCCTCCAATCACCGGCTCTGACCCTGCCCAGGCCTAAAGCCTCTGGCTGAGGCTTTAGGCCTGGGCAGGGGCCCCCCAGCTCCCTCCAATCGCTGGCTCTGCCCCTGCCCCCTCGGCTCTGATTGCAGGCTTGGCCCTGCCCAGGAGCCCCCTGGCTCAGCTCCTTCCCAGGCTGCTCAGGGCCCACGTGGGGCCTACCTCAGAGTGACCTGGGTGCCAGGATGTTCCTGGGACTCAGGCGCTGGGCGCCTATGTATGCAAATTAACCGCTATCTTTGTTGGGTTAATTTGCATACTCACTCTGATTGGCTATGGGCATAGCGGAGGTACGGTCAATTTACATGTTTGTCTATTATTAGGTAAGATTATTATTAGGCGTGGGCCCAGAGGAAAATGTCTCTCAAATTCTGGGCCCCAACATGGAGGAACTTGCCCTATTTATATGTTTTTACCTTCTTTGTCTCCCAAATATGGGGTGTTTCCGGTCCCCTTTGCAAGTTCTTAAGGATCCCTATGTGCTGGGCCTTGAGACCTCAACCAAAGGCCTGGCCTGGTGCCAACACTGATAACTTCGTCTGGGGAAGGTTTATGGCCTCTCTGAAATGGGAGTAGTCTTATTTTCCTTATTATTTAAGCAAGTAAGCATTTACAGAAGCCAAAATGGCAGGGTTAAAATTTCAAACAGCAGTTTTTATATAAGATGGTTGCTGCAAACACACAGATGGAAGACTATGCAAGGACACAATGAGAAGTCGGCCATCTGCAAGCCAGGGAGAGACACTTCAGGAGAAAACAGCCCTGTTGGCACCTTGATCTTAGACTTCCACCCTCTTGACCTGTGAGAAAATAAATTTCTGTTAAGTTACCCAGTTTGTAGTTTTGTTAGGGCATCCCTAGCAAACCAATACAGTACTGAAGAAAGCCACTTCATAACACCAGTTTAAGGTCGGTTATTTGCTCACTGGCTTCAACATAGTAAGAATAAGAGGGCTTCTCACTCTAGCACCAATGGCATTGCTTAGTTTCTGCCTCCTTTACTTCCCAGGGCAAGTTGTAAAAATCATCTGGAGACTCATGAACTTCTGTGTGATCCTAAAAGACTTCCCTCACCTTACCCCTATACTCTGTAGTGCTCCTGTTTGGGGGCTGAATTGTGTTCCCTCTCAAAAAGATATGTTGTGGTCCTGACTCCTTGTACCTCAGCAAGTAACCTTATTTGGAAATAGAGTGTTTACAGAGGTAATTAAATTAAGATGAGGTCAATATGATTGGTTTCTTATAAAATGGGGAAATTTGGACACAAAAACAAATGTGGAATTTCATGTGCAGGTAAAGACAGAGATCAGGGTGATGTTTCTACAAGGAATGTCAAAGATTACCAGCAAACCAGGAAATTACAGCAGGTAGGAGAGAGGCAAGGGACAGGTTATCTCTCATGGCCCTAGATTACAGGGGTGGGCAACCTTTTGACTCAAGGGACACAATGGGTTCTTAAACTGGACCAGAGGGCCGGAACAAAAGCATGGATGGAGTGTTTGTGTGAACTAATATAAATTCAAAGTAAAGGAGCGGAGGGGAGAGCAAGAGAACCCTCCGCTCTTTCGGCTCCGTGGGCCGGATAGAACAGCAGAACGGGCCGTATCCGGCCCGCGGGCTGTAGTTTGCCCACGTCTGCCCTAGAAGAAACCAATCCTGCTGCTGTCTAGATGTCAAACTTCTGGCTTCCAGAACTGTGCAACTATATATTTCTATCATTTAAGCCACCTAGTGTGTGGTACTTTGTTGTAGCCACCCCAGAAAATGAATACAGCCCCTCTTCACAGTGTTTCTCTTCTCATCTCCTGGAAACATGATAAAAATTACCTCCTTGAAGGTCCAGAACTTAATTTGACATATTTAGTCTACAAGGGTCTACCTCCTCAGACTCCTCTCTCCCCCATACCCATCCTGGTTCCTCTCTCCACAATGCCCTTCATCCTCACCTTCCTCACTCCTCGTTTTAGACCTTATTTCAGTTCCTTTTTAACAAAGCCTGCTTTGCCCTTTCTCGCCCCACGCTGATACCTGCCAGCCTTTGGAAGATTCTGTCTTACTAGATCCTCTAACTTGAAGCCTGGCATATATTAGGTACTCAGTTTATATTTGTTAAAAGAATAAATAAATGAAAAATAATATTGGAAGATGTAATGTAGACAGTTGTATTAATCTATTATTATGTAATAAATTATCCCAAACTTCCCACTTATTTGCTCACAGTTTCTGTGAAGTGGGAAGTGAGTGTGGCTCAGCTTGGTTTCAGGCAAACTTTTTGCTGAGGCTGGCTAACGTAAAATATGAAGGATCTGCTTCCAAACTCACTCGAGTGGTTGCTGCAGGCTTCTGTTCCTTTCTGGCCATGAGTGTCTTCTCAGGTCTACCACCCTAGGAGCCTCTCATGGGTTGCCTAGTATCCTCAGAACATGGTGGCTGGCTTCCCCCAGAGCAGGTGACCAAAACAGAGCCCAAGATGAAAGCCATGGATTTTTTTAAAGCTTTATTGAGATATAATTGAAAAATTAAATATATATATATATTTTTAAAGTGTGTAGCTCAATGTTATTATATATGTACACACTGAGAAATGATCTCCAATGTACACATTGAGAAATGAACTAATTAACATAATCTCACCTTGTGTGTGTGTAGTATGAAAACTTAAGATCTACCCTTTAGCAAATTTCAAATATAAAATATAGTATTGCTCACTATAGTTATCATGCTGCCATTACATCTCCAGAAATTATTCATCTTACATAACTAAAACTTTGAACCCTTTGATTAACACCTCCCATTTACCCCACCCCCAGCTCCTGGAAACCATTCTACTCTGAGCCACTGACTCTTATAAGTTAATCTTATGAGTAACTGTTATACGTAACAATAAGTATAACATATTGTCACTTCCAAGGGTGTGATTACCAAGAGGCAGGGATCATTGGGGCCACTGTGGAAGCTGTCTACTACAGCAGACATAAAATTCAAATCCTAGACCTTCCACTGAACAACTATGAGGAAGGCTGTTACCTGCATGGATCTCATTAATCTATTTTTATCACATAACGACTACTAATAATTGCAAGGCAGTTGACTATTCAAGTGGTTGCATATTTTTTCTCATTTAATCAGTATATCAACCCCCAGAGACAGGGATTACTGTCTTCATTTTCATAGATGGGAAGCTGCTAGAGGTTACTTGGATTGTGAGGTGACCAAGGCTGTAGACTTGAACTCAGGTCTACCTCTTTCCTGAGCAGTAGTCAACACTGAGTGTTGGACTTCTGAGGTCATCTCAGCTCCCCATTACCATGTAGCATTGGGCTTCAATGAAAGGACCTTTATTCTGATTTGGGGTCCCTGTGTTCCACTGCACCTTGTTCTTCCGGCAGCTGGGGAAGCTCCACCTCTCTGGGCCCATGGTGTCCTCAGGCGATGCACATACTCTGTCACCCTTGGAGGAGAGTCTGTCTCTGAACAGAGGTGGGGCTGTTTTGTCTGTTTCTGTGAGTCAGACTGCAGGAATCACCCTGACCTGACTGCATGGCCTGGGCGCTGCCCAGGCTAACTGGTGGTGACATGCATCTAAGTCAGGTTTCCAGCTGTCAGGTCTCAGTTCACCTTTCTCTTCAAACATTGATTTCTGCTTTTGTGAGGGCAGGTTCAGACCAAACAAGCCAGTACTCGGAGTCATTTGTTATAGGCCAATGACACCTCCTGACTATATCAGGTCTATCAACAGAGGTCACCTTCCTCTGCCTTGACTGAGCAGGAGGCACAGGGAAATTGCACTTGTGACAAGAGCCCTCAGCTGGGCTCCCATTTACCAGAAAGGACCATAGGCCCAGCCTGCACACTGAGAGTCTTGTTTCCCCTGTCCCTTAGTGATCACATTTTAGGACTCTTGATTTCTTTTCAAAATCTAGAGAAGGCTTCTTGGCAGAGGCTGGAATTGGCCTTTGGGTGTTTGCTCCTGAGGAGGTCTCCTGGTGTCTGGCCTGGTCCCCTCATTCCCGCCCACAGAGAAGTCCATGCTCTGGCAATC